>NC_139698.1:9841826-9986826 GCF_964188405.1 Protomyctophum parallelum | reverse complement strand
TTTATCCATATTTTATACATGCTATTCTTTGGAGAAAAAATAAAATAAAAATATTTTTGCACATGAACCGGTGCGTGGGATCAGGAATCAGGCATCAGATGATGGTCAGAGAGAGACCGAAGACAGTGTGTGGGACTCCCCCTCCCTTTTCCTCATTCAACCCCGTCTCCAGCACAAAACCTTATATCATGACATTTTGGTGAAAACCAAATCCGTTACTGGGTACCGCTTTTCCCCAAGTAAAACCCTCTTCTGCTGATGTTAGGTTTGCGTTTCGCGTTGGATACAGATGTACCTAATTTCTTCTATTATTCAAAGGAAAGGAAAGGTACGTATGTTTACCCAGGGTAACTGGACCTAGCTCAAGACCTTGTTTACAGCCAGGCCCTGCTCATAGAACATTTCATGGTAGAGGTTCAATGCCTTGTCCAAGGGCACTTCAGCCGTGGTAATTTTAACGTGCCGGTCCGGGGATACGAACTATAGCGACCTTCCGATATCAAGACCGCTCCGCAAACCGTTCGGCCACCGCTGCCCCTGAATTCATACATGCTTATTAAAAAATAGCAGATATACAAGCTTACAGCGCATCACTTCGTGCCGCACTGCAGGCATTTTTCAAATGTTTTAACATAAATATTCTACTCTGACCCGTCCCTTGCACAAAACATTTTCAGACGGGGCGTCCAGATATCAATTTGAGGGTCCTTGACACGAAGTTTGAGAACTATTGATTTAGACAGATTGGCTGAAGCTGGTTCAGCTGGTGTGCAATTGGTTTGAGGGAGGTCTGGGAGGAGGGCACTGTAAAAAAAAAAATCATCTGTGGTGAATTTAGACATGTTTATCTCTATGAAGTGAACTTAACCCATTCTGACCGGGCACCCATTTTGGTGTCGGCATCATGTCGTGCTTTAGCTATTTAAAAATAGCAGATCTACAAGCTCATATCGCGCCACCGAGTGGCGCGATACGAGCTTGTAGGTCTGCTATTTTTGAAAAAAATCGAAGAGCGACTGACATTTTTTAGAATCTGATCTCAGGTCAGAATGGGTTCATCAGACCAGTGTGTGTCCGGCGGAAACCTCGTATGAATCTGATGTGCACGCTCTCAGAGTTACATTGACACTGGGGGTTTTAGAGTCTGTGGGTTAACTTCCCAGTGTTCTTGAGCAGGCGCTGAATGCATAACGGGCTACAAAGGGCACAGCCTTGCATGTGGAGGTCAGCCAGCAGATACACAATTTCCCTTTGCATGTCAATATATCATATCGTTGCTGTCGAGCAGAAACCTATTATCTCCATATTTTAACCCATTTAAATCGAAATATATTTTGTAAGTATTCTGAAAGAATATATATTCAAAGATTTGTGCCGCGTTTTTACGATTTTTCAAAAATAGCAGACCTACAAGCTCGTAGCGCGCCACTCGGTGGCGCGCTATGAGCTTGTAGATCTGCTATTTTTCAACACTAAAAGGGGTTCCAGTTTCTTTTGGTAAATCAACACCCTACTTGATTCATACTACATCGTCACACAAAAGCATCAAAGGTATAGCAGATCTGCAAGCTCTAAACCTGCCGCGAATCGACCCGTTTAGATTTTTTTTATCCTGAAAACGAACAGTTGAGGTTTCCACTCGACAGAAGATATCAATAAATCAGGGACCATGAAATAGAACTATGAAAATTATAGGGATGCACGATTCTGTAGAGGAACCCTTTTTGGTGTCTCAAGCATTATCTTATACTTTAGCTATTGAAAAATAGCAGATCTACGTTCAACCGGCATCTGGAATATCGGCCTTATAGAAATGCAATATCGTATCGAAACAGACAATTATCATATATTGGGGTTTAGCTGATATTACATTTTATAATATTTATGTTTGAATGAACACGTATCTCGCGATGATGAAGGCTTCAGATGCAATCATTGTTTTCCGGGGATGGAATTAAGTAAGTGAAGTCTTGAAATTGAAATTGAAATTGGGGGACTGGAACAGTATAAAAATGAATCTGATAAATGGGTACTCTCTCCTGACTGGCTGGCATTCTGCCCCCTACAGTACCTGAAAATGTGTTTTCTGTTTATTTAAGATTCGGAGAGACAATAGCAATGATTTTTGTTTTAACCAAACAATATCACTATACCGTACGTTGTTGGAACTAATGTGCATCACTATAGGCCTAATAAATCAGGTTAAGTCTGTACCTGCACCCAGAATCACACTTACTGCATACATGGAAGCAAATGGACCACCTGCTTCCATTTGAACACTCTCAGAGTTAAATGAACACTGAGGATTTTAACTGTGCAGCCTCATCAATCCACCACGGCTCAAGATCTCTCGATCTCTCTCTCTCTCTCTCTCAGACAAGCAAGGAGAGAGAGAGAGAGACAGGCAAGGAAAGAGACAGAATGGCAAGGAGAGAGAGAGACAGACATGAGGCGGGGTCTGGGCATAACCACACACACACCCACCAGTTCCCACTGCATGGGCCAGAGAGGGTCGTTGAAGGTGAGGGCGTGGTCAGTCATCTGCTCCTCAGCAGCTCGCCTGTCACTCACGTCCTGTGTCCTCTGGGGACCTGCACACACAAACACAATGTGTGTGTGAGTGAGTGCGCCGCGCCACACACACACACACACACACACACACACACACACACACACACACACACACACACACAGTCACACACACACACAGCTACCAGGAAGTCCCCAGTCCCCAACCAATGGTGAAAGGCCTCCCACAATCCCCCCCCCCCCCCCCCCCCCTCTCTCTCTGTAGCGATGTGTAATAGCACCGGTGCAGATTTCCATATGATTACCATATCATTAGCATAACATTATGGTAGGCCAGCTTCGGCGTGCAGTCTGTGTGTGTGTGTGTGTGTGTGTGTGTGTGTGTGTGTGTGTGTGTGTGTGTAGGGCTCCTCCAGGCCTCTGAATACATGTTACATTCTCTGACTCTCACTGCTTGGTGAAAACCACCAACGTAAATGTACCTTTTTATCACAACATCTTGGAGGCAAATGTTGGTACTCTTTACTCCACTAGAATTAGTATTATGACAGCGGTTAGTTACTAGTTAAGAGGTTCCTTTCAACATAAAAAAAAAAAAATAGGACAAATAGCAGATCTACATGCTGACATTGCGACGCTTATAGAGCCTAAAGGACTAAAGGACTCTTTTGTACATCAGTCTGTCCTGCTTTTAAACCAACATCGTTAAACCAGAGGATGTGTTCTTGTTCCTGTCCGTTTCTGTGATTTGTGTCCTGTAATGTCTATCATTTTGTAATGTAATGTGTCGGAGTCACGTGACGCAAGGGACAGGATGGCTGCTTGAACCTCGTGCTCCGGTAACACGGCTGGATTAATCCTTTAAAACTATATTTTTCAGAGTACACTTTCCGTACAATAGGGAGTTTACAGTTCAGTATTTAGTTTGGCAACTTTAAGTCTTTATCATGAGTCCTAAGAAGAAGCAGGGCCCGCGGGATACTAAGTCCAGTTCAGCGTCTGCTCCGCGCACACAGAGCCCAGAAATGGAGGACGCCGACAGTCACAAAGATTCAGCAAGTGAGGAGGAGACAGCTGGGGGAATTACGAACCAAACTCTTTTCGACATGTAATGTAATATGTCTATGTCTTGTCTGTATCTTGAATGGTGACGTCATGGACGCAAAACTAACTAATTCCAGTGCAAGCTGACAATAAAGTAGTATCGTATCGTAGTGACATGAGCGTGATGACTGATACACGAAACATACCTAAACATACCTTAACCACTACCTCAGTGACTCACTCATCATTATTTTATACTGCAGACATTTCAAAAAGCTCATTATTACTTGGTCGGCCAATCCAATCAGGGATTGTGTATTTTTACTGGCGTCGCTTGGCCAATCAGTTGGCAGCTTGTTGCTTATGTCGGTGGCCCCCCTCGACGGATTGGATTGGCTCCGTAGGTTGTCGCAAATTATATAGGGAACGTAATATATTCCGAACATTTGTAATGGATTTATATAGACATAATTCAGAAGTTTCAATGACTTGATTCATCTTTGTTATATTTTATAGAGGGAGGGACAGTACGTTAACAAGAGTCGGAGATAAGTTGCGCACTCTGCTCGCGTACAAGTAGGCCATTCATGGCCAACTTGTGTGGGAAGCGCAAGTTGGCAGCTCGACAGGTTTGACACATATAGAAGAAATTGAATACTTTTGGTATACTGAAAGTATATTTTCATGCCAAATTAATATATGCCTGCACTTTTACTCGGGTAAAAAAAAATGAATACAGTTCATTTACTCTGTGGAATACTGGAATTACTACTTTTATTTGCTGGTAAGTAACTTCTTCCACCGCTGCTCTATCGCCTTTTCTTCCCCTTGGCCACTAGCCTGACCTAAGCAGAGACATTTCTGGCCTAGATGGGAGGGTCGCGTCTCAGAAAAGCGCGCACCCTGATTGGATCTCATCGATCTGTCCGTCACCCCCGGCCCCTCCTCTCCCCCCTAGTGCAGCGCTACGTCACATAATTTAGAGCGACGCCCACCCGGAAGGGTTGACTCCCACTTTTAGACTGGTTCAGCCCACGGCTTTTTCCAGGCTTTCATCTTTCGCGCAGACGAAATGAAAGCCTGGCTATCGAGGCTACTTGGCCACTAAAGGCTCTCTCTCTCTCTCTCTCTGAAAAGGTGTGCGATGCTATTCTGCATATATATATACATACTAGTACGTGTATGTATAATATGGAGCGTATGTATATGTATATAATTATGTATAATTATATATACACTCCACATAATTACACACATTATGTATATAGACTGTTACAAAGGGGTAAGGATTGATACAGCGACACAGGAGAAGCAGAGAGAGAGAGAGAGAGAGAGAGAGAGAGAGAGAGAGAGAGAGAGAGAGAGAGAGATCAGGAGAGAGAGAGAGAGAGAGAGAGAGAGAGAGAGAGAGAGAGAGAGCACAGTGTGACTCATGGCTCACTGCAGTATATAATACAGCACTCAGACATGTGTAGGAACAACAGAATGCACACGTGTCATGTATTGTACAGTCGAATCCTTATAGCGTTCCTTTAACCATCTGTCACTTTGTACTGAGGGTGTATGACCCATTCTGACCTGAGATCAGATTCCAAAAATGTCTTCTACATCCTGACAGTTTTCGGAAAAAGCTATGTTTCTATGTCAGTGGTTCTTCGATTTTTCAAAAAATAGCAGACCTACAAGCTCGTTGGCGCGCTTATGAGCTTGTAGATCAGCTATTTTTCAATAGCTAAAGTATGTAAAAAGGTCCCACCCAAAATGGGATAATATGGAACCAAATGATACACCCTCAGAGTTAATTGGAGCAAGAATTGACAGGATTTCTTATTTTTTGCCGTACGTGTGCATTGGTTCTTAAAGTGGGGCTCTGGGGGATTTCCAGGGGAGTCTCCAGCAAAATGTGTAAAATACAGCATCACAATCATTGAATAGTTGTATCCATATTTGATTATACATCGTCATTTTTCGTCATTAAAAGTCCATAGACTTGGCTGCCGTATGACAGCATTTCCGAAAACCAGAACCCTCAAATATAGAACAGACAAAGCGTGGCACAAAATAAATAATTTTGACATTTTTAACACAAATCTCTCTCAGCTACAGATAGCAGAAACTCTACCGCCCGCTCCGTCGAGGCACACACAAACAAACAAGCCCTAATACCACCACTTTCACTGTACCTGTGTCAGACAACTTTATTATTTGTCTGATACAGGTACAGTGAAATTATCATGATGGCACTGGCAGAATGGCAGCACACCCAGACCTTTCCTGGTGGCCTGCCGCCTATTGGCCTGCATGCCTGAACAATCTTTTGTTTTTGTTTTTTATCATGGCGGCCCCCTACGGTCACAGCCCACCAGGAATATGCCCGGTACGTCCTGTGGCCAGTCCAGCCCTGTGTCCCTGTCTGTCCAGCTCTGTGTCCCTGTCTGTCCAGCCCTGTCTCCCTGTCTGTCCAGCCCTGTCTCCCTGTCTGTCCAGCCCTGTCTCCCCGTCTGTCCAGCCCTGTGTCCCTGTCTGTCCAGCCCTGTGTCCCTGTCTGTCCAGCCCTGTGTCCCTGTCTGTCCAGCCCTGTGTCCCTGTCTGTCCAGCCCTGTGTCCCTGTCTGTCCAGCCCTGTCTCCCTGTCTGTCCAGCCCTGTGTCCCTGTCTGTCCAGCCCTGTCTCCCTGTCTGTCCAGCCCTGTCTCCCTGTCTGTCCAGCCCTGTCTCCCTGTCTGTCCAGCCCTGTCTCCCTGTCTGTCCAGCCCTGTCTCCCTGTCTGTCCAGCCCTGTCTCCCCGTCTGTCCAGCCCTGTCTCCCTGTCTGTCCAGCCCTGTGTCCCTGTCTGTCCAGCCCTGTCTCCCTGTCTGTCCAGCCCTGTGTCCCTGTCTGTCCAGCCCTGTCTCCCTGTCTGTCCAGCCCTGTCTCCCCGTCTGTCCAGCCCTGTGTCCCTGTCTGTCCAGCCCTGTCTCCCTGTCTGTCCAGCCCTGTCTCCCTGTCTGTCCAGCCCTGTCTCCCCGTCTGTCCAGCCCTGTCTCCCTGCCTGTCCAGCCCTGTGTCCCTGTCTGTCCAGCCCTGTGTCCCTGTCTGTCCAGCCCTGTGTCCCACTGTCTGTCCAGCCCTGTGTCCCCGTCTGTCCAGCCCTCCTGTCTCCCTGTCTGTCCAGCTCTTTAACAGAAAATACATTTCCAGGTAGGTAACACGTTTTCAACCAATCAGGAGACCACTTGTTTGATCTATATCGTGTCTGAGTTCTCTATCCTGATTGGATAAAATTGGTATCCCCGACATGAAAATGCATTTTCTGTTCAATAACAAGTTGGAGAGACATGGAGACTCCTGTTACTGAACAAACATTCTATAGAAATGAGTACTATCACAATATAGAGCTTTTGAATGCTTATTTTAACCAACAGAAAATCACTTACCCTACCTTAAACTGTTTTATAGCCAAAAGAGTTTTTCTTATGATCTCGTCAGGAAGAAAAGTTATTCAAATTCTGAAGCAACAATAATTAAAACATTGATGTCTGTCAGTGTGAGTGGAACTTAAAAAAAGGTAGACCTAAAAAAGTGAAACGTTATCAATCAGCGTCAGTTACTGAAGGATACCGTGTCATGCTGACTTAAACCATTCTGACCTGAGATCAGATTCATACGAGGTTTCCACTGGACACACACTGGTCTGATTAACCCATTCTGACCTGAGATCAGATTCTAAAAATGTCAGTCGTTCTTCGATTTTTCAAAAATAGCAGACCTACAAGCTCGTATCGCGCCACTCGGTGGCGCGATATGAGCTTGTAGATCTGCTATTTTTAAATAGCTAAAGCACGACATGATGCTGACACCAAAATGGGTTCCTGTTCAGAATGACTTAAATGGGAAATTGTGTGGATTTTCCCCCCTTTTTTCTAAAAACTGCGTTCCCATAGACCGCATAAGCCAGCGCAATTTTCATTTCCAGTTTTATTTTTTTCGTTTTATTTAATCGCATCGCAACCGAGTGCGTACAGAACACAGTTGTGAACCCAATTGATATTAAAAAAGGCGTGAAAAGGCGATCTCGGTGCCGAGTGAGTTAATCATATTAATTACGTTGAGGATCTGTGCATGATGGATAAAAAGGAAACAACTAGTTGATCATTTTGTTTACGGAAAACAAAATTATATAAACAAAGTTATTAAAGTATATTGAATTAATTTTCTACTGTACTAGCGTTGACTCTACTGTACTAGCGTTGAGCCCTGAGGGACTACGTGGTTATCACATTCTGTACGGGAACCCTTTTTGGTGTTTCAAGCATTAACTTATACTTTAGCCATTGAAAAATAGCAGATCTACAAGCTCATAGCCCGGCACCGAGTGCCGCACCATGAGCTTGTAGATCAGCTATTTTTGAAAAATCTTGAACATGTGGCGCAAATCTTTGAATGTATATTCTTTCGGAGCGAACGTTTTTAACTCAAATCTTTGCTTCTGGGGGTTCCCTGGAACAACATATTTTCAGATGGGGGTCCGTGGCCAATTACATAAAATATTTGGGGTCCTTGACATGTCATTGACATGGTGAAGGCTTATGTTCCAGTATAACTCACTGCTTTCAGTAGTGTTGTTGTGGTGGTGTCTGCTGCTGATAGACGCCCGTTTGTCTCTGTAGTGACTGTGCTGCCTCTGGGCCCACCGCACCTGTGATACACACACACACACACACAAGCACAAATACATCAGATAATAGACCTTTATCGATCCTGTGGGGGCTGCCAGAGGCAGCACGGCAGTTAAGTTACAGTAAAGACTAAGTCGTAAAGTATATTGTGAGGTACGGTCAGTCGTAGGAAGAAAACATCACACAAAAAGAGAACCACCAAATGATGAAATAATATGACAGCATATCGTCGTCTGTGTCGGGTGGAAAGCTGTCCAAAACTGTATACTAACTTTTGTATTTGTATTTATTTATTCAGCACAGTATAAAAACAATACAGTGAACATAACATAAATATAAGAAGGGTAAAGTGCTAGGCTGAGGCAAAAAAGCCCAAGGGGCTAATACGAGGCATCTACCTACACAATGAAATATAGTGTATCCAGAATACAACAAAACTAAAAACATGATTTGAATACTTGGTAATCTACAGTACAGAACTTTCTTCTGTGTTGCTTTAAAGAGCTATTTATAGAGGACACCGGAAGAGAATTTCCCATTCATTTTTCCATAGATATTTCAGAAAGTATTTATTTAGAGACTTTGGGCCGAAGAAAATATTATAAAGAAGAAAGAAAGTGTATACACAGTGTTGTACAATGCCCCTTTTTTCTTCTTTCCAATTATTTATTTGGCCCAAACAACAATAATTGTGTTTATTGTCATGATTTTTGCCAGGAGCTGAGTTGGCTTAATTTGTCCGAGGCTTAAAAGACCGGGCACCCATTTTGGTGTCAGCATCATGTTATGCTTTAGCTATTTAAAAATAGCAGATCTACAAGCTCATATCGCGCCACCGAGTGGCGCGATACGAGCTTGTAGGTCTGCTATTTTTGAAAAATCGAAGAGCGACTGACATTTTTAGAATCTGATCTCAGGTCAGAATGGGTTCATCAGACCAGTGTGTGTCCAGTGGAAACCTCGTATGAATATGATCTCAAGTCAGAATGGAAATAAATAAATAATTTGTGAAACGTCTATGGAAAAAAATGAATGGGAAATTCTCTTCCGGTGTCCTGCATCATGGTCATTGTGAAAGAGGGCAGGACTGCGTGGCTCTCTGCCCTGCCTGTCTATCTGTCCCAAAGGGGGCAGGACTGCGTGGCTCTCTGCCCTGCCTGTCTATCCGTCCCATTGTCCTGGGATAAAAGGACCACCTCAGACAGAAACACGTATGCACCTCAACACGGCAGACACACAGTATACTGTACTTATAGCACTACACTTCTTTCACTGCACACTGCTTTGATCTGATAAGGAGCTGGTCCTAGAGAAAATGGCCTCAGTAAATCAGACAAAAGAGCACGCACACACCAGTGCCACCATGGTGCTCACAAATTTAAATTGAAGTGGAGGGGGTTGGAAATAAATAGCGTTCAGGGCCGTCGGTGGTCTTTTATGTCCTGAAAGCCTTGCTGCTTTATTCCCCTTTATGTTCTTCAATTAGACTCAATTAACAGGAGCAGGTCGGAGACGAGGCGAGGGAGAGCGACACACATGGAGGGGAGCTGTTAAGCTGTATAAACACACTGCATGTATCTAGATGGCAACAACAACAACAAACATTAGATTTATTGCTTCTCTAGTAAAATGCAGCCTGTTTCATGATGAAAAACCTATCAAATACATCA
This sequence comes from Protomyctophum parallelum, assembly GCF_964188405.1. Lineage (NCBI taxonomy): Eukaryota > Metazoa > Chordata > Actinopteri > Myctophiformes > Myctophidae > Protomyctophum > Protomyctophum parallelum. The sequence continues at coordinate 9,976,927 of NC_139698.1, read as the reverse complement.
ACAATCTTGGACTGTATACCTGCTGCTGATGTGTGAGAGAGGCTGGGAGCACAAAGTATGCAACAGAGAGTCTTTTAACCCTGTTAATGAACACATTGATGTTGAAATGTAATACTGAACTGAAATGTGAGGAGCACAACCACTTTTTTCCCCACATTAGAAAAGCATTAAATGCTGTGCCGTGGCTCAGCAGTCCAGGCACCTTGGCTGGTAATCCAGTCTGGCAGTGTGCCGCGGGTTCGACTCCCGATCCCGACGGCCTTTACTGCATTACTGCCATTTCCTGTAAGCCTACCGTCTGTCCCTCCATAAAAAATATAAAATAAAAGGCGAAAGCCACAACAACAAAAAAAGAAAGAAAAGCATTAAATGCCGGGCATGAGAGTCCTGTGTAGTGTGCCTGACACAACTTCAGTGATTAGAAATACATATTATACACAGTGGTCCAAAGTAAATACATTTACTCAGTCTCAAGAACTGTGCTAAAGTCAAATATTGGTATTTCCATTGTATGATTTATTATTCTATACTCTATACTACTTTTTACTTCACTAGAACAATTTGTCAGCTTTAGTTACTTAGATTTGTATCATTATCATCTATTCAAAAATAGGCGATCTACAAGCTTATAAGTGTCTTGTACTTTTACTCAAGTAGATTTCACCCAAAAAAATGAAAAAATAAAAAATCACCAGGAGGCCACAATAACCCACCTGACCTGGCGGAGACTGAGCAGCCACCGGGCACCCGTCGCGGTCATCCAATTAGTGGCTTACCGTAGGAAAGCGACATAAAATATATAAAAAAAAAACATCTGCATAAATTCAAGGCTTCATGGGGTGTGTAATTAATAATATTTTAGTACTATTTTGGGTGAACTATTCCTATAAATGAAAACTCTTCTCCCACCACCGGCCCCTGGTTATAGATTACACAAACACACTTGACTAACACAAACGACAAACAACACAGTACCTTGCAGGCCATGCACACACACACACACACACACACACACACACACACACACACACACACCCCCCCCCCCCCCCCCCCCCCCCCCTGCGTTTCTATACGTTGCCATAAACAGCCGGAGCACCCATGAGCAGAGATAATGGGGATTTGATTGGACGTGTGGCGGTGTACCTCGCACCTCCCCTTCAGTGGAGGAGCAGCCAGGACATGCTGATCAATACACATGATAGGGAGCTAATCGCTCTCTGTCAAAGCGGGCCCTGCCAGCTACTAATGGCACACACTCACTGGGGAACGTGTGTATGTGCGTGTGTGTGCGCGTGCATGCGTGCTCACTTGTATTCCTATTCTTCTGAGGGCCAAATGTCCCCACAGCCAAAAATAATATTTTTAGAGTTAAGATTACATTACACACCAGGAGCGACGTGAACAAATGATGAGATTATTTCACATGATGAGACCTTTATTTTGGCGACGCCTCATTCATACAGGTTGATGACTTTGTACGCTCCGAGAAATCGACCTCGTGTCAGAAGATAATCACGTCGCTTCATCACCTCGTCATAATCGTGCTCAGTGCGTGCACGTTAATGTGAATTCATCGCGGAAGGTAGAATAGATGTTAGGTTTAGGAGTTAGGATTGCAGTTGTGCCTTATATTTAGTCACAAATACAAGCTTCGTCCGTTATAAAATGTATGTCCTAAAATGTTGACGTCCTCACAAGTAGGTCATATAGCAATAGTGTGCGCGTGTGTGTGTGTGTGTGTGTGTGTGTGTGTGTCTTAATGGCAGATTGAGGCTCTTTAGGGAAGCTCGCTCAAGGTTGGGCTCAGGGGATGAGGGGCAATTGACCACACTGTCTGTGACACTGACCCCTCCTCTGTCTGCGCATTCATCATCCAGCCATGACAGGCAGGCTGCGCACGCATGCGCATGCACGCACCGACACACGCAGCAGTAAAAAGTGTAGGCTACACACAAATACAGGACAAAAGAAAACTGCAAGATATGCACACAATTGCAGAGCAGGAAACTCAGTGGCACGCATGCACGCACACGCACACACACGCACACATTTTTTTGCAATTCCTTTTTTACACTTTCAGAGTCAGTGCTGCCAGATGTACGATAATGATCATAGTTGTACGATAGTTTGACCCTCTGCATGATGTGCGTTCAACAATGACAAACATGCCTAAATGTACCATCATTTCACCACCATTATTTTGCCATATCATAAAAAGGTGCGTCGATTTATCAAAATTCCCTGGCTGCTGAGTCGGTATCCGGTTTGGCTTTTCACAATGCGGATTGAGAAACTTAAAACTGATCCCAGATCTGTACTTTAAGGCATGAAAACACTGGTTCATTAAGACTCTTCAGCTCAGATTGACCATTACCATTTATTGCAAAGCTATTGCATTTAGTATGGCGGTGTGTCTCTGCTCATGAGATATCAGATTATCTGTTTACGGAGACACATGTCTGATATCACATTTGTATCTCAGATTTTCTGTGCACCGAGACACATCTCTGATATCAGACTTTATATCTCAAATTATCTATGCATCGAGACACAGCTCTTATATAATATCACAACAACACACGCTGTTAATAGCAGACTCAAATGTGCACTTGCAGTTTGGGCAAATCCAAAGCAAACTCCACATGCCCCAGCATTATATTTCCCTGCCATAGTCTCAACCCCTAACCCCTGTGTCGGATCGGTAGTTAGACTGGCATATCCGCCGATATGACCCCGACGTGACCAAAAAGGGCCGATACCGATACAGTATCGGGACATCTCTAAACATAACCAAAAGGGATTTACGAGCATGAGCAACTATAGCACAAAAACAAAAGAAAATTACACACGGCAGACAGACTATACAAACGTGACAAAAGCCATCTCATGAAACAGCGAATAAAGGAAGTAACAGAAGGTAACTTGACGGAAGCAACAACATTCCCTCAGTGGACGGTTCAATACAATGTGAGCCATTGTGATGGAAATAAGTCTGCATATAAACACAAAGATGGCCACCTGAACCTGACATCTCTCTGCTCACAATGAATCCACGGCCAGATGGGGAGATAAACAGGGGGGGGGAGAGAGGGAGAGAGAGAGAGCAAGAGAGAGGGAGAGAGAAAGTGGTGGTCAAAAATGAAAGGGAGGAATCAAAGTACTGTAATTGAAAAGTGTCTCTCTACCCCCCCCCCCCCCCTCCCCTCCCCCCCACAAAAATAACAATGCTGTGAACAGATCGAGGGAAGGGAAGAAAAGGGTGAATAGTGAAAGACAGCATGAGACACTCTGAGGGAGAGAGAGAGGTAATGATGAGAGCAACAGACGAGAGAATGAGCCAGGGAGAGAGAGAGAGACACACAAACAAGCACGAGAATGAAAGATAGAAGTGTGTGTGTGTGTGTGTGTGTGTGTGTGTGTGTGTGTGTGTGTGTGTGTGTGTGTGTGTGTGTGTTTTTCTATAGTGTAGACACTAGCATCAAGCAGGTTTTTGCATAGCCCATGTGCTGGAGAGTTAGTGTCGAAATGACCAGTAATTGCTCCCAATGTGTAGGATGGTGCCTTGCATGGTTTCCATCTCATCGGTCTATGAATGTGTGTGTGTGTGTGTGTGTGTGTGTGTGTGTGTGTGTGTGTGTGTGTGTGTGAATGAATGGGTGAATGCAATGCACAATCTATGTAAAGAGCTTTGGATAAAAGCAGAGCTAAATGCACCATTTTGCTGCAGGGTTGGGGGATCCTTTTAGGATTTTAAACGATTCCAATTTCCTTAAGAATTCCCTCTTAACGACCGACTCCTTTACAGGTTCCCTTTGACGATTGTCATGTATTTCAAATATCCATCCATACATCCATATTCAACTGCTTATCTGTAGTCGGGTCGTGGGGGCAACAGCTCCACCAGAGTGCTCCAAACTTATATTATTTCTTTATTTTTGTTAAACACAGATTCAATCATACTGTACAACATGGTGCGTTGCATAAATGTTATTGCAATCGTATGGCGGAACTTTCAAGTCTGACAGGAAACGGGCCCCGTTTCCACCAAAATAACATTTAATTCTTAAGGTTCATTCTTGGAACTTTGGTGCTTTCACGGAACCGGCGGCCATTATTTTGAGTTCCAGGGTTCTGAACCAATTCCTTTTCAGTGTAAACACTCTGAACTGGTTCAACATTAGTCGGGAAACAAAGGAACCAAACTGGTTCAACCCCGGTGGAAAAGGAGCCACAGACTGAGGCTCCGGAAACCGGTTCCAACTGGGATGGATTCCGGTTCCTCAATGCACACTCTGGCCCCTTTTCCACCGGTTGGGAACCGGTTCAGTTCTTTTTGGATCTTATAGTCCATGAGCCAGCTAGAGCTCCAAAATTGGAATGTTAATTATGAATTGAGTGTGCAAAAACCATACCCAACAGACAATTGTTTCATATCAAGTAAATTAATACATGATAACCCTTCCAGAGTAGTAGCTTTTTCATATTTATCACACATGTTGTTGTGTGTGCGATAGGTGAATAGGTGAAAATACCACCACCATGAAACTCATAATTACCATGAAACTTCCCCAGTTGATTACTTACACGAGACGATGATTTATTGTATTACAAGTTTTCTGAAATTGTACATTTAAATATATGCGAAATCGGCATTATATAGGGGGAAAAGAATCACAAAATATATAAGCTACTACTATGGAAGGGTTATATTAATTTACTTATATTGACCCTATAAACAATTCATTATAACATTCAAATTGTGGAGCTCTGGCTCATTGACTAAGAACCAAAAATAACCCAACCCAACATTCACAACCGGTGGAAAAGGGACCTCTGTGCCCCTCATGTGCACAGATGCATGCAAACATGGCCCCTGCCTTCCTGTGAGTGAGTGAGTGAGTGAGTGAGTGAGTGAGGCAGGCAGGTGGAGGGCACAGCAGACAGCTGCATCTGTGTGATAGGAGGGGAGCAGACGCCCGGAGTTGCCCAGATATCAGCACTGACATTTCGGGCTCCGCTGCCCTCCTACACCCCCATCACCCCCACCCCCACCCACCCACCCCTGGGAAGGAGACGGCTAGCGGAGCCCTCCTGTCAATCAGACGTGCTCTTGTCACTTGGATGGAGCCTGGGCCTGGGCCCATGCAGGCTGTCTGCCTGGGCCCATTATAACAATGAGTGGTTGGAGCCTGGGCCTGGGCCCATGCAGGCTGTCTGCCTGGGCCCGTTATAACAACGAGTGGATGGAGCCTGGGCCTGGGCCCATGCAGGCTGTCTGCCTGGGCCCATTATAACAATGAGTGGATGGAGCCTGGGCCTGGGCCCATGCAGGCTGTCTGCCTGGGCCCGTTATAACAACGAGTGGATGGAGCCTGGGCCTGGGCCCATGCAGGCTGTCTGCCTGGGCCCGTTATAACAACGAGTGGTTGGAGCCTGGGCCTGGGCCCATGCAGGCTGTCTGCCTGGGCCCATTATAACAACGAGTGGATGGAGCCTGGGCCTGGGCCCATGCAGGCTGTCTGCCTGGGCCCATTGTAACAACGAGTGGATGGAGCCTGGGCCTGGGCCCATTGTAACAACGAGTGGATGGAGCCTGGGCCTGGGCCCATGCAGGCTGTCTGCCTGGGCCCATTATAACAACGAGTGGGCGCCGTTTACAGCCGCACGTCACGCCACGGCACGCCAACCTGCTCGCCTGGACGCACCGCTGAACCCTATCTGGACTCTGTCCTCTCCTCTCTACCTTCTGATCTCACTCTCTCTCTCTCTCTGTGTGTATCGCCCTCCGCCTCTTCATTCAATCTCTCTCCTCTGCTGCCATCAGCAGCCAGGCTGATAGAGAGAGAGAGCTAAAGAGAGAGAGAGAGCTAGAGAGCTAGATAGAGATATGACTGGGCAGAAGTCAAATGAGTACAAGATAGAAATACAGACGGAATGGGTATAAGACCCTGGCAGAGAGAGAGAGAGAGAGAGAGAGAGAGGATTAGATTGCCCTGAGACTTGGACATATATAGTGAGGGATTTGGATATCGTCGTAATATAACACAGCAGAGTGTTGTCAGGCGATGCGCCGCATTATGAGCTTATGCAGATTGCCAACTGTCACTATTTTTCTTTTATGAAAAAGTGTATTATCGAAATATATCGATATTCATGTAGGCTATTCGTAGAGAGAGAGAGAGGGACAGGGAGAGGGGGGGCTAAGAGAGAGAGTGGCCAAGACAGAGAGACAGAGAGGGTCCAACAGAGTGAGAGGCCAAGCGAGACAGAGCAGGGAGAAGAGGAGAGTTGAGATACAGCCTAACCCTCTCGCCTCTTCTTTCACACACCTCCTGGCCTCTCCCCCCTCCTCCTCCTCCATCCGTCCCTGATGCCCCCCCTCCCCTCCCCTCCCCTCACCCCTCCACCTCCACCACCCCCCCCATCTGTGCGGCTGTGCTCCATTGTGTCAGCCTTCAGAAGTGCTCTGTTTGAGTGGCAGGCCGTCACAGATCAGCTCTCCGCTAAAGCGGGCCTGGCAGGCCAGGGTGACGGGGCCAGGAAGGGATCTAAGTGGGTTTATCAGCACTTCTTAACCCACTCTGGACGGGAACCGCTTTTGGTGTTTAAAAGCATTATGTTATACTTTAAATATTGAAAAATAGCAGATCTACAAGCTCATAGCGCGGCACCGAGTGCCGCGCTACGAGCTTGTAGGTCTGCTATTTTTTGAAAAATCGTGAAAATGTCGCGCAAATTTGGAATATATATTCTTTTAGAGCGAATGTTATTTTTTTTATAACTTTATTTATAAGATTTTCAATTTTTTTAGACAAACAACCCCACATATACCCCACCCTCCCCGGTTCCATCACAAAACAAGAGAGCGAACGTTTTTAACGGCCAAATACATATAATGTTGGGGCTCGTGACATGAAATAGTTAGAGAACCACTGATATAGAAACATGAGTTCAAGTCCGTTGCTCTCCCCAGGTTGGCGGAGGGTGTGTAGAGCCCAGGATCACATTAGATAATTGACACAGGGGTGAAAAATGGGCTACAAAATCGTGGGATAAAAATTATATTTATATATAAAAAAAAGAAACATGGGGTTTTCAGGAAACGGTCAGGATTTAGAAGACGTCAGGCCTAAATGGATTAACGCCTCCCCGGCTCCCCGACACAAAGGAGAGGGGTATTAAACATCTAAAGTAAACCAAAAAAGCGTGAAAGCTCCTTATAGGGCCGCCGGATTGCGGATGTGACTGGAGTCTTAAAAAAAATGAAAAATGAAATGGAAAAAAAATAATAAGTAAAGGAAATAAAATAACACAAGCAAGCATGCACACACACACACACACACACACACACACACACACACACACACACACACACACACACACACACACACACACACACACACACACACACACACACACACACACACACACACACACACACACACACACACACACACACACACACACACACACACACACACACACACACACACACACACACAGTAAAGAATGTCGTTTCTATAATATTCCAATGTCAGTCAGAAGGGAGAGATAAGAGAAAAAAAGTAGAGAGAGAACAAGAACAGCAGCAAGCATCTCCAGAAGCCAACCTACAGAGCTAAACATTAGATATCTAAATGTTATACTACATCTAATACTACTACAATCTTTAGCCTATAAGGCTAAAGATTGTTTTCTCCGTCTCTGTGTCTTATTAACAAGACTATAGTTCAAAAGGGAGTTCCAGGGAATCCTGCAGCTAAATGATAGTTAGGAACCAAATTGACCCTTATGGGTCTGTATCTGAGAGAATAGGGTCCATTTGGTTCCATGTGTACACTCAGAATTAAATTAAGTTTAATTTGACATTTAATGTTATAATTCAGGTCAAACTGGGGGCCCTAGAGCCTCTTCTCTTATGGGGGTCCTTGGCATATATTTTCAAATGGGGGGTCCGCAGGCTAATGAGTATCATTTTGGGGGTCCTTGACATGAAAAGGTTTGAGAACCATTGGACTAGAGGACAACATGTGACCAGATTTGACTGAGAGCCCGCCATCGCGCAAACTTTTCACCAGAGGAGAAAAACGTCTTTAATTTTTTCAAAATGAGTTAATAGCACAGGCAAACTCTTCACATACTAACTAGAGCATGTCTGAAATAAGTGTCGGAGCTGAAATCGACATGTAAATATGAAATAAATGCTTACATGACTGCCTGCCTAAATATGTCCCAAACCGCCCCCTGGTCTCCACCGCCGGCCTGCTCGCTTTGCCCAAAAAAATGGCAACAAAAAAATACGGGGAAGCAGCTTTTTGCTTCTACGGGCCGTCGGCATGGAACAAGCTCCCACTGTACCTTCGTCAGGCAGCCTCTGTAGACATTTTTAAAGCTCAGCTCAAGACCCACTTCTACAACATTGCCTTTAATTGATCTTTTATTTTTTATTTTTCATGTCCTCACTGTACTGCATTACTGCTTGTTTTTTAATGTCGTTGCCTTGCTTTTCTTTTATTCTCCATTGTTCTGTAAAGCACTTTGAGCTGCATTTCATGTCATGAAAGGTGCTATACAAATAAAGTTTTATTGTCTCCACCAGGCCGAAGGCATGTGGGGAGAGTATGTTTTGCACTCCGTCCGTCCGCGTGTCCGTCCGTGTGTCCGTCCGTCCGTGTGTCCGTCCGTCTGTCCGTGAGCAGCTAATCTCGGCCACCGTTAACCCGGTCGATGCCAAATTTTGCACACACACTCCCTGGATGCCAACGATGAACCTCTGCCCCAAACTTTCCAGAACGGCCTGTTATAGCGCCACCAGGAGGCCGCTTTGTGCAAAACAAGTTTTTGCACAGTACACCTACAGATTTTGTCCAAACATCACGCAAATTGGTACACAGTCTCTCTAGAGCCATTCAACGAAACCGCTCTTTCACATTTCTCAGACTCCATCCTGATTGGTTAAGATTGGCTTCCAAAGTTCACAGGAGTGCTCAGTTTCAAACAAAATGCTGCAAATCATGAACACATCGCGTGATTTCCGTGAAATTGTGCACCCACATTCCCACTAGGCCGAGGACAAAATGCCACATGAACAATTTCAACTCAGACTCAAGGTGGCGCTATAACTGGCCGAAAAGTGCTTTTACCTCTAACTGCACGGATCTGTGGATAACTTTGTATGCCAACTCCCTAGAGGCCAAGGAAAAACCTTTGCCTGGAATTTTTCACATCTGCTCTTTATAGCGCCACCAGGAGGCCGACATATGTAAAACACATTTTCTATTATTACTCCTTTTATCCAAATTTCACGCAAATCGGTATACACTATCTCCATAGTCATGTGATCAACACGGAGCGGCACCATTTCCCATCTTCCATCCTGATTGGCTAAGATTGGCTTCCAAAGCTCACACGATTCGTCCATTTCCAAAAAAGGCCACAAATCACAAACACAGTGTGCAATTTCCGTTAAATTATACACGCACATTTTCACTAGGCCGAGGACGACATGCCACAATTTTTTCCTCAAAATCAGCCTCACGGTGGCGCTATAACAGGCCAATTCCTGTTTTTAGCTATAACTGCATCGATCTGTATACAACTTATGTATGCACACATGGAAAAACATTGTACCTGCATCCCTCCAACACGAACCTCCGGCCCAAATCTTCCTCAACAGCCTGTTATAGCGCCACCATGAGGCCACAACCTGACCTGCCCTGGTGGAGACCTGTGCCGATTAAACATGTAGCTAGGTGTAATGTTAGAGACCACAGAAGTGAACCTTTCAAGCCTGTTTTCTCAACTCACTGTTTTCTGCAAGACATTACTCTATAAGCCATATCTCCAAAACCGGTGGGTCAAACTGAACAACCCAATATGTCAATTTGAAGTTATGATTCCCTGCTTTCATATTATGACATGAAAAAACGAAAATTCAAAAAAATCCAATGGCAGTCCCTCAGTAGTCACAAATGGATACAGGAAGGCGCAACACTCTGCTAGTATGAGCTCATATCAGGACAAAACTCACTTTATACACATTATGAATGAAAGGTCATCGTCGTCTAATAGTCCAATCTTGACGTTCTTCTTTGACCAGATCAGGATGTACTCTCGCTCTCTTTCTCTCTCTCTACATTTCTCTTCATCTCTTGGGCACATGCTGTCCAGAGTATAGACGCAATACACAGTTACAACTATATCCAAACTGATGACAATAATTGTTGTGGGGGTTTCTTGCGATTATGAAAAGGCATGGGGCTAGGTGTGTGTGTGCGTGCGTGCGTGCATGGGTGGGTGGGTGCGTGCGTGCGCGATTCTCTTACTTTGGATCGAACCTGGGAGGATGATTGCTCTGCGATTGGCTATAGTTTGTAGTTACACCAACCCCAGACATTGTGTTATATAGCTGGTCCTGCTGTTGCTGTCCAGCTAAAAACTACTCCATGACTTTGCATTAGGAACATTGCCGTGTGTGTGTGTGTGTGTGTGTGTGTGTGTGTGTGTGTGTGTGTGTGTGTGTGTGTGTGTGCGTGATTAAAGTACACTAGCAGTTCCCCGTGGGTATATGTCAGACGGGGTCAGTGTCTGAGGCGTTTAACAAAGGTCAGTGAGGACTTCAGTCAGAAGGGAACTTGTATGCCTCCCTGTGTGTGTGTGTGTGTGTGTGTGTGTGTGTGTGTGTGTGTGTGTGCTGCTATGACGTGCACGTGAGCAACTGTTTGGCCAAACAAACTCCCAAGATGCGTCTAAGAAGGGTATGAAAGGACACAGAGAGGGAGAGAGGGAGATCAACTGTGTGTGAGACAGAGAGGAGAGAGTGAGGGGGTGGAGGGCAGAGGTGGAAGAAGTACTCAGATTTTAGCTTGTGGAGCAAGCTGGTCTATATTCAGACGCTGCACTAGCTAGTAGGGATGGCTTTAAGCCAATGTGCGCGCAATGCCTTCCCATACTCTGAAAGGGGCGTTAAGACTTCCGGCCACAAAATTCAGCGCAACCCTCGCTAACTTACCGTCACCAACTTACAGTGTAGTTATACTACTCACTACTACCACTCACTACTTTTCACCCAACAGTAACAGTAACAAACATTTTCAAATAATTGTATTGAGAGTACCAGTAAGACGCCTGAGGGCGAGAAGGCCATATATGGAGCGTGTCTTGATTGTACAGGGTTTGATGAGGTCAGATCAACATATGGAATGTCAGAACAGGTCAGCTCCATATATGGAGATCTAAGGGTGGCAGCAGGGGCAGTGTCTTGAGTGTACAGGGTTTGATGAGGGCCCAGGTAGGGCTGGGCCTTAATTTTCGGGCCTGTTGAGAACTCCAGTTTTCGCCGACTGCCGGGCGCAGCTGCACTAATAACATTGGGGCAGGCCCGTCTAGAGTTTAAATGGACAGGTGTCAGTCAAAACGGAGACATCAAAGAGGAAGGATGGATGGGGCAGGATCAACATATGGAATGTCAGAACAGATTATGACATAGATCCATATACTAATATTGATGACATCAGGGATCTCCATATTTGGGCTTAATTGCGACAGCAGGTCACATTTACTATGATCCCTGATTTACTATCACCCCTGATGATGTCATAGTGATGTCACGAGACCTGGGCACAATATATGGGAGCTCTCCCCATGTATGGGGATTTTGAGTGACACACGGACGGACAAAAAACTCACGGTTCCATATAGTTAACTGTGACCTTCGGTCGCGACAAAGTGCAATATTTACCTCTGAGATGTATAGTGGAGTAGAAGTTAAAGATGTTATAAGCAATATGTCAATATGTCAACATTTGAATGATCTTTTTGGAATTCAGACAGCCAGCAATGGGTAAAACGCTCGCAAAACAAATTGTCTCTGCATGCATGTGACACATCTAGGGTCGCAATCGGCATTCAAAGATTTTCCTAGAAGCTTTGTCATTGGTCAATTTGCCTGTCTACTTCCTGATTGGTTAGTCAACATCTTTGAATGCAGATTGTGGCCCCTACATGTGTCACAGAGACTACATTGTTTTTGGGACCGTTTTACTCACTGTCTGAATACCAACAAAAAAAATGGGTCATTAAAATGTTGACATATTATTGCTTATAGCTACTTTAAGTAAAAGTATCTAAAAATGTTACTTAAAAATGTACTTTTCACCACTAATGGATAGGGACTCTGGAGGCAGGTAAAGAGAGATGGAGAGAGAGAGACCATAGAGGAGAGGAGAGAGAGAGAGTGATCTTACTGTGTTCAGTGTCACATAGACATGTGCACTCTGAACACTGGGGAACGAGAAAAGAGATTTTGTGGATTTATAGAAGGATGTGTATTATCATCTCTGCTGGGTGGAAACCTCATATGTCCAAAACTCTTATTTTTCAGGATTCAAATAAAAAAAAATGCAAAAGTAGCAGATCTACATAAAGAATCATTTCGTGCAATGTTTCGAGCTTGTGGATCTGCTACTTTTGATGCTTTATTTTTGTGTGACGACGTAGTGTGATCAAGTAGGGCAAAAAACACGATAAAAACACAAAGTTAGAATATGGAGATACAGGGTTTCTGCCGGCCAAACGATATGTATACCACGTGTGATTGTGCGCATATAGTGTAGCCTGTGCAGAGGCACAGGCTGTGTATGCGTGTGTGCGTGCTTGTGTGCGTGCGGACGCATTTAAGCGTTTGTGTTAAGGCCTTATCGGCGTGTAGTCTCAGAGCCCTCAGATGTCTCTGCCGAGCTGTTTTCCACAGCCTCTGTAATTATGTAATTAGCAGTGCGATTAACACAATGGCTAATTGTTGCTTTGCCGAGAGAGAGGCTGCATGGGTCGGGATTACATGGTGGCAAAACCTACACTTTCCCCCCCGAGAAATCACAATGGACCTCTATTCAATCTCTCTCTCCTTCATGAACAATGTGTAGCTGTGGACCGTTCCATTCCTCCACGCGTGTGGGCTTCAGTCTGATCTCCTCCCCATATGGATAATAGTCTCAGCTCAGCTTGTGTTTATGGTGACTGACCAACAGATCAGAACGAGTTGTATGTACATATTGTAAGTTCAAAACCTTTACTTTTCAGGAAAGGGGGGCAAAAAGGAACATGTGCAGCGGTACACATAATGGGTGAGCCAGTGCACATGCGTCATCAACAACTGCATGCGAGGCACGTTTGTGTACCAAGAGCTGAATTGACAGGAATTTAGAGAATCCACACATTCTGGTGAACGTCCGGTAAGTATAGACTTAGGAATAAAACTAGTGTTGACTAATCATTACAAGTGGCTCTTATTTTGAAGAGGGAGTCAGATAGAGGAAGTCCGTTCCGGTTGTAAACAAGCTCCCATGACAGGCTTTCCCCTTTATTTTATATTTTTTATAGAGGGACAGACAGTAGTAGTCTGACAGGAAATGGGGAAGAGAGAGATGGGGGTGTGACATGCAGTAAAGGCCGTCGGGATCGGGAGTTGAACCCGCGGCACACTGCCAGGCTCGGGCTACCGGCCAAGGTGCCTGGACCGCTGAGCCAAGGCCCAGGCCTGGACCACTGAGCCAAGGCCCAGGCCTCGACCGCTGAGCCACGGCCCAGGCCTGGACCGCTGAGCCACGGCCCAGGCCTGGACCGCTGAGCCACGGCCCAGGCCTGGACCGCTGAGCCACGGCCAAGGTGCCTGGACCGCTGAGCCACGGCCCAGGCCTGGACCGCTGAGCCACGGCCCAGGCCTGGACCGCTGAGCCACGGCCCAGGCTTGGACCGCTGAGCCATGGCCCAGGCCTGGCCGCCATGACAACTTTGAAGTTGTTTTCATGCCGTTCAGAGCGCTAGTCGCTAACCCACATTAGCGACCATATTTTACAATATGAAAAACATGCATCTGCCAGCCATGCACTTAAACAATGTACACACTTTGGAATTTACATTAAACATGGAACCTCTGGAGCATTAGGCGAGTAATTGATGTTATCTGTGTTGGATCACCTTAGTATAGGATACGGCTGCAGACAGAGTTCATGTGCTATCTCTTGCTGGATAAAGTAACATTGTGACGTCCAGGCTTTCCATGGCAACGTGCACGTGGTGGAAAGTAACTAAGTACATTTACGTACTGTACTTAAGTACAATTTTGAAGTATTTGTATCAATTTCCAATACCTTTACTTCTACTGTACTACAGTACGTCAAGAGGCAAATATTGTATTTTTACTGCACTACATTTATTTGAAAACTTTAGTTATTAGTTAGTTACATTTTCATTATTATTACAAAACATAACATTAACAATACATTAACCACTTCAGCCCTATATATACATTTTGGCCATTTGAAAATAGCCGATCTACAAGCTCACAATGCGTCGCAATGCGACGCATTGTGAGCTTGTAGATCGGCTATTTTCAATCGATTTTCATATTTGAAAACGTGTGAAACGGGACATTCTGCGTAATGACTATACTTTCTACTATCATTTGCAGGAATTGATACTTTTACTTGAGTAAGAGTAAAAGTACTATTTTCCAACACTGGTATAATGTGAGGTTAATATAATGTAACGATGCCCAGCCAGATGCCATAATACCAGGCAGTACCTAATACAGTATAGTACAGTATACAGTACATAATACCAGGCAGTATACCTGATGCAACCCGGGGAAAAGAACCAGCCTGGTTCTCTTCTATAAGCAGGGCGAGGAGGAGGGGGACTGTAGTCGGACATGGGTGGGTGGGAACACACTGTAGCACACAGGCGTTTGTTTGGCAGGAGGCCAACTATCGTAGCTAGCACACTAATTGCGTTTGCCCCGCGCACAACCCCTCCGTAAATAAAAGTCTTCCATAAACCTATTAGAATATTGACTGTTTTCAACCGCCACCCCCCCAAAAGAATGCAATTAAAAGGCATGCTATTAGGGGCAGATTGGTGGAGGCGTATGTGGGACGTGATCCACGCGAACCGAGGGACGCTCTGTAATCGGGTTAACGTGAGCGATGTCGGGACAGTGTTTCCTTGGTTCTGAACTAAAGCTCTCACTAGGCGGGATTAGTCCACTCACATGAACCAGCGTAGACAGAGAACACACACCTCAATCGGAAAGGCAATTAAGAGCTCATTTAGAGTTAGACCGCTGCCACAGCCCCCCCACCACCACCCCCCTCCTTCCTTCATTTATAGTCCGTTGTATGACGGTGTTGCACGTTTGGGGTTGGGATCCTTATACGTAGGATTTTAATGATTCAGGTTCCTTAACGATTCCCTCTTAAAGGTATATTCAGTGATTTCACTCAAAAAACCTTAGGTTTCGTTTTTGGCTGGGACCTAAGCCTTTCATCCAATCAGGATAGAGAGCCAAAAACGAAACCTAAGGTTTTTTGACCCTAACTGCATGGGGACAGGGAGGAACTCCTTATATGGTCAGCACACTCTATAGTAGAGAGGATTATCACAACAAAACAAAAATATAAGTGATATTTGAATTAAGTGAAATCACTGAATATACCTTTAAGAGTCCGATTACGAAACAGTTCCTTCTATTGATATAATTTTGGCCAAAGTCTTAAAATATTATCCATCAGCCTTCATTAAAGTTTTTGATAGAAACAAATTCAACCATACGGTACTAAAGGTAGTGTAGATCATAGACTGTAAAAAATATGGACACAGCGTTCTCCGGGTCTAACATGAACGTAACATGAAGCCTGTCAGTCCTTGTATTGTAAGTCGCCATCTTTCTAGATCCGTTTTGGCCCAGCTGGCCCATTGGCTGGCCCAGACAACGAGGCGGGACTTCCCCCCTTCTTCTCCGTTGGTTTTTATTTTGACTCGAGTGGGAGGGGAATCCCGATCATAGACTGTAACGGTAGCCACGACCCTCAGAACATACGCGACTTTATGGTCATTTTAATTAATGGGACCATAATTTTCCCAAAAGAATATTATGACATTAGAAATGAGACTTTAAAGGTATATTCAGTGATTTCACTCAAAAAACCTTAGGTTTCGTTTTTGGCCTGGGACCCAGCCTTTCGTCCAATCAGGATAGAGAGTCAAAAACGAAACTTAAGGTTTTTTGACCCCCAGGGGTTAACTGGGGACAGGGAGGAACTCCTTATATGGTCAGCACACTCTATAGTAGGGAGGACTATCACAACAAAACAAAATAATAAGTGATATTTGAATTAAGTGAAATCACTGAATATACCTTTAAACTAGTGACTGGAAGCAGAAAGTATTCATGACCATGTTTATTAAGGTAATACAGTCTAGGTGAAGTTGGGCTCAAATACATGGACTTCTATGGGGCTATGGGTTTCTTTGGGTCCAATGACAGGCCATTATATGAACTTTCAGGAAATCCCGATTTCCTCAGTGGCTTCACATAATATCTGTCTGACTGCCCCCCTGGTGTAGATACAGTATTGCATACATACTATTGTCGTGGTTCTCAAAGTGAGGTCCAGGGACCCCTCTGGGTTACTCGAGAGGGTTCCAAATGGACCCTTACTGGTCTGTAACTCTGAGGGCTTACAAATGGAACCAAACAAACCTGCTCTCAGTGTTATGGTCCTTGAAGGTAAAAAGGTTTGAGAACCACTGGCTATTGTAATTGTATAGCAGTGTACACACACCAGCTCTGACAGTGTGATGAACCGGTTCCAAAAAACGGTTCCAATTTAATGTCATGGAACCGGTTCCGGTTCCTCCATGTTGGATCAAGTTCCAAAATCCCAACCTATAGTTGTGTACCAAAAATAGCAGATCTACAAGCTAGTCTACTCACATGAGCCAACAGTAAACAGTCACAGTCCTCAGCAGAAAGGCAATTAAGGGTTAATCCATACTGGACAATGTTTCTCTACAATGTTCTATTCATTTATGCTCTGACAAAACAATTGCAGATTTGAATGGCTGCATGTGTTCGGCTATAGGTTAAATTGGACCACACAGGGCTCTGTACTCTAGTCTGTACTTTTTCCAACGTCTACACCAGATCTGTTCGCCAAAAATAGCCAAGCTTGTAGATCTGCTATATTTGCTCCCTCAGAATACGGATGCTGGGGTTCTAAGTGAGAGAGCCACCACAGCTGGTGAAATTTGTGGCCTAATTGTGTAGAAGCAACGTCCAACTATGCAATTGTTCATTATCCCACGAGATTATTTGTGCAATCCATTAAATGAGGGATTCATTATCAAATATGGTACTTTTTTTTTACACTGCACATTCATTTTCACCTAAAGTTACGATGGTAGAAAAGTAATTAAAGTTACAGTTTAATGAAATCATGAACCACACATGGAGTCACTGGAAATTGCGCATAAATTACTTCAATTAATCACACACACACACACACACACACACACACACACACACACACACACACACACACACACACACACACACACACACACACACACACACACACACACACACACACACACACACACACACACACACACACACACACACACACACACACACACACACCTTTTCTATAATACTACTCTCTCTTTCTCTCAAATCACACATGCAAAGACAGCGCACATACACTTATGTCTGTGTGCGTGCAGGTACATTCATGAAGATTATTTTATGAAATTATTGATCTTGTTTTTATAAATTAAATCAATTAGTTCAATTAACTGTTACTCCCCAATTCCATAATGCTAAAGTGAATCTTATCTGTAAGCTCATGTGCTTGTGTTTGTATTAATTATTATAATATAATAGCAGATCTACAAGCTCACAACACAACACATCGCATCGCGTTGTAAGCTATTCCCAAATAGCAGACGTTAATAGATGTGCTCACGAGGTCGCTTCTGCTTTCATTAGGTTGCTTATTTCTCTCGCAAACTCTGGCAACACTGCTGCTGCTGGTCTGCTGCCTGGGTCATCATGGTTTGGTAAAAGGCCAGAGGCTCCACAGAGGGACTGGTAGAGGGACTGGTACACTCTAGTCAAAGGACAGAGCAGCTGAATGCCAATAGAAATACATGTAGCTGAGCTCATGTATCTCAATTTAAAATGTAGGCATTTAGCAGACAATCTTATACAGGGTGCCGTAGGATGAGCAAGGTAAACACCACAGCATCCAATGCAAAGAGTAAAACAGGATGACCGCAGGACGCAGGTACAGTATAAGCCAAGAACCTCGACTTAGCATCAGTCTAAAAACTGGTGGTTCTCAAAAATGATTTATTTCAAGGACTGTGTGAACAAAAAGGTCATTTTGCACACTAGGGCAGGCACGTAGATGAGGAGCAGGCAACCAGTGCATGAGACAGGGAAGAAATGGAGACCCCGCACACTGTCTTCACTCACAGCAAACAAGCAGTTTATTACAACGTTTAGGTCTAAACATCCTTCATCAGGTACCAGGTGGTACCAGGCTGAAGTGAAGACAGTGTGCGGAATCTCCGTTTTCCCCCCTTTCCTTATTTCAAGGACCCCCATAACTATAGACTATAGAGCGTGTAACAAAATGGAACCATAAGGGTCCAATTGGTTCCATTTTGTCACACTCTCAAGCGTCATGGAGACCCGTTAAGGGTCCAATTAATTTGGAGGAACTGTGAGGATCCCCTAGACCTCACTTTGAGAACCACTGGTCTAAGCAGTAATACAGTACAGTCCTATACTGTAACTGTGTGTCACTTCCCCTCCACAGAGAGACTGGAAGAGCACTCTAGTCAAGGGACAAGGGACAGCGCTGCACGTACCGTCCCCGTCCCCCCCACACGCGCACACACACAGTCTTTGCCCTGTGCTGTCATGGGATGTCACCGCGGGTGACAGTTTCCCTGGCAACGGAGCTGGGCGAGGAGGCTGCAGCATGCTCCGAGGGTTATGCAGAACGGTTTTGGCGAGGAGGAGGAGGAGGAGGAGGAGGAGGGGGAGGAGGCACAAACGGGTGCCTGGGGGGAACTGGGGTCCACAGAAGCAAGGTAAACATCCCCTCAGCTCTGTCGCACACAGACACACACACACGTTTGTATTCATATACTTGTGAGGACATAAACGTTTTGGAACGGCAACTTCACGAATGGCATTAGTATATTTATTTATATTTTTTGCCATTTTGAACCCAGACCTGGAAACCTGAGTTTAATTACGTGCCTTGTATCACGCACCCAAGACCGCTCACAACACGCAGTGCTGGTGCTTGGTGGATCGGCTGCGCAACAGCAAAACGCACACACGTATAAATCAACCCCCGAGTCTAAAAATCTATACAACCACATAACAACCATTTTACTAGTGAGGACCAGGGACATTCCTCACAATCACAAAGTCTATTCCTCTAGCGGATTCGAGTGAAAATCAACCGATAATCATCAGTAGGTTATTATATCACTCGAAGGCTCGCCTGGAGCCGACTGGCTGTGATTAGGAAACGCGGAGACGTCCGACGTGGCGTTGGTCGCGTTGTCCGACTACTACTAACACTAACCATAAATCTATAACCCTATATAACTCTAATCCTATCCCTTACCCCAAAATCAGTCTTAACCGGCCACGTAAGTTCCCTAACCTCATATCAGTCTTACTCTTAACCGGCCATGTAAGTCCCCTAACCTCATATCAGTCTTACTCTTAACCGGCCATGTAAGTCCCCTAACCTCATATCAGTCTTACTCTTAACCGGCCATGTAAGTCCCCTAACCTCATATCAGTCTTAACCGGCCACGTAAGTCCCCTAACCTCATATCAGTCTTAACCTGCCACGTAAGTCCCCTAACCTCATATCAGTCTTAACCGGCCACGTAAGTCCCCTAACCTCATATCAGTCTTAACCGGCCATGTAAGTCCCCTAACCTCATATCAGTCTTACTCTTAACCGGCCATGTAAGTCCCCTAACCTCATATCAGTTTTAACCGGCCATGTAAGTCCCCTAACCTCATATCAGTCTTACTCTTAACCGGCCATGTAAGTCCCCTAACCTCATATCAGTTTTAACCGGCCATGTAAGTCCCCTAACCTCATATCAGTTTTAACCGGCCATGTAAGTCCCCTAACCTCATATCAGTCTTAACCGGCCACGTAAGTCCCCTAACCTCATATCAGTCTTAACCGGCCATGTAAGTCCCCTAACCTCATATCAGTCTTACTCTTAACCGGCCATGTAAGTCCCCTAACCTCATATCAGTCTTAACCGGCCACGTAAGTCCCCTAACCTCATATCAGTCTTAACCGGCCATGTAAGTCCCCTAACCTCATATCAGTCTTACTCTTAACCGGCCACATAAGTCCCCTAACCTCATATCAGTCTTAACCAGCCATGTAAGTCCCCTAACCTCATATCAGTCGTAACCTGCCACGTAAGTCCCCTAACCTCATATCAGTCTTAACCGGCCACGTAAGTCCCCTAACCTCATATCAGTCGTAACCGGCCATGTAAGTCCCCTAACCTCATATCAGTCTTAACCGGCCACGTAAGTCCCCTAACCTCATATCAGTCTTAACCGGCCACGTAAGTCCCCTAACCTCATATCAGTCTTAACCGGCCACGTAAGTCCCCTAACCTCATATCAGTCTTAACCAGCCACATAAGTCCCCTAACCTCATATCAGTCTTAACCGGCCACGTAAGTCCCCTAACCTCATATCAGTCTTAACTGGCCACGTAAGTCCCCTAACCTCATATCAGTCTTAACCGGCCACGTAAGTCCCCTAACCTCATATCAGTCTTAACCGGCCACGTAAGTCCCCTAACCTCATATCAGTCTTAACCAGCCACGTAAGTCCCCTAACCTCATATCAGTCTTAACCAGCCATGTAAGTCCCCTAACCTCATATCAGTCTTAACCGGCCACGTAAGTCCCCTAACCTCATATCAGTCTTAACCGGCCACGTAAGTCCCCTAACCTCATATCAGTCTTAACTGGCCACGTAAGTCCCCTAAACTCATATCAGTCTTAACCGGCCACGTAAGTTCCCTAACCTCATATCAGTCGTAACCTGCCACGTAAGTCCCCTAACCTCATATCAGTCTTAACCGGCCATGTAAGTCCCCTAACCTCATATCAGTCTTAACCGGCCACGTAAGTCCCCTAACCTCATATCAGTCGTAACCGGCCACGTAAGTCCCCTAACCTCATATCAGTCTTAACCGGCCACGTAAGTCCCCTAACCTCATATCAGTCTTAACCGGCCACGTAAGTCCCCTAACCTCATATCAGTCTTAACCATAGACTGTAAAAAATATGGACAAAGCGTTCCCCGGGTCTAACATGAACGTAAAATGAAGCCTGAAATCCCTTGCATTCTAATGCACTGTAAGTCGCCATCTTTCTAGATCCGTTTTAGCCCAGCTGGCCATTGGCTGGCCCAGACAACGAGGCGGGACTTCCCCCCTTCTTCTCCGTTGGTTTTTATTTTGACTCGAGTGGGAGGGGAATCCCGATCATAGACTGTAACGGTAGCCACGCCCCTCAGAACATGCGCGACTTTATGGTAATTTTTTTAATAAATGGGACCATAATTTTCCAAAAAGAATATTATGACATTAGAAATTAGACTTTAAACTAGTGACTGGAAGCAGAAAGTATTCATGACCATGTTTATTAAGGTAATACAGTCAGTCTAGGTGAAGTTGGGCCAAAATACATGGGCCTCTATGGAGCTATGGGGCTTTTTGGGTCCAGTCCAGCGCCACAACAGGCCATTATATGAACTACCGATTTCAAATGAGGCTTCACGAAATATCTGGCTGACTGCCCCCCTGGTCTTAACCAGCCATGTAAGTCAGTTTCACAACGTTTTAGCTTCGGCGCCAGTAATTCCACTTCTGTGTTCCCTAATCGCAGCCAGTATACATGCAGTAGGTCCAGGCGAGCCTGCTGGCTCGATTGCATTCAAGTGATAAGTAAACTATAGTGATTCGGTTGATAACATTCAAAGGGGGTAGTTTCCCAAATTCTACTATACTTGGGGGGGGGACACTGACATATGGCTCTCACAAGTATAGCAATGCACAAAGTATGCACGCACGCACACACTCTCTTAACCCATTCTGACCGGGCACCCATTTTGGTGTTGGCATCATGTTATGCTTTAGCTATTTAAAAATAGCAGATCTACAAGCTCGTATCGCGCCACCGAGTGGCGCGATACGAGCTTGTAGGTCTGCTATTTTTGAAAAAAATCGAAGAACGACTGACATTTTTAGAATCTGATCTCAGGTCAGAATGGGTTAATCAGAACCAGTGTGTGTCCAGTGGAAACCTCGTGTGAATCTGATCTCAGGTCAGAATGGGTTAATTCTTCCTAATCAACACTAGGACTGATTAAAATGGCAACGCAAGCCAAATGAACTGTCATTTGCATATACATGAAAAAAAAGAAGAAAAAAAAAGGGAAAAAAAATATGGAGCCACCACTGGAGTGTGAACTCACCTCGACGACACGGACCATGTTGAACACATCAAAACAGCCACGTCTAAAACGCTCAGTGCTCTTAACCCATTCTGACCTGAGATCAGATTCATACGAGGTTTCCACTGGACACACACTGGTCTGATGAACCCATTCTGACCTGAGATCAGATTCTAATTTTTTTTTTTTTTTTTTTTTTTTTCAAAAATAGCAGACCTACAAGCTCGTATCGCGCCACTCGGTGGCGCGATATGAGCTTGTAGATCTGCTATTTTTCAATAGATAAAGCATAACATGATGCTGACACCAAAATGGGTGCCCGTTCAGAATGGGTTAATCGCTGTACTCTGCAAATCCATTCTCCATAGCATTAAAATGTGTGCTCGCTGGTGTAATGACAGCAGCCACAGCCACTCTCTCTCTATGCCCCCTAGAATCTAATCTGTACAGGCAGTTAACACGCTGTGATGGTGTCATGGTATACAAACTTGACCAGAAAGAGAAACCTCTTATATCCATATTGTATAACTTTTTTGTGTCACACAAAAAGCATCAAAAGTAGCAGATCCACAAAGCTCGAGCTTGTAAATCTTGCGGTGTTAGAATTTTGTATCCTGAAAAGTAAAAGTTTTGGACAGCAACGATTTACTCAAGTATACTTGAGTAATTATTACTTTTCACGATTCAAGTTCAAAAGTATAGCAAAAGCAGCTAATTTTGGATCTGACACTTTTTATGCTTTTGTGTGACGCTGTAGCATGATCAAGTGAGGCGTTAATTTACAAAAAATAAATAAAAAAAGTTTGAATATGGAGATAAAGGACAATATTCTGACGCCAACATGTTTAGTCAAGTACAGTAGTAGTAAGTTTTAACACAGGACTGTAGAGCATTTCTGCATGGTGGTAGAGAGCACTCCCTCACCTCTGCTGTGGCAGCCAGCCTCCTCACCAGGGCAGCTCTGTTAGGGCGCCCCCTGCTGTCCCTCAGGGTGAACAGACCTTGCAGGCTGCCAATCTGTTAAAAGCATGGAGAAGAGAACACACACTGCAGTCAGTCAGTCATGTCATGTCAGTCCAGGACCTAAATAACAGGCTATAGAAGGCCCACGTCCTGATGTCACTCCCTCATCCCCTGGTTGAGGGAAGTTTTTCCTCTATGGAGAATAAGACAGAGGTCCTCTTTGAAAAGTGTTTATTTTTGTGTTCCAAAAATAAATGCGTCTGGCCCTCTGCGATATTGTCCCTGTATCGTTTGACAGTCAGTCCCTCATATTTGATACAGTCTGTTTCTAGCGAAAATGTAACTAATTCGGTAGCAGTAATATTATATCCTCACAGTCACTTCGTATCTATGAGAGTGAACCAGATTTGTTTATTTTTTCAATCACAGTTCTTATATGAGGCGATGTAAAATCCCCCTATGGGGATTACAATACAAATAAAAAGTACATGAACCCGTGTACTTGGCACCCTCTACCGATATTGACGTCAGACTTCGGTGCAATAGGGGGACACAGGGGACACATTTGATTTGATTTGATTATTTGAGTCCCCTGCTGGTCAGCCCTGAAAGCAGGAAATCAAACACCAATTGCTGGTGGAAACCTCGTATGTCCAAAACATTAGTGAAAATAACAAATGTACAAGCTTGAAGAGCTGCTATTTTCACTATATATTTTTTTGCAACAATCTTGTATGATGAAGTAGGGCATTAACCCATTCTGAACGGGCACCCATTTTGGTGTCAGCATCATGTTATGCTTTAGCTATTGAAAAATAGCAGATCTACAAGCTCATATCGCGCCACCGAGTGGCGCGATACGAGCTTGTAGGTCTGCTATTTTTGAAAAATCAAAGAGCGACTGACATTTCTAGAATCTGATCTCAGGTCAGAACGGGTTAATCAGACCAGTGTGTGTCCAGTGGAAACCTCGTATGAATCTGATCTCAGGTCAGAATGGGTTAATTCACCAGGACATTAAAAAAAGTTGAAATATGGCGATGGGAGGGTTCTGTGAATCCTGGTCACTGTGGTCTCACACAGGTGATGTGATTGTGGCTCTCTATGACTGCTATAGAGTTCTCAAACTCTGCCCGGACCTGACCCGAGGTTTTCGGGCCGGGCTGAGCCTAAAATGTATGGTAATCAGTAGGGCCCCGTAGTGTATTTATGCATTATGAATACACATTACATTATGAATACACATTACATAGACTGGTGTTACACTTTTGCTCTGTGTAGAGTTCTCAAATTCTGCCCAAACCAGACCTGTCCGACTCGACGTTTAAGGGGCCGGGTCGGGCTTAAAACCTTTGCTAATTAGTCGGGCCGGGCAGGGCCTCGGGCCGGCCTTAATTTTCTGGCCCTTTGAGAACTCTACTGCTACTGCTATGCCAGCCTGACAAACATCAAAGGAGCCGATATACATTTTGCCCAGCATGCAGCTTGTACTGTAGGTATGGTCACAAATGATTTGCCGGAATATACCTCCTTCCCGTGATTATGATTGCTAGTGGCGGTTACCATCATTACTTCTATTGATTAATTGATTAACAGAGTAATATTTAACTTTTATCTTTTATCTCTTTTTTTCTTCTTCTTTATTACAGTTTTTGTACCTTTATTGTCTTTGTTTATTGTATTTTTTGTATAATGTTTTCCCCGTGTATGTGTGCACTATCCTATTATCTATATACATTTTGTGCATATATATACTCTTATATCCTCGCATCTGTTTGCTGTCTCTGGATGGGGGGAGGGGGGTGGGGTACAGGGGTGATAGAAAAAAGAAAACTGTTTTGACTGAATCGCCTGTCTGTCTGTATTAACCTGGTAAAAGGAATAAAAATAAAGTAAACACACAAATAATTTGCCCTCGTTCTGTCCAAACTATAGAGAAAGATGGGATGTTACGTTGAGCTTCCCTCGTGGACAATACGGACGACGTGCTGAATACGTTAAACAGAGGAGAGTACAGGGCACAGTTTGAGAAGAAGGGGCAGAGACGTGACGTTACACTGCAATGCCCCCTTGGCCTTGAGCATGAGGTCAACTATGAGAGGAGAAAAATGGTCCCGTTACCCCCTCATCCAACATGGTTCATGCCAGTGGTGATCAACATGGGGTGCAGGGAACCCCTGGGAGTTCCCAGACAAATTACTTAGTTAACAGTTTGACGGCTGCAAATTGTTTAATCCAGGGTTCCACCGCGCGTGATACGACATACGCGCATTTAATTGTGTGTTTAATTCGCCGTATTTTAATAATAAAAAAGAAACTCCGTCTTTGCTAGAGAAGAGACCTTCATGTTATGATGACGAAACCGGAAATCAACACATGCTGTGGGCTGCTAGGGCTTCTGGGAAATTGAGGCCAATGCAAATGAACGAGGTACAACGCCTCATGGAGGAGGGTCTTGTGGTGCGGTCTTGTGGTGCACCAAGATGGCACGTGGTGCGATCGTTCATAACAAACGGACGAAAGTTTTTTCGACGGATTTTCACGGATCAAAATCCCAAATACTTCAACGTATGCTCTAAAGGTAATAAAACAATCTCGGCAGCGTAGAATATTTGATTAAAATGCGGGTTAAACGTGATTTGCAGTAGAACTGTTTTAATATATAGCATAAAAAATCAGTTTAACCCCATTTGGAGATCAGGATGGGCTATTTTTGAAACATTTTTGAAAAATCTTGCAAAAGAAATTAGGAATTTAGATTTTCTTTTTTTTTAAACACAAATGTTCTCCTGTCAGTGACAGGGGTCCCTGCCACAAACATATTTACAGTCAAATACATACATACCAACTAACCCATTTTGGGGGGTCCACTGCCGTTAAGGATAATTGTTTTTAAGCCTCTCGGAAATAAATGAACAATTCACGATTTATACGATGTATGCATGTTTTATCATCCTTCATGACCCTCCCCCTCCCTTTTTTTTTGCACAACAAGATTTGAGCGTTTCCCCCTAGGCCATATCTGGCCAGGCTGTGCTCGGAGAGGTGGACCCAAATCAAATAGCACACAGTTTATCTAACCTTATCCAAGGCTTTTCATTTCCAAGCCTTTATAAACTCAATCGTATTGACCGCCTGGGAGAGTTAGAACTAACTAAGTGAAATTTACTCTGTGGCAATTGTGTGCAGGAGTACGTTCTCTCTCCCTGTGTGTGCATGCGCGCGCTAGTGTGTGTGTGTGTGTGTGTGTGTGTGTAGCTGATTCTATCTTCCCTTCACTTTCATTCTCTCTATTCTCTGTCCCTGAGGTGCATCAGGGCTGAGACTGCAGAGTAAATTGTCCCAAATTGAGTTCCTTCTTGCCGGCAGATACAGACCACATCCCGACCATTTAGAGAGACACTACACACACACAGAGAGAGAGAGAGAGAGAGAGAGACAATCACAGCGTGCACGTCGCGCGCTTGATCGTTTTTTCTCTTTAATTTCTCTCCGTTCCTTTCTGTCGCCACAGCTCGCCGTCCTTTGCTGATTTCCCTACTGTCTCTCTCTCTCTTCTTCTCTGCTCACATTATTCTCTCACTCCTCTCTTTTATTGTCTGTCTGTCTGTCTGTCTGTCTGTCTGTCTGTCTGTCTGTCTGCCTGTCTGCCTGTCTGTCTGCCTGCCTGCCTGTCTGTCTGCCTGTCTGTCTGTCTGCCTGCCTGTCTGTCTGTCTCCCCCATTTCTTTTGTCTGCCACGACAGGTGCCCGAGCCCTCTAAACCTCCCACTTGTTCCCCTTCCGCCATCTTTCCCTTCCTTCCCCTCTGTCTCTCTACCTCCTGTCTCAATGCCTCCCTCTCTCTCTCTCTCTGCCTCCCGCATCCCCCCCCCCCCCATTACATATTTCTCTTAATCTCCCTCCTTTCTTTTCCTCCACACTGCACTTCTTTCTCGTCCCCACATCAGTGCTTTGCTCCAGTACTGTATACTTGCGTACAATTTTGATGTACTTTTACTTTACTTGACCGTGTTCTTTTTTCAGTACTTCATTCTTCTACTCCGCTACATCAAACTGTGTTTAGTCGACAGCTTTAGTAGTTCATTTTCATATTTAAGGTTATTATATATTGTACTTGCTTGTAGATCAGCTTGAAAAATATTAAGTGCATTTTCTTTGGTAAAATGTATTATGGTAAGTATATTTTGATACCGGTGCTTTTACTTAAGGTGTAGTTCACCCAGATTTCTTTTTCCACCTCCAATCGATTACTCATCCCATGAAACCTTGAATTCATAGAGATTCTTTGTTTTTGAGGGGCGACAGCCCCTCCAATGTCCAGCTTTTGGTGTGTAACCCAAATGTTTGTGTAAACACAAGCATTGCATAACACAAACATTGACGACGAAGGACGCAAATTGTGATATACGATGATAAGGGAGCACCTCACTTCAAACAGGTGTTATTTTTTTAATTTTGGTCACATTCCTAATACAATATTCCAAACTTTGATTGATTGAAGTAAATAGGAAGCCAAGGCTAATCTATATAAAATAAATTATTAAAAAAAAAAACTCCAATACAAAACCACGTGACGCATCGTGAGCTTATAGATCGATCGGCTAGTTTTGCCGAAGGGATTTGGCGTTGACGAATACATGGTCATAAAGTACAGTTGTAACTGGAGTCCAGTCCTCTTAGACAACAGGGAGTTCATGTGAAAGGAATCTGAGTACTCCTTCCAACCCTGTTCTTACACATTTCTCTTCTCCCTTTTCTTTTACTCCCCACTGCTTCCCCCTTCCCTACATGTTCCTCTCCTCTCCTCTCCTCTCCTCTCCTCTCCTCTCCTCTCCTCTCCTCTCCTCTCCTCTCCTCTCCTCTCCTCTCCTCTCCTCTCCTCTCCTCTCCCCTCCCCTCCCCTCCCCTCCCCTCCCCTCCCCTCCCCTCCCCTCCCCTCCATCCATGGCTGCCCGGCTAGGCTGCTGTACCCTGGTTGACACACTCTACCCATCAGCCCCGGGACCCCCCGGGCAGAAGAGTCTCGCTCTGACAATAATCACACAGTAAGTTTAGAACGCTGGCAGCCTCCCTGAGCCCAGCTGAGCTGAACTGAACGTGCAGCACACCTCCCCTGACGCCTGCACACTCCATTACGCTCAGCGGGGGGGGGGGGGGGGGTGGCAAGGATGAAGTATGGGAGAGAAGGGGATGGGGATACGATGAGGTTATGTATTATATTAGGATGGGGGTGTTGGGAGGTAAAGGGAGGGGATATGATGAGGTTATGTATTATATTAGGATGGGGGTGTTGGGAGGTAAAGGGAGGGGATATGATGAGGTTATGTATTATATTAGGATGGGGGTGTTGGGAGGTAAAGGGAGGGGATATGATGAGGTTATGTATTATATTAGGATGGGGGTGTTGGGAGGTAAAGGGAGGGGATATGATGAGGTTATGTATTATATTAGGATGGGGGTGTTGGGAGGTAAAGGGAGGGGATATGATGAGGTTATGTATTATGCTGCGTTGAGTGCGTTCTTCACACGGGCAGATGCAAAAGGTACAAAGATGCAAAGCTACACCGCTGTTTGCAGCATGCAGCTACAAACGCTGGATGCATCTTTGCGTCTTCATGTCGCCGGCTTCCATTGACAGTGAATGGCAGACTGTATCTTTGCATCTGCCGGTGTGAAGGCAGCATTAGGATGGGGTTTAGGTATAGGTAGGGAGGGGATATGATGGTTATGTATTGGTATGGGGTGTATGTAGGGAGGGGAGGGGTGTCCCCAACAAAGTGTTTAGTAATGGGGGTTCATGGCAACATAAATATGAATTTGGAGGTGCTTGACATGAAAACGTATAACAACTTGAACCTCAGAATCCCTATTCTGGGGAGGAACATTTGCCAAAAATAGCAGATTTATACAAGCTAAAAATGCATCGCAGCTGCTGTGAACTTGTACATCAAACTTGTAGATCGGGCAAGTACATTATTTTCCCTTTTTTTTTAACATTCATGACTTCTTTAAAATCTTTGTAAAGTCAAAATATTAATACAATGAAAAAAATTGCAATTAGTCATTTGTACTTTTGAACACCAAATGAAAGTATTTGACAGAGCAACTTTGTTTATAGCGTAGTTGAGTAATATTTGTTTTAGATATCATTGTGTTTTTTCATATAATTAATGCCCTACAGTAGGTCTACTCATACTCAAGCATCAAGCAAATGCATCAAAAGCAGTTACTGCTACTTTTGCCAAAAAAAAATAAAGAATCCTGAAAAGTAAGAGTTTTGTTGTATTCCTAACTTTCCAGACCCTGTGAAGTTCTGTAATTATTATGTGTTGTTTACATTGTGAGCTTGTAGATTGGCCATTTTGGGTCCACGACAGACACCATGCAGATACAACTATGTTTTAAATCAGGCCTATAAACCAAACCCTAATCCTTACAAATCTAACCTCTATATTCATATCCCAACCATTTATCTTAAGAGGACCAGGATAATTGTCCTCACAATTCCTATTTTGCTAATTTTACTACCAAATACTTGTAGGGGACACTTGGCCCTTACAAGTATAGTGTGTACAGTGTAGTGTGTGTGTGTGTGTGTGTGTGTGTGTGTGTGTGTGTGTGTGTGTGTGTGTGTAGCAGATATACATCTAGTAGCAGATCTACAAGCTCAAAAGATGTCGCTTCGAGCTTGTGGATCTGCTGCTTTTGAGTGACGCTGTATGATCAAATAGGGCGTTAATTTATACAGAAAAAATACAATAAATACGAATATGGAAATCTGGTTTCAGTCTGACACACACACACACACACACACACACACACACACACACACACACACACACACACACACACACACACACACACACACACACACACACACACACACACACACACACACACACACACACACACACACACACACACACACACACACACACACACACACACACACACACACACACACACACGTGTGTCCTGGCGGAGCCAGGTTCACAGCGGAACAATATGAGGCCAATCAGGAGGACTGTTGGTATGGATCTCCCTGTGCTAATGAAGGCACTTTGAAAAGGTAATCTAATTCACCAGCAGCAATTAAGGCTGGGAGAGCCTTGTCACTATGAATTATCCCTTCCTTCACTCAGGACCGTGTGTGTGCAGCACGGACCGACGCACCGCCTGTCTGACACCCAACCACTGTCCCACGCATCAACCCCATCACACCGCAGTCACTCACTGACTGAGAGCTACTAATCATCCTGGTGTTCTATCTCTATGACTGTCTCTCCGTCTCTGTCTCTCTCTCTCCCATGCAGCGGTGGAAGGAGTACTTTTGGCCATGGGTGCTTGAAAAGCACCTGGACTACATTTGCACCCACCACTACTGACGACCGCAAAGACGACTTTAGTGGCGACTTTAGTGACGACCTGGTCATGATTGGCTGACTCCTATAGCGACCTTACTAACGACCTGGTCATGATTGGCTGCCTCCTATAGTGACCTTACTAGAGACCTGGTCATGATTGGCCGCCTCCTAAGCCAATGGGAGTCTGAACGGCATTAAAACCCATACTCTGAACGCCGCAACGCGGAGCGAGTGGCAACAGAAACTAACAGAAGCTGGTACCATCCAGCTTCTGTTAGTTGACCTGAGGTACAGGACAACCATACCAAAACACAGAATTAACTAAATAAATGTACGTCGGAAATGAACGAAAACGGGCGCTACAAGAGCTTGTTGCACCTGGCATGTATATGACAGAGTCATTGTTGTTTTTGATCGTTTTGCTAAAGATATCACAATGTAATTAACATTGAGTTAAAAGTTCTCATCATGCCGAATGTCCCAATTAATGTAACTTTTTATTTTTAAGTTTACATATTTCTTTAAAGATTTCTACACTGCTGGTTGTCAAAGTGCGGTCCGGGGACCCCCAGGGGTCCTTGAGGGAGTTCCAGGGGGTACCCAGCTAAATGATAGTTTGGAACCAAAATGGACCCTTATGGGTCTGTAACTCTGAGAGTGTACAAAATGGAACCAACATTTGTACACTTAACATTGATTTTACAATATAAATTGGGGTCCCAGAGATAGAAATGCCATTAAATGGGGGGGACCGTAGACTAATGCATGTCAAATTAGGGGTCCTTGAAATTAAACTTGTTGAGAATCACTGCTAGAGCCGTAAAAACTTCTCTTATGGAGGTCCCTGGCATGTCTTTTCAAATGGTAAATAATTAGTGTCAATTTGGGGGTCCTTGACATGAAAAAGTTTGGGAACCAGTGTTCTACACTCTCTGCCCAGCCTGCCAACCTCAGTTCTAAGCTATAGTGACCCTTGTAACAACACAGAGACAATAGACTACCAGAGGGTTAATAGCACGCCAGCGGAAGCGAGAGCATATAGTGATTTGTAAACCAATAAAATAATCTTTAAAGAAAAATCTATTTGTAAAACTAACAGCCAGTGCAGCCATGCAGGTGTAATGTGTACCGTCCTTCTAGTATGATGTGTGCTCTCCTCCAGTCACTAGAGAGTAGAGAAAGGTTGATTTATACTTTGCCGTGTGTCGCACACCAAAAATAAGCAATCTACAACCTTTTGGACATACAGTATGAGGTTTGTACCCGACAGAGGCGATATACAGTAGACAGATGGGTGTATTCTCAAGGGTAACAGGACAACTAATTCACCCCTTTTCCGTTTTCCTCAGTGAGGGGTGGGAGATGCAGGACAGCAGACTGCTGTACTTTGAATTTCTAACTATAACGTGTCACGACAGCAGACAGCCTAAAGTACAAATATAATTTATGAAAAGCTTCTACAGTGAAGTCAGTTCACAGAAGTTGTTGTAGGGCAGGCTATATGGGGATTATCTGACGAGGTACCATTTGAGTGGGCAAAACCTTACATATACCAAATTATACTAAATTGTTTATAGGGTCAATATAAGTAAAATAATATAGCCTTTCCATAGAAGTATATTTTTATATTTTTCCAAAAAGAATACAAACTGCCAATAGCATATTACAAAGTTGTCCCCCTCACTGGGGAAACTTCCAGGAGGAAAAACGGGCAAGCACCGGGGTGAGTTGTCCAGTATTCTTCTCAACGACATCGCAGTTATACTCTGTGTGCTTTGGGCAAAGATGCAATGGCCTGCTTAATAAACTGTGATCATCACCACTGACGGTTGACATATTGTAATATAGCAACATTTGCCATTATAATTGGACGTAGCGACTTTTAGTTGATAACGAAATGGAATCAATAACTGTAATTCAAACTAGCTCATGGAAGAAAACACAGATAGGAAGGCAGGCTAGGGCTGGGTGCAATAACCGCAATACCGCCATACCGCCGGTATGTAAAAAAAATAAATAAAATAAATTATGAAATGATTTTTTTTTTTTTTATGAAATGAAAAGTGTATCATAATAAACAGTGACGCACCCTATGCAACAATAACAAACTGGGGACGTATATGCACATGATGTGGGAGTGTCCAGATGTCAATAGTTTTTGGTCTAGAGTTTCAGAAGTACTATCTGAGGTAATGGGAACTAGAATTCCCCTCTTGCCTAATATTTTCCTGTTGAATGATGATTCAGCGATTGGGTTGACATTGACAATGCCACGTAGAAGACTCCTGCTCTTAGGACTGACAGCTGCAAAAAAAACTGCTCGTCCTCAGATGGAAACCTCCCCATAAACTTGAGATCTCACAATGGATCCTCTCATTAATGGACATGATCTCTCTGGAACTCTCTATAGCTCCATCCAATGGGGCACAAGAAAACACACTTGACATCTTATCCACTGCACTAGAAAAACTTAAATCATGCCAACGTCCCTGATAACTGTTATTTTCTCCTTTTTTTAATTTGATTTATCCAATTGTAAAATATCTGTCTCGCCTTATTTACTATCATTATTATTATTATTACTATTATGATTATTTTTGATGTATTGTAACCCTGTATCCGTTTTGCTGTTCAACCTGTGGGGTGGGAGGGCGGGGTGGGGGAAACCCCCTTTTTCTTTCTTTTAACAAAAAATTAAATAAAAAACTTGATCACAAAAAATAATAAACAGTGACGCTCAGTCAGTCTAATCATGCCAGCAACACAACAACACCAGAGGGAGTTAAAAAAAACCATGTGCAACCCAGATTCGGCACAAACAAGGATTGATCGATTGATTGATTGATTAAAATATTTATTAACAGTTTGCAGAATTACACTACATTTCAAGCACAACTCAATACAAAGACTGTTAACTGTGAGTGGACACTTGTTTACAAGAGGGTCCACCTAAATTCATTTCACTCCTATGCCACAAAAATGTGGAACGCCCTACCAACTGTCATTAAGATGTAAATCCCTTGACTCCACCCACCCCTTTCCCCCCTCACTGTATACGTTTTCCCCCTTTTTACCTCCTTTATGATGATTTCCTGTTTTTGGCTTTATAGAAGTGCAGAGTGTACAAAATGATATGATGAATTGAAAATGGTGGACCCTCTTGTAAACAAGTGTAATGCTTTATGGCAGGGGTATTCAATTAGATTAGGCCTCCTATGTGACACAGACCGAGTAGAAAAAAACGTGCCATTTTAGCATGATTATTAGTGAGGACCTATTATATGAAGATAGGTTCAAAAGTGGTCCTTTAATGATTACCGTCATTATGGTAATCTCACAATTAATATCGCACACACCATACCTGAAACTTTAAAATCCCATACCGCCCCAGCCATAAGGCAGGCGTCTTTTTCTTTGGCAGAATCCAAATATGGACGGCGGTCTTTGGTATGAGGATGATAAAGTTGAAGAACAAAAATGAATAGTGACCAAAGCACTCTTGTGGAAATGTTATAAAGCCTTTATAGCTAAAAATAATACAAAATGCACCTACGCATTGCGACACACATTGGGGTATCTAAAGAGCCAACTACGACCCCTGGGTATGTCACTAAACTAGAACAGAAAAAGAAGAATACAGAGTAGACTGAGTGATTCAAGGTCATTCTTTGGGATTTCCCAAAAAGCAGGAGTTCCCACTTTATCCCAAACCGTTCAGCTCAGGACCCAAACGATAAGTCTTTAAATGCTCAGGACTACGAATATGCCCAAATTACTATGTACCGTAGTATCTGGAAAATAAGACGCAGATATAGCAGTGCATCAGCTGAAACAGGTTATTGCTGAAAAGCCCCCTGAAGGTAATACATGAACATGACTATTCTAATAAATTATATACACTGCCGCCCGCTGAAGGCGAGCAAAAGCACACATTATGTAGTAGCGAATAAGACTAACTTGTCATTTATCACAGGTCTGTGTGCTGAAGACAATCTGACAATCCTCCCTAACCACTCTGCTTGGCAGGGCTTCTGTACTTCACAATCTGTATTTTATACTCAAAACATACTGTAGTGTACACGTACAGTATATAGGCTGGGGCTTAGGCGATTAACCAAAAATATATCGAAACCGACATTTAGAGAACCAATTTACACAGTTTAATCTTCTGCGTGTATAGGTTTAACGGAATAATCGAAAAGCAGATCCTACATTAACATTGGCTTAAGGGAGGACCGGCTTGGCTGGACCAGAGTAATATAGTAAGAGAGTGGCGACACTAGCGTTGACTCCCATTGTAACAATAGAATGTGGAAGTGCTCATTCTATCTCAATGGGATAGTTCCAGACATAATATAGGAGCAACGTTTGGAACTATAGCCCAATAGGCGCCCACTTTGCGGCGAGATCAAAGCGTGTCGCTACTCTCCTACTCTACACTCTGGGCGGGACAGACCTCCGATGTCACGATCATGTCACCATGACTCAGCCATAAACCATATAAGGAGTTGCCAATGCAGCTATGCCCAAATATGGAATGTGTTGTTGTCTAACCTCAATGTGTCATCATGGCATCAGCCACAAACAAATCACTCAGCTCCATACTGTATATGGGCACAAAAGGGGGCATGATCTTATTGACATATACTGATGACATCAGGGTATTAGGACCACATATCGACCCAAACACTAGATGTGAGGGCCGTGTGGCGGTCGAACCTCTAGTATCATTTATTTTTTACATTTCTTAAGGTCGATGCCCGTCTAAAAGTACCTTTATACATCAAAGAAATCAACAGAAGTCTAATAGATGTTCAATAATCAATAAAATGATTAGTCTACTCTGTTGTGCTGCATGGAGCATCCATGCTTCGGCGCATGCTCCGCTATGACAACGCGTCTCTTGTTATCCATTCATTTAAAGTGCACTCATATGTGTGTGTGTGTGTGTGTGTGTGTGTGTGTTTCTTCTTTTTTTGCAAACTGTTAATAAAGTATTCAATCAATCAAAAGTCTGTTGTCCCTGAACCTTCTTTTATCACAGTGCAAAAGCATTATTCAACCTGTCCTGTTGTATTGTTCCACCCGTTATCTTTACTATATTTGCCATGTCTAATAAAAAAAAAGAAACTTTTCAGTATTGCCTGTATTGTCTACAAGATTATCGGACTCCCCACACATATAAACAATAAATCCATCTCAATGTTTAGCACTCACACTAGCAAATGGCACTGACAAGTAAGACGCGCAAACGCTGGAAGCGAACGCAGCTCGTAAATGGCAATAACAACAATTAGAATAAATTACATACTTTTTTAAGGTTTTCTTTTTAAAGTTCTCTTTTTTGTGTTTTTTTAAGATTTTATTTTTAAGTTAAGTTTTTTTTAAAGTTAAGTTGTGTGTGTGTGTGTGTGTGTGTGAGTGCGTGCGTGTGTGTGTTTTGTGTGATACAGCTGCGCCCTCTGGTGGCGGGCGGGTGGTGTAACAGCGGGACAGACAGACACACGGACACACAGACATGATCTGCAGGGTCTCATAGTTAGTGCTCATTGCATTCGCAATCATACATACAACTCATACATACATACAGATCGTACATACAGTACACATGCCATCTGGACGAAGACACAGAACTTTGAAATGGCAAAAAGGTTGTTTTAAAGATATATTCAGTGATTTCACTTAATTCAAATATCACTTATTTTTTTGTTTTATAGTGATAATCCTCCCTACTATAGAGTGTGCTGACCATATAAGGAGTTTCTCCCTGTCCCCAGTTAACCCCTGGGGGTCAAAAAACCTTAGGTTTCGTTTTTGACTCTCTATCCTGATTGGACGAAAGGCTGGGTCCCACAGCCAAAAACGAAACCTAAGGTTTTTTGAGTGAAATCACTGAATATACCTTTAAGTAGGAGTTGTGTCCCCTTCAGCCATTGCTGCACTAAACACACTGCCTCGTTGATTTCACTTCATGTATTGTGTTGGTGTTATGTTGTTGTTTTGTACTATATGGTTATGCGTTTATCTGTTGAACCAAACCTGGACCTTTCTTTTGTCACATTGGTTCCAATGAAAAGAAGACTTCAGAGACAATGTTCCCATGGTGTTTTCAGGAATGAGTGGTGTGCAACTAATGATTTTAGATTTACAGCAGTGGTTCTGAAAGTGGAGTCCGGGGACGCCCAGGGGTCCTTCAGGGGGTTCCTAATAACTTCAAAGTTAACAGTAAAAAGAAGAGTATGATTACTTACTCTCTTCTCCAGGCTAAACATACAATTGCACTCTTTTGGAAAAATCCAGACAAACCAGACATCAAGCAATGGTACAGAGAATTATCAAATTGTCTTGCACTAGAGAAATTGACTTTAGCCATTAAAAGGAAATCTGATGTCTTTCAAGAAATATTGGGAAAGTTCATGCAATTTACTGTATGACAAGCAATCCTTTAAGACCTGTATTAGATAACTCTGTTACACAGTGATGTGGGGAGAAAAATTGTGACCATATCTGTATTGTTTGTTTTTCTTTTCTTTTTTTGTTGTCTACAATTTGTTTGTTACAATTGTCTTTAAATAATGTTTTTTAATATATATATATATATATATATATATATATATATATATATATATATTGTTTTGTTATTGTGTCTGTGTTGTGTGTCTGCTATAGTTTTGTGTTTGTTTATGGACATTTTATTAACAAAAAGCTATAACTATATATGTAATGTTTTATAAAATTTAAGAATGTCAATAAATATATTGTTAATTTCTTTACTTAACCTAGCACTTAACGTAACCTAGCATCTCGTTTGAAGATAAACGCTTCTAGAGAGACTTCAGATGTGACTGAAGTAACGGAAAATTATGCCTCCCGGTTTTTGGGGGGTAATGGCTTTTCAGAGTAAGATCTGCCTCATCTGTGTGGCACTATAGCCAAATAACATGCCACTATAGCCAAATAACATACTTGACATGGAAAGGTTTTAGAATATACCGATGTTTCCGCTCGTAAACTTTTATTAATCCATTCTGAACGGGCACCCATTTTGGTGTCAGCATCATGTCGTGCTTTAGCTATTGAAAAATAGCAGATCTAATAGCAGCTCATATCGCGCCACCGAGTGGCGCGATACGAGCTTGTAGGTCTGCTATTTTTTGAAAAATCGAAGAACGACTGACATTTTTAGAATCTGATCTCAGGTCAGAATGGGTTCATCAAGACCAGTGTGTGTCCGGCGGAAACCTCGTATGAATCTGATCTCAGGTCAGAATGGGTTAAACATATACCAACGTTAGAACAGTGCTCAGTGCAGGGGTTTGAACGCCTGTCATTACTGACACGTCAATCACAGTGAGCTCAGTTGGTCTACACTTTTCTGACAACATCTGTGGGACAGACGGAGGGAGAGAGAGGGAAGGAGGGAGGAGGGGGGGACACCATGGAGGATAAACAAAAACAAACAAAGACATCAAGAGTCATCCACGCAGTGTGTGAGAGCGCACCCTATAGAGAGCACAGCAGCTGCTGCGTGCACGTATGTGTGTGTGTGTGTGTGTGTGTGTGTGTGCGCATGCGTGTGTGTGTGTGCGTGCGTGTGTGTGTGTGTGTGTGTGTTTGCGTGCGCTAACCACTAACAGCCCAACAGGGGCTCACAATGCCA
This sequence comes from Protomyctophum parallelum, assembly GCF_964188405.1. NCBI lineage: Eukaryota > Metazoa > Chordata > Actinopteri > Myctophiformes > Myctophidae > Protomyctophum > Protomyctophum parallelum. The sequence continues at coordinate 9,938,569 of NC_139698.1, read as the reverse complement.
CACCTCTCGCTATGGGAAACCATGGTGGAAGAACTCAGATTTATTTATTTAAAAAGGACCACTTCAAACATTCCTAGAGTACTGTACATTTGGTCAAAATGTTAGTAACACACTACATTGATTGATACTGCCTCCCACGATTCAGTCTAATGCAGCCGATGGCCGTAGAAAGGTTTCACTTCCCAAAAAACATGGAAAAATAATCGCCTAATGCCTATAGATAACGTGAGCATCGTAACTTAGTTTAAAAAGTCATCAGAAGTGTTAATATTGTAATCGTGAGGTAGCGATGATTTAGTAATGAGACCTAACATCGACGTTCTGTCACCTCAATCTGAACCTCCATTCTGAGAAAAACGCAGCAAAAGGAACACTTACAGAGCACCGAAGTCTGACGTCAATATCGGTAGAGGGCGCAAATCCACGGGTTCATGTACTTTTTATTTGCATTGTAATCCCCATAGGGGGATTTTAGATGGCCTCATACAAGTAATGTGTTTGAAAAATAAACATGTCATCCCGGCCGTTTCACTCATACGGACATGAACAATCAACTGACTGAGAGAAAACGCTATTGTTACTGCTACTAAATTAGTTACATTTTCGCTAGAAACAGACTATCATATATGAGGGACTGACGATACAAAGAGACACCTCCCTGACAATAACACAGAGACAGCTTGTTTAAGATGACCCCATGTTAATCTCCATGGAGAAATTACTTCCGTGAACCAGAACGAGGCAGAACACCAGAGGATGAGCGAGTGACGTCAGGACTTTGGCGCTCTATAATGAAAGTGGACGGCGGGGAAACATTTAAATGACGGACCACAGCGGAAGCGAGCGTTGCCTATAGCGACCGGTAAGCTACGGTAGATAGTAGCGAGACCATTCTGAATCACGAAGAAGAAGAAAAAAAACCTTATAACATCAATGGCAGAAATCAACATTAGGATTTATCACGTGAATCACATCAATGGCAGTAAGACTAAAATCAAAAGCAACTACTTCACGGAGAAACTTTCCTTCATAGTCGAGTAATATTTGACCAGGAGTATCTATCTATACTTTGACTCACGTACTGTGGTTGGAGCACTTTTCCACCACCGTCGGGCAGATTGCGTATCTCCATAATATTCTACATTTTCATGTTTGAATAATTTAACTGTAGTGATTCTACCTGATCGGTACAGTAGATCTGCTACTTTTGAATTTGAACAGTTTTGACATAATGAGGTTCCCCACCTGACAGAGACGATATAATTGATCCTTGCTCCATTTTAATATGTTAAGATATTTAGTCTAATCACTGGGTGTCGCAGAGGAGGGCTGTGTGGGCAGCTCAATTGTCAGTGGGCAGGTTTGGTCATTAAAAACAAAGAACAATGGCTTCCATTATAGTGTGGTGGATAAACACACACAGGACATTAAGTACAGTTATAATTCACGGCGATCTCGCCCTTGTCTGTAATACGGTTTGTCCTTTACCAAAGGCAATATTCCCTTTAAAGGACCACTTCACCACTTTTCAACCTACTGTATCTTCATATAATAGGTCCTCACTAATAATCATGAAAAAATGGCACGATTTTTTTCTACTCAGTCTGTGTCTCATAGGACGGCTGTGTGCAGTTTAGAAACCGTCTTCCAGTGACATCATCATGAGGCAGATATGTTTTTAAACAAGATTCTTTTACAAAAATATTTAGATTTTCATTATCGTGAGAACGATGGCTTCCATTTTCGCATTGCAAATTTTCAGGACTAGAAAGCCTGCAGTTTCTATTAGTTTGTATTCCCCATCGATGATGTCACTGGAAGACGGTTTCTGAACTGCCCACAGCCCTCCTATGAGACACAGACCGAGTAGAAAGAAATTGCACAATTTTTTCATGATTATTAGTGAGGACCTATTATATGAAGATAGGTTGAAAAGTGGTGAAGGTGTCCTTTAGCACCAGAAACACTTTTGAGATTTTCAAGTGGGCCCTGATCTAGAATGGGTTTTGAATCACTGTCCTAGAGGCATAAATTATTATTCTTCTATTGATTGAATACTTTCAGTCCGAAATGTAGACGGCACGATATACAGTCAGAAGGATGACACAAAAATGTCCCGCTGGGACTTGTTTCCATTGTAGTCCTATGTATTCAATTAATCAACATAGAATAACACATTTGCACAGTAATACGCATCAACAAAGTACATAAGGGAAAAGAACGGCGGCAGTGAATGACGGCTCCTTTCGAACGACTAAATACACAGCAAACACAAATACTAAAATACTGTCAAAACCGATCAAATATTCTAGGAACAACCTTAAGACATCTACGGTCTATAATTTGTATCTACAGAGAGTTAACCTCTCAGCAATCAAGCTTGATTTTTAAATGTACTGTATATGCGCTGGCATGTATGTGGTTTTTTTAATTAAGGTGCCAACGGTCATGAAAAGTACTCATCCCCATCGATGAGCCAGTGGGACTTAACCCATTTTCGGCGGGAACCCCTTTTGGTGTTAGCCATTACGTTATGCTTTAGCTATTGAAAAATAGCAGATCTACAAGCTCATATAGGTCTGCTATTTTTGAAAAATCGAAGAACCACTGACATAGAAACATAGCTTTTTCAGAAAACTGTCAGGATGAAGAAGACATTTTTAGAATCTGATCTCAGGTCAAAATGGGTTAAATTGAGGTCAGATCTACATCATAATGACCAAAACTGGTTTGTACTCAACAGCAAGAAAAATAAAGACATTATGCTCCTACGGAGTTAGACGGTAACAAATATCAATTTCCACCCAAAAAAAAAAACTACTTTATTTTCACTTCATTCCTTTATGCACTTGGTAAATCCCTTTCCAAATAAGAAAAATATAATAACGTATTATATATATTGTTGGGGCAGGGAAAGAAAAACCCCACTCTACATTGTTCAGCATATCAATTTCGCAATCTCTTCCGAGCTTTATGTAGCTCATAAGAACATTATGGACATGTTGAGGGTGTTACTGTGTCTGCTCCCCTTCTGTTCTCCAACCCCGGCCATCTTTACAACACCCCCCCCCCCCCCCCCCCTCTCTCTCCCCCTCTCTCTCTCCTCCCTCTCTCTCTCTTCCCCCCCCCCTGCTTCTCTCCATTTCAATATTGAAGAGAGTTTTATTAAGGGCTGGACTCGGGGGTGCCGAGGCGCTCTCAGTAATTTTCCTACAAAGTGCTTTAACCCATTCTGGGCGGGAACCCCTTTTTGGTGTTAGCATTATGCTATGCTTTTTAGCTATTGAAAAATAGCAGATCTACAAGCTCGTAGCGCGCCACCGAGTGGCGCGCTACGAGCTTGTAGATCTGCTATTTTTGAAAAATCGAAGAACGACTGACATAGAAACATAGCTTTTTTCAGAAAACTGTCAGGATGTAGAAGACATTTTTAGAATCTGATCTCAGGTCAGAGTGCTTTAATCCATCACACGGCCAACATGTGGCCTTTGCAGCCATACATCATCTCAGCCGAGAGAGAGTGAGACATGGAGAGAGAGAGAGAGAGAGAGAGAGAGAGAGGCATCGTTCGTTCTCGCTTTCCTCTTCTTCATCCTCTCTCTCGTCTTCCTCCTCCCCTCCCCTCCTAACCCACCCCTCCATCTTCCTCTCCACCACCATCTCCGTGCCCCCGGTTGATTCCTCCGTTCCTCCATTTACAAATGAGAGTTAGGTATAGATGGAAGGGGTGGGTGGGGTTGGGGTGGGGTGAGCGGCGCGGGGTGAGCGGGCAGTGCATGTGTGCACGTTTGCAGACTTTGCACACTTTCACATATAGGCACGTGTGTGTGTGTGTGTGTGTGTGTGTGTGTGTGTGTGTCTTGTATTACTATACTTTTGAGGGTCCATACAAGTGTCCACAGACTCCACACAAGTATAGTACTACAAAGTGAGAAATTTAAATTGCGAGGACCAAGAAAATGGTACTCACGAGAACAAAATAAAGAACATAAATTCATAAAGTACAATTAGTTAAAGATTCAGGTTTAGAGGTTAGGTGTACTTACTTATCCCATTCTGACCGGGCACCCATTTTGGTGTCAGCATCATGTTATGCTTTAGCTATTTAAAAAATAGCAGATCTAGCAGATCTACAAGCTCATATCGCGCCACCGAGTGGCGCGATACGAGCTTGTAGGTCTGCTATTTTTGAAAATCTAAGACACTTTTAGAATCTGATCTCAGGTCAGAATGGGTTAATAATGAAACTGTCAGGATGTAATAGACATTTTTTGAATCTGATCTCAGGTCAGAATGGGTTATTTGCACGCCATGCAGTGTGTCATGCACTGGTAAATAGCCCATCTACAAGCCGACAACGCTTCCAATATCGAATATCTTTCTCTCTGTCATTTCCGATGTGTTCCGAACATTTTGATGTCCTCACAAGTATAGAGATGCAGAGTACAATTGTGTGTGTGTGTGTGTGTGTGTGTGTGTGGGGGGGGGGGGGGGGGGGGGGGGGGGGGGGGGTAAAATTGAAAGAGATGGAGATAGGTGTGAGTGAATGACTGAGTGACTGTGTGTATGAGGCAGAGAGAGAGAAATGGAGAGATAAGGAAAATGGGGAACAGCTCGCCGGAATGAATGAAATTGAAAAAAGACAGAGGGAGGGAGGGTGATAGAATGAACACTGTGTATCTACTGTGCATGATGTGTGTGCGTGTGCTTGGGTGTGTACTCGCATGTGTGTACTTGGATTGAGGGCCAAATGTCCCCACGAGTATAGCAGAATTTGAGACGTTCGACAAGACGGCTTCGACAACGTGAGGACAATTATTGTCCAGGTTGTGACGAGGGAAATAGACAGTGGTTTTATGGTTTTAAACTATTCTGAGTTCAGGTTGGGGTTGGGGCATTAAAAATGTAGAGGGTTATAGGGTTAGAGTTAAGCCCGATTTATTATCAGTATAGCGCGTCAATGATGTACACCAGAAAACTGCAGATCTATAAAAGCACACAACGCATGTCGCAGCGCAACATTGTGAGCTTGTCGATTTGCTAGTTTTGGCTTTAGAGTAAAAAAATGGCAAGAATAATTGTAAAAATGGCATTCATAAAATCACTAACCGAAAATGTCTTCGCGAGTATAGTAATGCAAATGTGTCTGTGTGGCGTGTGTGCGTGCGTGTGTGCGTGCGTGCGTCTTGTGCGTTTTGTTCTTCTTAGCACGACGAAAGGAAAAGCTGGCAATAATAATATTATTACCATTATCATCATTAAAGGAGGAAAGGCGGTAGGTGGAAGAGTATGAAGGCTATAGGGGAGAGAAAGAGGTTAGGTTAGAAGAGTATGAAGGCTATAGGGGAGACAGAAAGGTTAGGTTATAGGAGGAAAGGCGGTAGGTGGAAGAGTATGAAGGCTATAGGAGAGAGAGAGAGGTTAGGTTATAGGAGGAAAGGCGGTAGGTGGAAGAGTATGAAGGCTATAGGGGAGAGAAAGAGGTTAGGTTATAGGAGGAAAGGCGGTAGGTGGAAGAGTATGAAGGCTATAGGGGAGACAGAGAGGTTAGGTTATAGGAGGAAAGGCGGTAGGTGGAAGAGTATGAATGCTATAGGGGAGAGAAAGAGGTTAGGTTAGAAGAGTATGAAGGCTATAGGGGAGAGAAAGAGGTTAGGTTATAGGAGGAAAGGCGGTAGGTGGAAGAGTATGAAGGCTCTAGGGGAGACAGAGAGAGGTTAGGTTATAGGAGGAAAGGCGGTAGGTGGAAGAGTATGAATGCTATAGGGGAGACAGAGAGGTTAGGTTATAGGAGGAAAGGCGGTAGGTGGAAGAGTATGAATGCTCTAGGGGAGACAGAGAGGTTAGGTTAGCGCGGTGCCATAATGCGTGGTCGTGGGTGTGGGGGAAGGCGTCAGTGTGCAGCTGGTGTGGCGCGACTGCCTGCATTGCGTTGCCATTGGTCTCTCTTGGCCTCGGCCAGCACCACCTGCCTCCATGCATCCTGTGGGTGCACCGCACCCCGCAACGCACCCTCCCCTCCTGCCCTCCAACACACCGCCTGCCTCCATGCATCCTGTGGGTGCACCGCACCCCGCCACGCACCCTCCCCTGCCCTCCAACACGCCGCCTGCCTCCATGCATCCTGTGGGTGCACCGCACCCCGCCACGCACCCTCCTCCCCTGCCCTCCAACACGCCGCCTGCCTCCATGCATCCTGTGGGTGCACCGCACCCCGCAACGCACCCTCCCCTGCCCTCCAACACAGCGCCGAGCCGAGCAGCGCTGAACCCGGGGCCCCCTGGCTAATGGAATGGGCCGTGACTCCCGACCATTAAGAGGATTGCCGTCCCCTCCTTGTGCCCATCGCTGCCCCCTGTACACCCAGCCAACCAGAGGGAGGAGGGAGGGGAGAGGAGAGAGCATGGTGGAGGGATGGAGGATCAGTGGTGGACAACAACTAAGTGCATTTACTCAAGTACTGTACTTAAGTACTTTAATGGAGTATTTCCAGTTTCCTACTCCACTACATCTCAGAGAGAAATATTGCACTTTTTACTCCACTACAATTATTTGAAAACTTTAGTCACTGCTGGTTACTTTGTAGATTTAGATCATTATTACAAAACATTATACACTATAACCATTTCAGCCCTATATACATTTTCGACCATTTGGAAATAGCCATAAGACATTTTCAAAAGATTGTTATACATTTGAAAACTTGAGTACATTTACTTTTGGTACTTTAAGTACTTTTTTTACTTTTACTCAAGTACTTTTTTAATTCCGGGCTTTTACTTAAGACATTTGAGTACTTTTTCCACCACTGTAAGGGATGCACAGAGAGAGACGAGAGAGACAGAGAGACAGAGAGAGAGAGAGAGAGAGAGAGAGAGAGTAGCAATAGCAGTAAAACTGTATTCAAAATGTTATACTCTTGTATAGTATTTGTAAGTATAAAATGACTTTATCGGTAAATTCACATATTTTGTAATAATATTCCAAATCTACAAATTACCTTGTATGACTAAAGCTGTCAAATGATGGTACACGTGACATTTTTATATAGTATTTTGGCATTGTGGAATTGATACTTTTACTTAACCCATTCTGAACGGGCACCCATTTTGGTGTTAGCATCATGTCGTGCTTTACCTATTTAAAAATAGCAGATCTACAAGCTCATATCGCGCCACCGAGTGGCGCGATACGAGCTTGTAGGTCTGCTATTTTTGAAGAAATCGAACAACGACTGACATTTTTTAGAATCTGATCTCAGGTCAGAATGGGTTAATCAGACCCAGTGTTTGTCCGGCGGAAACCTCGTATGAATCTGATCTCAGGTCAGAATGGGTTAAGTACCCCCCCCCCCCCCCCCTCCCCCACCACGACAACACACCTGGCCCTCCATCCAGGCCAGAGGAAGGCTTGACATCCAGCTTAGCATCTGACTGAGGCAATTTCTAAACGGATATTAGAATGTGTGACTGGGGGGCCAAAGGCCGCGTTACAGAGAGGCCTTCTGAGAATGTGTGGCACCGTCGACCATGAAACCATTTGTGATCTCATTTCATTTCATTCTGACCTGAGATCAGATTCTAAAAATGTCTTTGATTTTTCAAAAATAGCAGACCTACAAGCTCGTATCGCGCCACTCGGTGGCGCGATACGAGCTTGTTGATCTGCTATTTTTCAATAGCTAAAGCATAACATGATGCTGACACCAAAATGGGTGCCCGTTCAGAATGGGTTAAATCCTCCTTCCATACATGAGCGGGTCGCCCCAAAACCTTCTCTACATGAGCGGGTCCCCCCCCCCCCCAAAAAAAAAACCTTTTCTGGATCAGGAATCACTTGAAAATCTTGAAGATAGATGCAGGCATTTTTTCCAGAGCATGTTAATTTGAATAATCAATCACTCGATCAATTATACTTCAGGTCGAGTACTTTTACTTCGCTATATCCGAAAGAAAACCTTTAATTTTAATGTTATTTAGAAAATAATATCATTTAATATCATTAAAAATCTTGAGTGTTAATTGAGTCAATTATTTGGGAGCCCCACTTGCAATATCCTCACAGACCACCAGTGGGCCACGGGTCGCCGCGCTACATCAATTACACCTGCTTTACTCCCATGGAAAACAAGTGTGTGTGTGTGTGTGTGTGTGTGTGTGTGTGTATGTGTGTGCGCGCGTGCGTGTGTGTGGAGCAGGGTGGGGGTGGTGAGGAACGGCGGGTAGAGAGGGGGTGGAGGGGGAGGGGGGGGTGTGGATCGGAATGGGGATAAAATCTCCTGATGAGCCGATAGCACAGTCCACACAGACAGCACGCCAAGCTGTGCTCCGGTAATGTTATGCTAATGATATGGTAATACTATGGTAATCTGCCGCCGCTATTCCACATCGCTAGAGAGAGAGAGAGAGAGAGAGAGAGAGGGGGATTGTGGGAGGCCTTTCGCCATTGGTTGTTGGAGACCAGGGACTTCCTGAGAATATAATACTGGAGTTCCCAAAAAGCAACCAAGAAAATAACCAACTAAATGTGGAAACACAGATGTGCACGTAATAGGGGTGCGCGCACACACACACATCTCGATGCACTGCCAGCGATACGATACTTTAGCGATACATGGAATCTCCTGGCGATACGATGCGATACGATTCACCCCTCTACCGATACGATGCGATTTGATGGCGATTCAATTCGGATTTATATTAAAGCTCTATTAATTTCCCAAAACATGTAAAAATGCATTACATTTAAATTCAAAGCAATTTATTGTTTTACTGTAGGTTAGTATTATAGCTCTGCATCTCAAACAACCCAACTTATAGAATTCTGTAAGTAAACAAAGGGTCTGCTCTCTGCTGGTTGTGGAATTGTTAAATTACTAATAATCATAGGCTATAGTATAATTATTATATCTCAAAGGTCAATTTGAAGTTTTGAGTATAGAGGGTTCAAGAGATTAAAATGTAATAGCCTATCGTTCATCAATTAATGTTACCAACATATAAATAGAAAAGAAACAAATAAACAAAACAAAGATTACAGGTCACACTTGTAGTGCTGTCAAACAAGTCTATGTCTAGTTTAATCTGCAACAGTTTTATAATATAATTGCCTATGTATAGTGGGCGTCCCTACTTGATCTCTCACTCTAAGCTAAGTGGTCCTTGGCTTGACCTGAAAAACATTGAAGACCCTGGCCTGCATGTATTAACGTTATAAATATATCAGATGTACAAGCTCACAACGCGTCTCATCCACGCCCCGCTGTGAGCTTGTGGATCTGCAATTTTAGGCGTGCGACACCGTCTTGCTGCAGAATATAAATAAGGCTTCTATCCCAGAGAACAGCAGGGGAAAGCTCAAAGCTGGACAGTGGACGGTTGTAAACGACTTTAAACGCAAGCAGTACACCCTGCTGTGGCGTTGTTGTTGTTGTTGTACACGTGTGTGCAGACTGCAGAAGCTTGCTTTAATTACAAATTGATGATGATCGCGACGCGACCAGCAGTCCAGCACGCAGCGCTACAGTGAAAAGTCAACTGATCGACGGACAAAGCTACTCGGACAGCTATTTTATAAAGCTAAAGAGAGGTGGTGCTTCTTGTTTAATGCGTGGGGCTCACTTCTGTTAGTCGCGGGTGCTCTTTATAGTCTGAGTCTGTTTGTTGTCTCAACGTGTCTACTCTGTCTGCACCGTCGTACGGTAGATTCTGTTCACTGACTGTGGGCGCGTTCGGAAATACCACACCGGAGCACACTCTCCTATTAGTTTGCTCAGTGCGCTATTTCCGAACGCGCCCGCCCGTAAGCTGCGAGAGACCTTTTTTTTTTCTTCCTTTTCTGATGGTACGTTCAATGCGCCTCGGAAACACAGGATAGGGTGAAATTTACCATGAAAAAAATGGTGCAACCACAGATTTTACCGATGCAAGCACTCCGCAAACGATGCATCGAGATTTCACCCGTCAATTTTACCGATACACAGTGAATGAACCGATTCACTCGCATCGCGCACGTCATAATCGATGTATCGATTATTTTCCACATGCCACACACACACACACACACACACACACACGTTGAAGAACTCTTCCTTTTTGTGAGGGTACCTATACTACCTACCTACCCTAGGGGACACGGGGAGAACATGCAACTGATGACGCGGAGGAGAGAACACGCCCCCAGCTTTCCCAGCGGGAATCGAACCCGGGACATTCTAGCTGTGAGGCGACAACAATACCGACTATGTCACCGTGCGGCCTCAGAAACCTCCATATTGTAACTTTTTTCATAATTTAACGCCTTACTTGAACATACAACGGCGCACAAAAGCATCAAATCTACAAGCTCAAAGTGCGGTGCGGTGACCTTTTTCTGACGACATCGGCAGTTATGCAGCCGATGTCTCCCGATTCGAAATAATTCACAAATAGCAGATCTCACAATGCGCACTTGCGACACATTGCAAGCTTGTAAATTGGCTATATTCTTTGTCAATTTTCTTCATGGGGCTTGCTTAAGTGTTTAAATAAAAATAAATTCTAGTTAAATGTTCTCAAATAGAAAGTAAACCATCTATATATTTTGTTTTGTTTTTTCTTTTCAAATTGATTAGACAATTTTTGGACGAAGATATCAGTGGTTTAGACTGAGAATCAGTCTCTCTGAAATCGGACTCGGAATCCTGGCATGGGTTGTGCCCCAGCCATCTGCTACAGAACACAGAGTCGAGCTGTTAAAACGAATATAAACATCTGATCTAGATAATGGTCAGACATGGAGATGGGGGGGGATTATCCTGGAACGAGCGCCAACCATAACACAAACTAAAGTAGCACTTATAAATCTAGGCAAATATACTCCGTAGTAACCCTCGGAAAACAAACAAGTCGTAAACATGTAGTGTAAAATGCTTCATTATCCCATTCTGACCGGGCACCCATTTTGGTGTTGGCATCATGTTATGCTTTAGCTATTTAAAAATAGCAGATCTACAAGCTCATATCGCGCCACCGAGTGGCGCGATACGAGCTTGTAGGTCTGCTATTTTTTTAAAGAATCGAAGAACGACTGACATTTTTAGAATCTGATCTCAGGTCAGAATGGGTTCATCAGACCAGTGTGTGTCCGGCGGAAACCTCGTATGAATCTGATCTCAAGTCAGAATGGGTTATACTCCCTGGCAAAGACACCGTGCACTCGCACAGCAAAGCCAAACAACACCAAGCATCCTTGTAAACCTGTCTCTATAACCTCACATCATCATCAACCTGGAGTGTTTTTTTTTTTTTTTGCCCGTTTTGTTTTTCTTGGTATTTTACAACTGGAAATGAATATGTCAAGCCTCACAATGGTTGAGCCGCCATGACATTTTCCTGGATGCTGTGTGCATTAACCCCTTCTGGGCGGGAGGCCCTTTTGGTGCTTGAAGCATCGCGTTATACTTTAGCTAATGAAAAATAGCAGATTTATAAACTTGTATAACGTGTAGGTCTGCTATTTTTTTTGTTTTGTTGTGATAATCCTCCCTACTATAGAGTGTGCTGGCCATATAAGGAGTTCCTCCCTGTCCCCAGTTAACCCCTGGGGGTCAAAAAACCTTAGGTTTCGTTTTTGACTCTCTATCCTGATTGGACGAAAGGCTGGGTCCTACAGCCAAAAACGAAACCTAAGGTTTTTTGAGTGAAATCACTGAATATACCTTTAAATTATTAGTTGCGCAGATCTTTGAATATATATTCTTTCAGAGCGAACGTTTTTTAACTAAAATCTTTGCTTCTGGGGGGGATCCCTGGAACAACATATTTTCAGATGGGGGTCGGCGGCCAATTACATATCATTTTTGGGGTCCTTGACGTGAAATTGTTTGAAAACCACTGACGTAGAAACATATAGGTTTTAAGACATTTGTAGAATCGTCCTCGGGTCAAAATGGGTTAAATCAAAGCGACCGCTAATAGCTTAAGCGCGGGGACATTCGATTCCCCCCCCCCCCCCCCTGGTCCTCTCATAGGATATCACCACTGGAATGCCAGCGCGCGTCACACAAAACACCTCTTCCAAAAAACTGGCCTCGGGCTTTTGTCACACTTCTTATTTCATTTCAAGAGTTTGGAGAAGAAAAAAAATGAAATAAAGAAAGAAAGAGAAAAAAAAAAGAGTGCAGTCAGTGCTCTTGATATACGATATTTTTCTGCACACGTGCAGGCGCAAGTCACGGGTTTGACACGATCAAATTAAATTGGCTTTGTCTTAACAAAGGCCATTTAATGTCAGTGACATTTAGCGTCAGCCCCTGGCGACAGACAGACAGACAGAAAGGACAGGACAGGTGTAAAAGAGGACAGTCAGCACATTGTGGAGAGGGGGGGGGGGGGCTCTCTTCATGGATATCTCTGCTCCAGCGGAAACCTCTTATCTCCATATTCCTTTTCTTCGTAAATGAATGCTCTACTTGATCATACTAAAAGCATCAAAAGTAGCAGATCCACAAGCTCAAAACATGTCGCGTCGCGGTGCGTTTTGAGCTTGTAGATCTGCTACTTTTTTATTGAATGCTGAAAAAGTAACTGTCCTACAGACGCTGGACAGTGATGTTAAGTAACAACGTAGCCAACATGTACTCAAGTTGAAGTACTGTACCAACCTGAGTACGATATCAAGCCACTTTACAATTCCTGAAATTCCACTATACACTTCAGAATCATATTATTATGTTGTACGTTTCACTCCACTATACATTTATTAGACAGGTTTTTAGTTACTTTGCAGATTTTGAATATTCATATTAATCACAGGCATGCGTGGCAAATGTCTACACAGGTATAGTAGAATTTGATGAAGTATTTTGATCAGGATAAGTGTCCCATGGTCCTCACGAGAGTAATGTGATGTGTTATGGTTAAACAAAGGATTTGGGCAGTTATACAAGTATAGGAAAAGCTTCAGGTTGTGTTGGGTTCAGGGTTATAGGGTTAGACATTTAGAGGTCAGGTTTAGGGGTTGAGAGTTGGAATGGAAATATGACTGATTTATATACAGTACACCGGTGTCATACACTGACAATAGCAGACCCACGAGCTCACAGCGGATCACTATTTTCGGCAGGCATTCATAAAATGAGAGAGAGAGAGAGGTGAACTGTCCAATAAACTGGCGCGATAAAGGTCAAAGAGATGTTTTATTCATGAGCCAGGCAGAAGCAGCAGGTCCAAGGTTGAGTCGAGCGTCCGTTAAGATCCTCCAGGGCCTGCCGTTAACACCCTGCCTCACACCAGGTCAATGGACACTCCCCCCTGACGCTCATCAATATCACCTCCTTCAATGTCACTTATGACAATAACCTCAGCTTCACAGCGTTGGCTAAAAGGCTCTTAAGTGTACAGTATAGGTGTTTTTTTTATTCATCTGCTGCCACAAAAATTATAAAAGACTGGTATACACCCTAGTTGGCACCGTCCTAGAACCTTTGCATTCCTCAGTACACTGAGAAACAAACCATGTGCAACCCAGATTCGGCACAAACAAGGGACTAAATTATTTTCGCTCCTATGCCACCAAAATGTGGAACGCCCTACCAACAGTCATTAAGACATGTGAATCCCTTGACTCCTTCAAAACCGCTCTCAAAGGGCACCTATACGGACGGCTGCAATTCGAAACTGGCCCCGTTAAATCTGACTCCCCCCCCACCGCCCTCCCCCCCTTTTCCCCTCACTGTATATGTTTATTTTCCTTTTTGCTGCCTTTATGATGAATTCCTGTTCTGTTCTGAGTTTGTGCTTGAAATGTACTGTAATACTGCAAACTGTTAATACATATTTCAATCAATCAAAAAACTGTGAAATCCTTATCCATAACCATGTGTACACAGAATGTAACCAAATGGACCACTAACCTCAGCTTCACAGCCCTGGCTAAAAAGGCTGGAAGAGGCACAGTATAGGTGTATATTACAGGTCATCTGTCACGTAAATAATTAGTCTAGTATTACACTCCAAATAAAAAAAAAAAAAAGGTGTGGCCCTGGGTCTTCCTCAGTAGACAATGAAGTCCTTAACCATTTGTAACTTTGAGAGTGTTAGTAATAGGAATGTAACAAGGGTTACATTTGTACATTCTCAGAGTTGAACTAACAAAATCTTTTCACACTTTGTGTGGTGCACTGCACATCTACTGTAGGTGTCATATGCCAGCAGCCTCTCTACCTACCTACACAACCACATAAGCACAAGACAATAAAAAGGAAAATCCCCCAACTTCCTAAAATACAATTAAGCAGACACTCTTATGCAGAGCGACTTACAGGTGGGAGATCAGAGTATACGCAATGTGAGCATGAACCCTATAGTCAACAACAACCACGTCAACAACAAGGTAAATGCACACAAGTAGAACGCAAAGAGAACAATGTATGATTGTATGTGAATGCAGTGTTGCCATGTCTGCTTATTATAAGCGACTTTGGGCTCGTTTTTCTGTAAAGTCGCTTGTAAATATTGTCAGTTGCTGCTGGTTGCTTATTTGGGCTTGTTACCTAAGGTCCTTTAAACCCAGCGGTTCTCAAATATTTTCATGTCAAGGACTCCCAAATTAGTATGCATTTGTCCACTGACAAATAGAAGAAAATATAATCAGAATCGCTTTATTTTTTAGAGCCTGTATGACCAAATAACATCACAGAGATAGATATCCTTAAAATAATTTAAATAAAAACAATTACCTACCATGCAAAAAAAAGGGGATTTTTTCTTAACAGTTTCCGTGCTTTGAATGGATTACTCCAGGTTAATGTCGCTGCCATATCGGACATACGCGAGTTTTGTTTTATGTGTTTAATCCGCCGTAATGTAAACAAAAAAAAAGAAAATTCTTCTTCGCCGCGGAGAAAGGAGAGTAGGCGCATCTGTTGTGATAAAAAAAACGGAAATCGTCACATGCTGTGGGCTGCTAGGGCTTCTGGGAAATTGAGGCCAATGCAAATGAATGGGGTACAACGCCTCATGGAGACGAGTCTTGTGTGCGTCTTCCGGGGTGCACCAAGATGGTGGATGGTTACGATTGGATCACAACAAACCGAGGGACCTTTTTTCGCTGGATTTTCGCAGATTAAAAGCCCAAATAATTCAGCGTATGCTCTAAAGGTAATACAACAATCTCTGCAGTGAAGGGGGGTTGATTAAAAGTCAGATAAATCGTTTTCCGCAGTCAAACTGTTAAGGTATAGGCCAGCACGGATCACACATTACAAGACATGACAACTAGCCTTTTATCGTATTGATGTGGTGGAGTCTAACCTTACTTTCTGACTAATTGAAAGATTTCAATGAGTCAGATTAAACAGGCAATCATTACCTATAAGATATTCAGCTGTGGCCAAGTCATCTTATAGGGATCTCTCAGAGGTATAAACTGCAAGGGTGTGTGTGTGTGTGTGTGTGTGTCTTGTGCACTCATGTTTGTGTGTGTGCGCGACTGCGCGTGTGCATGCGAGAGAGAGAGAGAGAGAGAGAGAGAGAGAGAGAGGAGAGAGAGAGAAGAGAGATGAGAGGAAGAGAAGAGAGATAGAGAGAGAGAGAGAGAGAGAGAGAGAGAAGAGAGAGAGAAGAGGAGAGAGAGAGAGAGAGAGAGAAGAAGAGAGGAGAAGAGAGAAGAAGGAGAGAGGAGAGAGAGAGAGAGAGAGAGAGAGAATGAGATGTGTTGGTGTTCCTCTGTACTGTATGTGCACAGGTCCTTTTGATCAGATATGAAATATTCAGAAACGCTGCTGTAATTTGATGAAAGTCAGATATCCCTGGAAAAGCTAGATAGAAGTCAGCACTTTCAACCAGCTCTCGACAGAAAGCCCCCTGCCCTCAGTAAAGGGATTTAAAGAATGTAAATTGCCAGCCCAATAGGTGCAGGTAATAACGTCTGTTTTTAAAATATGCACTGACCTGGGATATGAACTCTAGTCCGTAGCTTTGGGCCAGGGCTCTGGCGGCTGGAACGCCTCCATCCATTTCAACTGCATAGAACACGTAGCGGTTGGTCCCGCGCTGCCCCTCTGTGGTCAACAGCAGCCACTGCAGCAGGCAGCTCCAGACCAGGGCGATGGCATTGAACATGAGGAGGGTGGTTATATTCTGGGGGGGGGGGGGGGGGGGGACGACGACGACAAAACAAACTTCAATCAGAATCAACTTTTTGGTGTTTGTTTTTTTTGCATAAGCTCCGTCATTTTTCTCGTGTTCCAGAAAGGGAGAATTAGTAAAAGGAGGGGGAGGGGACGTCACAGCAGTGAGAAGGAGCCAGGAAGACAAACATCTAACATTAAATGAGCATGTCAAAGAGAATATACAACGTACAATAAATATAAGTCAGGATATTATCTACTCTCATACTCTATACACACATAGCATAAGACCAGTACATGAGGTTAAGCATAAGGAATATACATAATTATATACACATAGCTATACAGCATGTACAGGAGGTTAAGCATACGATATCTATACATATATACACACAGCATGATAAGACCTGATACAGTAGATACAGTGTGACTACTCAGTGTGCGCTCAAGGTGTTTGACAGGAAGCCCCGCTCATATCATCATTGTAACATCCTCCAGACTCCAGACTAAGAGGCTCAATCCCTTTAGCTTTGATAAATTTAAAATCTTCAAACTGGTTGGGGTCATATACAAGACCCCTACATGGTCTGTGCCCGCCCCCCCCTAAGTGAATTCATTAAACGAAAGCCCGATAGGGGAATCAGTACCAGAGCGACAAACTCGAGGAGACTGCAAAGTGCCGCACCGGCAAACAACATTCGGCCAAAATGTCCTCTCAGTACAGGGTTGTGTATAGCATGAATGGCCTTCCTCTGCGTATAAGGGATTGTGCTACATTTCCCTCTTTTAAATACAATCTGAAAAAATTGGTTGCTTGAAAACCAAAGCTGCAACCATTTATGATTATTTTAGGTGTATTTCTTTATGCTGTGTTCCCTATGTAATGTCATGTAAATGTAATCCACTGTTTGACTGTCTGTTTTTCTGTTTTGTGTTTCCTGTGAGGACTGCGGATGAAAATTATTATTATTATTAGCAACTGTGCTATATCCGGTGTATTTACGTCCATGTGTTGTCCATTAATATGCATTGTCCTGTCCAAATAAACAAATAAAATAAAGTATGAGGTTAAACTTGAGGTGTGAAAGTGGTAACACATTGGTAGGTCCACAGAGCTGCAGGTGGGGGAGGTGGGAGTTCCAGAGCCACAGGAACGCACCCAGGGTGCCGGCCCGATTCCGGCGAGCCGCCCCGCGTCCGAAACGGTTGAGAAATGACAGAGTTACCGTGTGGCGGGCTCCCTCTACTCACTGTACCTTCTACTGTACCGTCACTGTACTGTACTGACCCAAAATCACCATATGTGTGTGTGTGTGTTGGGTTGCGCACAGGTGGTTAAAAACAACCATGCTGTTTCCGTGCACCCAGTCACCCACACACATAGCTCCGTAAGGGAGTGGTTGCACCACTCAAAAACACACAGGTAAAGTCAGCAGTCAGCACAGAGGAACAAATCACAGAAACCTCTTATATGCATTATGTCCTACTTGATCATACTACAGTGTCAGACAAAAGCATCAAAAGTAGCAGCTCTGCAAGCTAAAAACGTTTTAAGCTTGTACTTCTGCTATTTTGCCATTTTTTTTATTGGAATCCTCAAACGTAACAGTTTTGGACATATGGACATAATGAGAGGTTTCCACCCAACACAGTCGATATCCACCTTGAAGGGAGGCAAAACATGTCTGTTTCAACTTTCAAGTAAAATGTCTTCAACCACAAAAAACACAAAAGCGCCGTCAGCTCTGTTTGTGTTGATGATTATAGTATAGACTAAAAGGGCTTGTTTAGGAACACAATTTTGTAATCGACATTCAACAGCAGGCCCTATTGCATTATGTTGTGTCCCATTGCAACAATAATTAAAATGCTAAATCCCAAATCATACAAGAATAATTACATTCACGAATGTTCTATGGTATAGGCAATGTATAACTTTACTCAGCAAATGCCAAGACTTGCACATTTGCGAAATAATAACAGTTACATTTCAAAATCCCCATCTCAGAAAGCTTTAGTGGAGAGAGTGATTCATTATCTAAACCTTTTAACTTTGTCAGTTCTTAAAACCGTTTGCCCACAGCCATTATACTTCAAATCCACAGTGGATGCAGCCACCCACAGCCACCCACCTGCAAGCCGGAGAAAAGTGAAGCGTCCAAGAGAGATCTCTTACCCTGTTGCAGAACTCTGGCTACAGCTAGGGCCCCCGAGCAAGACAACAAGACTCTCTACACGCAGAGTCCTAACCCACACATTTAACACATTCTGACCTGAGATCAGATTCACACGAGGTTTCCACTGGACACACACTGGTCTGATTAACCCATTCTGACCTGAGATCAGATTCTAAAAATGTCAGTCGTTCTTCGATTTAAAAAAAAATAGCAGACCTACAAGCTCGTATCGCGCCACTCGGTGGCGCGATATGAGCTTGTAGATCTGCTATTTTTAAATAGCTAAAGCATAACATGATGCCAACACCAAAATGGGTGCCCGGTCAGAATGGGTTAATCTCTCGGCCTTGATGCAAATGCTTTGAGTGAACGCACTACGCAGAGATGCAGCAGCATGCACTCTTTACGCTAAGAACTAACTTATATCTTTATGCAAAACCAGGCGTTTTGCATAAAGATTATTATACTGTAACAATAATGGCTTTGCATATACAATTGGCTTTGTTCGTGTTGGAGAGCAGGGCTTCCCACCATAGGCATCTTGCCTATTAAAACATATGGATATGATATAATGTTCTCCAACCCGTGGGCCCTGAAACATGACAAGTCATGATCATGACAGTCATGCATGCAGCAACTTCAGACTGTTTTTTCGAAGCTGCAACAGTTACAGAGAAAACGTGTAAATAAACGTTCAGATTTCAAATATAAAGTGCTCACCCTGGGGCCACGGATGTTAGAAATGTCCTGATACGGCTATTAGCACATGTTTAATAAAAAGCATTTATTTTTATTATTAACTGGGTGCATTCGGAAAAACCACAGTTGCACAGCGGGAGCGCACTCGCCTATTAGTTTGTATTGGCAGTGTGGTCAGTCTGCGTATATCGAACGCACCCAGTGAATCAGAGTGCAACCCACCTCCCAACCAATAGGGGCGAGTAGTTGAAAGCCTATGGCGGAAATAAACAGCTCAGATAAAACAACTTTTTATTAAACAACACGGAATTAGAAGGAATTAGAACATTGATTTTGACTGCATTTGTACAATCGGCCTCAAAACATGGCAGGCGAGAGGCTGCTAAGTGGTCAGATGGGTAGCCCGCAAACGCTTTCGAGACTTTCAAACGGGCCCTGCATGGTCAAGAAAAGGTTGGGAACTACCGTCGATACTGTACAACCAATATCCAGTGTTATCTTAGTTCCAGCCACTGTGTTCTGTTGTCTTAATTTCTCATTAAAGTACAAGCTGCAAACAAACAGCAGGATTTCACGGTCTCCCTCGGTTCTGTTGAGTTGTGTAGCATGACGTTCCCCGGCTGCCTCCTCCTGCAACACTTCTCCCAAACAACAGCTAGAGTGGTCTGTCTGACCGCTGTTTATTATAAGTCTACAGTACTACGGCATCAGTCAACTCCAATCTCGCAAGCCCCTGAAATGAAATCGATAAGCTCCACTTGGGGACCGACCCCCAGCCAGTCCCAGTGAGAGGCAAGAGGAGCTCACTGTGCCCTCTCAGCAAGAGAGCGCTAGGCCCCGGGCACATACTGTGCAGGGCAGAGAGAGAGAGAGGTGTGTGTGTGTGTGTGTGTGTGTGTGTGTGTGTGTGTGTGTGTGTGTGTGTGTGTGTGTGTGTGTGTGTGTGTGTGTGTGTGTGTGTGTGTGTGTGTGTGTGTGAGAGAGACAGACAGAGAGAGACAGCAGATGAGGCATGGAGGGGTAGAGTGCAGGAGCAGCACATTGAACAGTGTCACGGCCTGGGGGCCAACTGGGACACTGATAAAGTACCTGGACATTTTTATAGACAAACTACTTATTTCCATCCTCATATCGCTCGGGAAGACTGATAACTTTATATTCCTCACGGGCAGAGGAATGAAAAGGACCCACGGGGAGGAGGGAGGGGGACGGGAGAGCCTTTCAGGAGTTTAATTGATCAAGCTGAAGCCACAACGGTTTTTTTTTTCCATCTTTCTTTCTTTCTTTCTCCTTAAGATAAAACTGACTAGCACTCTCCTCTGCACAATACTGAGATCTTTTAGAGACCGGACCCAAAGAAAGAAAAAAAAAGAGAATGTAACTCATTATGTAAAGTCATTACAGCGGGGTTCCAAGCTATATACTCCACAAAAGAGAGTTAATGCTGGAATGTAGCTTACATGATTTTCCAGTCAGAGGTCAGGGTACTTACAGGTCCGGCCAGGCAGGGCCAAATTCATACTGCTCCTATAGAACAATTAGATGATTGCTTTGGAGTCAGACTTCAATGGCATTATATTTTTATGGGTAATATCTGTCAACTTGCAGACAGGTAATGCATCTAAGAGATGCTTTGCTGTGGGGAACATACTATTTGTTTTCATTTTTTGTCATCAAATCTGGTGCCAGTTTCTATTGTAGATCAGAACAGTATGCAGCATTTGTCACACCAGAACCGGAATCCGTCTGAAAATTGGTTCTCAAAGTGGGGTCCGGGGACCCCCAGTGGTCCTTGAGGGAGTTCCAGGGGATCCCCAGCTAAATAAGTTAGGAACCAAATGGACCCAAATGGTAGCCTACACTCTCAGAGTTAAATTAACATAGATTTTTATATTAGAGTGGGACTCTAATGAGATAGAAATTACATTAAATGGGGGTCCTTAGCATAATGCATGTCAAACTGGGGGTCCTTGAAATGAAAATGGTTGAGAATCCTTGGCATATGGTCTCAAATGAGGGGTCCGTGGGTCCGTGTCAATGTGGGGGTCCATGAAAAGGTTTGAGAACCACATGGTCTAGCACAGCTGACATGCTGCTGCTGGTGGTGTTCTAATTAGGGGGTCCTCAGAAATGTTTAACCACCTTAACCCTATTTTATTATTTTGGACAGTCTATTCAAAAATAGCAGATATACGAGCTTGCTACACATATAACTTAATTAGATGGATTACCTATTTAAAACATAAAACACCCTCCAATGTAAACAAAACTCATATTATGGGGGTCCGGCACTAAATATTTTCATGGCTAAAATACACATTAATGTGGGGGTCCTTGACACGAAAATGTTTGAGAGCCACTCACTGGCAGCACACTAAGCTGTTAACTGTGTACTGTACACCCAAAGTCCCAGACAAACAATCCTTTGCTTCAGTAAAAAACTAAAAAAGGAACACATGGGTCTTCTTTCAAACGAGGATTCACTAAAAACGCGGTGGGAGGGGGCGAAGAAACAGGTTGAAATCACACACTGACTCCCCTCAGTGTGCCTCTGTCTGTACAGTGTAGTCAGTGTGCTGTCTACAAAAGGAATGAATGGGTTTGTCACTTTGTCCTAGTGTAGCAAAGCAAAAAGAACTCCATTTACCTTTTCACATCCCGAAGATAGAAGGGCGCTTTCACGCAGACACGTAGCCTAGTATTCCTTCCTGTTGTAGCTGAGCTCACAATAACATAATGGATAATGCATCGCCAAAAAGAAGTATATATCCCGTTTCTCTCTCTTTTTTTGGTTCATGTATTATCTGCTCTAGTCAAACAAAACAGCTGTGCAAAGAAAAAAACGATCATTAACCGTGCCATATCGCCTGCATTTAACGTGTAAAACAACGGGCTGTATATAATATAAATCGAGCAGGCGTGGGGGAACATCCTTCGCGTGTCCGAGGAAGGATTTTTGAAAAGATGTGAGAAATGCATTAGAATGCAAGAAACGGTGTGTGATGATGGCGAGGAGAGGGACTGTTGGCAGAGACAGATCTGCATATGGAAATTAGGGTTAGCCGGGATACAATTTTTTACTTAACCGATGCACTGGTGTTTTTAATTAGATGGAGGAGACGTCCCTGCAGAGAGCTGACGGCCACTTGAGGAAAGTGACTTTGGGGCGCGCGTGCGCGCACACACACACACACACACACACACACACACACACACACGCACACACACACACACGCACACACACACACACACGAATCTTATTCTGAACTTTTTCAGTTTATCATGAAAACCCCTGAAATATGAATTCACACAAACATCTAATAACAAACAACCTCAGCAAGTGTCGCTTTTATGTGAAATTAAAACTATACCTAACCTGAAGCGGTACATTTATATATATATATATAAATAATAAATATCTCTTATTCTCTTCGGTTTACTTACAGTATAATGATTTGTGCTGAACATCGCAGATCTGCAAGCTCACAACGCCTCGCGAACCCGACGACGCGTGAGCTTGTAGATCTGCCATTTTCGGCGTGGCCACGCCTACCGCACAAACTTCCGACCAATCGTCGAGCACGTCGGTCGTCCGTCTGATGTGCGCATGCGTGAGGCAAGCGCGCGGGAGAGAGCGAAAACGAAAAAGGCAAAACAAAACAACAACAGAGAGAGACACAGCCGTGCTGTCACTGAAGCTGGACTTAATACAGCATATAAACTGCACAGATCACCGTGTTTCTACCACATTACTGGATATATCACACGCACACAACAAGCACAAAAGGTTTGGCCCCTGATCTTTGCTATTATAATTAATTAGATGTTGTTTCTCAATGGAAAGCTGTAGCTATAAGCTCTGTAGCCATGTTGATATGCGACTGTTTACTGTGGGCTTTATACTTCTGCTGCAGTGGAAGCATAGACCTGTAAGACCAGAGTGAAAGACGTTGTGAGCTTGTAGGTTGGATGTTTGTGATTGTGAATATAGCCCCACGTAGCCTATAAGATAAGGCTGAATAATAGGCACATGCTCGCAGCCTCGCACTAAATGTTTCAGGGCAAAAATTTACAATATGTAACACACACACACACACACACACACACACACACACACACACACAGAGAGAGAAGTACTCTTTTTTACGAAAGTAAAAGTAGAAATACAACAATATCAGAATTCCGTTACAAATAAAAGCCCGCACATTATTCGCATCAAAATATAGCCTGCAATATCAAAGTAAAATACTCTAGCCTCGCAGTGCATGGCCTCAGTTAGCCGCAATTTGCAACTCTAGATTTTTTTTACAATCTGTTGAATCTAGAGTTGCAACACCCTCCATCCACTTCCTATTCATGATTTTCGGTTTCTGATCTGCTGGTCTTAAATGACGTTAAACTCACCAACATGGCAGCTGTAGTCCAAGCTTGAATTATCCTCTTTCAATCTGCCGAGCTTGTTTTTCATAAAAATCCCCCGTAGACATGTTATGAGTTACTTTCTGTCCAAAATATTCCAAGAGTGACATTTCCGAGCCGTCATTTGTATTTTTGCAACGTGCCGTAAAACAAGATGTGAGGGGGAGCGCTTGTTTAATAGAATCTTACCTGCGCAGGTAAGACACCCAAAGAAGAGGCAGACACAGTGCGACGCCCCATCACACACAGCCTTCTATTAAACAAGCGCTCGCCCTCACATCTTGTTTTACGGCACGTTGCAAAAATACAAATGGCGGCTCGGAAATGTCACTCTTGGAATATTTTGGACAGAAAGTAACTCATAACATGTCTACGGGGGATTTTTATGAAAAACAAGCTCGGCAGATTGAAAGAGGATAATTCAAGCTTGGACTACAGCTGCCATGTTGGTGAGTTTAACGTAATTTAAGACCAGCAGATCAGAAACCGAAAATCATGAATAGGAAGTGGATGGAGGGTGTTGCAACTCTAGATTCAACAGATTGTAAAAAAATCTAGAGTTGCAAATTGCGGCTAGGCCTCAGTGTGATTATTAGTATGGCTAAGCGAGGCTAAAAGTACTCAAATTATAAGTACTCAATTCTCACAACATGTCGTGTTGTTGTTTAGTCCTAGAATGGCTGTGAATGTGATATATTATATGCAGTTTTATTCCATATCGTCACTGCTAGCACTCCTTACTTTGTAGTTTGTACTCACCTCATCAGTCGCAGCTCTATAGTTTCATATCCATTTGAAGGTTCTGGCAGAAAACGTGTGTTTTAGTCAAATATCTCCACTTTCCCACAAGTTTCACACGAACACATTTCATACAGTGAGGCACGCTGACTGACGCAACAGACAGACAGGTGTCATTAATTACCTGCACCGGCGTGACGCACCTGTATTGTGCCATTATGCTATAGAAATGATTCTAAGGCTAGCCAGACAGTTTATATATTATATAACTCTATGGGCTGCTAGACCTACCAGCTTCCTCTTCTAAGGAAGTTTCCCCTGGTCTCTCTCTCTGCCATTTTGTTGGTTCCAAACATTTCTACCGTAGCCAACCATAGAGTATTAAAATTTGGAGGTAAAATAAAATGCGTAAGTGCAAACGAGCGCTCAATGTTAAAGCCCAGCTGCACGGGGTTTCCTCGTCATGAATCCACGGGTCCGCCTGCAGTCCTTCCTCTTACCACTAGGGCCCAGCGCTTCAACATTGGAGTGCCTAGCTGGCCCCTTGGGGGGTAGCCAACAAACCCAGTGATGCACTCATGGATTAAGGATGTACCATGTACGCAGACATAAGAAACAGATTGTCCACAGGTTCAATGTCATTTTGGTTTGCATTTACTTTCCAAAGTGCAGTGAATGATACATTAGAAACAGTCACATCTTCTCTTCCTTGTTATGGCATGATCTCTGTGCTGTCTTTCTCTCTGTCTGTCTGTCAGGTAAAAAACATTTGTCCACCAGGTGCATGCCGCTCCCCAATCACCCAGGCCTACATATGCTCTCCATCAATCAATTAGGCCTGGGGAGGCGTGCCCTTGGTGTCCAAACAGTGATTCAATTACATAATAATTAATAACCCATCAAACCAATACCCAATAATGCCAAATTATTACTATAACAATTGTGATAATAATAATAAATACAAAACAGTGAGGATGGCTTCTACAATATATATTGGCCTATATATGCATTCATATAGCACCTTTCTCCAAAGCGCTTTACAATGACTGTACTTCACATTCACACACCGATGGCAGAGGAAAGTAGGAAACCATGCAAGGCACCAACCTGGAGCAGTTAGGGGTTCAGTGTCTTGCTCTAGGATACTTCTAACTCCCTCCTCATTCTGATATTCTATTTGTAATTTCGGAGCTCCGTTTATAATCCGAGTTAAACTTTCTCATTTATATTGAGGCGTGTGTGTGTGTGTGTGTGTGTGTGTTCTAACTTTTATGCTTTTTGTTCCACCCAGAGAAGCGGCATGTCGGACGACTTCGGCCAGTCTCTGACCCCGCCGGTGTCTCCCTTCTCGGACGATCACGTGTTGAGCGCGTTGAGCAACTTGACCCCGTCACCGCCGGCCTGCTTCTGCTGCTCCCATGAAGCTACGGGAGAGGAGGGCCCCTGCTCCCTCCCCTCAGAGGGATACGCGGGGAGGGGCTCCCTAAAACGGTTAGGTTCCTGTCTCTGTCGGGGGGGCGAGGGGTGGACACGCAAAGTGTCAATCAATCAATCAATCAGTTGAGGAGATACACAAGCAGGTTGTCAAACTTGTCATATATTCTATTCGGTCCTCTTCAC
This sequence comes from Protomyctophum parallelum, assembly GCF_964188405.1. Lineage (NCBI taxonomy): Eukaryota > Metazoa > Chordata > Actinopteri > Myctophiformes > Myctophidae > Protomyctophum > Protomyctophum parallelum. The sequence goes on along the minus strand of NC_139698.1, from coordinate 9,912,805 downwards.
TAGGGCTGGGCAGGTAACTGATCACAACCGTCATTGATACCTATAACCGACTTAATCCTGCTCATGCAGGTTAATTGAATAATTGAGAAGCAAGTTTAAGCAATATTTTGTATATCAAGGAATCAACACTAAAATATTTTTTTTGTAAGTGATTAAATTGGTTAATCTGATTCATCACTGTATTTTACTTCATTGTACAATGATAAAATAGTAAAAATAGCCCATCTGCAACTACAAGCTCTCGGCAAGCTCTTGTGACTGTGAGCTTGTATATCTACTGTACAAATTTGTAGATCTTTAAACAATCGTCCATTAATCTAGGCAAACGTTTGAAATAACGTTTGATTTAAAATAAATGTTGATTTGTCATCATACTCCTCAGTCCTCACTATCCTCGGTCCTTACCCACCTGTTTTCCTTTTGTTCCACTAGATAGAAAACAAGATTATAGCACTCTGAGGGCTGTATTCTGCGTGTCTTAAGTACCAGGTCTTATTCCCTAACTTGAGTAAACTAAAGACCTGGAGGCGTGATCAATGCCATTTGGCTATTCTGAGTGGCCTCCAGGTCTTTAGTTTACTCAAGTTAGGGAATAAGACCTTAAGACACCGCAAAATACAGCCCCGAGTCTCTGACTCCCTGTACTGTTGTGTGTAGGCTGCTGCTGCGTCTGGACCCAGCCCCTACGGACTGTGACACAGACACGGTGGAGGTATTTGGCTTCCTCTGGGTAACCGAGACCGCGCTGGTGGAATCCACCAAGCTGCTCTTTGGCCTATTCAGGTGAGTCTGTGGTCTGTGAGGCCATACAATACCATGTTTCTTTATTATCAGCTCTCACTGAAATTTGTCTTGTTGCGACTCGGCAGCCATGTACTGTACTGTATGCAACACATGATTATAATACACATATTTGACACAACACAGAGAAACGAAGCAAACAAATTACATCAAAGCAATGTCCAGCGTTCAGCCTACCCAATTCTAAATTAAGCCTCAACATTGACTGATGAACAAAGGACCTCTGTAGTCTGACCTTATATGACCTTGTATTTTTGGAATGCCGTCCTACCCAAATGCAGAAACATATTATTTCCCATTCAAAACATGGCTAGTGTCTTTTTACACTAAAATAATCCTCCTAGCATCCGAGAATATTTGGGAATGGGACGGCACATTGTCGGACTTCAGGTCAAGGTCAAGTTTATGTATACTGTATGTCCCAAGCTGGGCAATTCATTTTACAGCAGATAATAAAAGCTCTAAAAAACACATTACAAACAGTAAAACACACACAAATAACAACAGACATACGTATACATTATCACAAGATACACAGATTACATTTAAATATAATGTGCAACTAGTCCCAGAACCAAGTGTAACTACCCACCCCTGAAACGAAACAGCAGCTACCTCCTCCTGCTTCCCTTGTTGATGGCCTGAATGGAGGTAGGGGCCATCAGCAAGGGAGGAGGTAAATGGTAAATAAATGGTGCATTTATATAGCGCCTTTATCCAAGGCGCTTTACAGAGATTGTGCATTACATTCACCCATTCACACACACATTCATACACCGATGGCAGCGGAAACCATGCAAGGCACCAACTAGCACATCGGGAGCAATTAGGGGTTCAGTGTCTTGCTCAAGGACACTTCGACAGTAACTCTGGGGGAGCCCGGGTTCGAACTGGCAACCTTACGGTTACCATCCAGGCACTCTACCCCTGAGCCACCGCCGCCGCCGCCTAGGAGGTAGCTCCTATGGAGGTAGCTGCTATGCTCAGATATTTATTTATGCAAAAAGAATACATGTGCTAAATACATTTACCCCTAAATCATTTTGACACGAGTGTCGGGGAGGGCAAAAACAACTAGCAAATAAAAATAGTTTTTAATACTGTTTAGAGAAGTTGTCCAAACATATTTATGTGGAATGGATATTGTGAAAAATATACCAATGAAAGATTATATATAAAACACACGCACGCACGCACGCACGCACGCACACACACACACACACACACACACACACACACACACACACACACACCTTGTGTCACAGTATTTATGATTGTAGCGTAATACAGTTTGACTGCTGCTGCGGATCTTCAACATTATTAAATAAGACTCCTACTACTACTGAGACTCTGAGAGTGCGGATTTTATTCTCTTTCTATAATACGTTTTCTGTGAATCTGCACCCAGAACAGGCCTGAACCCTTAAAGACTGTCTGAGTAATACAACCTGCTCTGAAGGTCTGCTTTACAGAACTCTGACCGTTTAGCCTTGGAGTAGAAGATTTCAAGTTCTTTCATTGAATTTTTATTTCTGCACACATGAATGTCATCCAGTGGTCTCTCACAACACTTTGCTTTCTGAAATGTTTCAGACAAAAACTCTTCAAGCTTGAGACCCTGGTTCGGTCCAGTTCCCATGATTTTGGTAAGCATTTTATATGTTAAACATTAAAGGATGACTTCACCCACTTTCAACCTTCATATAATTGCTCCTCACTAATGCTCATCATATAGTATGGCACAATTTGTTTCCACTTGGTTTGTGTCTCAGAGGAGAACTGTGGACAGTTCAGAAACCTCAGTTACCTACAGTACAGTAAGCTCACAACGCCTCCCATCGTGACTCGTTGTGGTAAATGGTGCATTTATATAGTGCCTTTATCCAAGACGCTTTACATAGATTGTGCATTACATGTACCCATTCACACACACATTCATACACCGATGGCGGCAGAAACTATGCAAGACACTAGCCAGCACATCAGGAGCAATTAGGGGTTCATAGTCTTGCTCAAGGACACTTCGACACTAACTCTGGGGGAGCCCGGGTTCGAACTGGCAACCTTGCGGTTACCATCCAGCCACTCTAACCCTGAGCCACCGCCGCCCACACCAGTGTGAGCTTGTAGATCGACTAGCCGATGTATATAGGTTTGAATTGATCGTGTGTTAAGTCACTTCGTTTGGGCTTATTTTCATAGAAGGTTGCTTATTTCTCTCGCAAAATCTGACAACGCTGCTTGTGATCATGTACCCAAAAATGACAGTGTTGCAGTATTAGTTTATTCATTTAGAAAAATGTAAATGTAAATAACATGTAAATGTTTGTCCCATCATCAGGTCAAGCGCCCAGCCTTCATTATGAGGCAGAGGAACTCAGACAACAGTGTGTGTACTTCCTCCAGTATGTCAAAGTCTTCCTGTACAGGTGAATTATGAGAAACGCCACATTCACTTTCTTGGCTTTTTTTTCTTTTACCACAAATCAAAGTAATCAAACTGATTTATTCTATAAACACTATATGTGTTCTATGTCATATCTCCATATTTTAACTTTTTGTGTTTTTTGTTAATTAACACCCTGCATGATCATACTACAGCGTCAGACAAAGGTATCATCATAAAGCTAGTACTCTATATCTGCTACTTTAGCTATTTTCAAATTTGAATCCTGAAAATTAACTGTTTTGGACATATAAGGTTTCCATCCGACAGATGTCAATGTGTGTTGTATATGCACTGGAAGCAAGTAATTTATGATAACGACATGACATGATATTTAAATAATTGTACATAGATAAATGTACATAAACAAGAGCTTGTGACTAAATAATCAGGTCGTTTCCATGTGACAATATTTTGTATGTTCTTTTTGGCGTATGATCCTTCTAGGTACCTGGAACCGTCCGACAGCCTGGCAGGTCCCTCTCACCCCTACGAAGAGCTGGAGGCCCAGCTCCCCTCAGCCCTGCTAGAAGAACTGTTCGGGGTCACTCTCCTCATAGGGCGACTCAAAGACCAACCGGCCAGCGTACAGACCAGCGCCTTCACCATCCAGAACCAGCAAGGAAAGGTGCTGCTGCTCAACAACATTGGCATGATGCCATGTCTTCTTCACTCATGTAGTCTATCATTCTAGAGCCTGTGGCTGTAGCCTCAGGCACCATTTTGAGACAGTGTAAATGGGTAATATATTGCTTGCAGGGTAAAGTTTTGGTAACTGCTGGACAGTCACAAGGAGATAGACAGACAGACAGACAGACAGACAGACAGACAGACAGACAGATAGATAGGATATTCTATATAACTCACATTCCTCTGTGTCTTTCTCTAGATATTTCCTCCCTCCTGGCATTTGTTGCACCTGCACCTGGACATCCACTGGTCCGTGTTGGAAATCCTCCACCTGCTTGGACAGAAGATGCATGGTAAGGCATTACATTTTAAACGTCACCTGTAAGCCATGCATTTAGCTCATTCTCTTCCCCCCAAAAAAACACAGTTAAAGATGTAAAGTTCCTGCCCACCACCTCAGAGACTAGGCGTTTAATTCCTCCACGGAGCATAATCAGACTTGGCAGTTGGCCGTGTTGGCGGGAGAGTGTAGCAAACTAGCAAAGCAGGGAGGGTGATGTCTGTCACTGCACTCTGGACTCCCATGGGTTGGTCCTGTTCAGTGTGGGCCACTATAGGAGGAAGGCAAGGCCGTTGTATTTGTGTGACACATTTAAACAACGAGGCTATTCAATGTGGTTTACCCAGAACATCAGGCAAAAGAAACACAGTAACTATACAATGACATTAAGAAGGATGCATAAAAGAAAATAAGTAAAAATAACAGATGCAGCTACAGTGCAGAAGAGAAAGAAACAAGACGAGGTCTTTAGTTGTGTTTCAAAATAAATAAGAGTGGCAGCAGACCTGCCGTTTTCTGGGAGCTATTCCAGATATGTAACTAAATGCTGATTACCCACTTTTGTTTTCCATTTTAGGGACATAAATCTGACTGTATTTGTAAATTGCACTGTCCCCTTCTTTTCTCTGTTGCGTAACAGCTGAGGATTGGTAGTTGGTGGGGTGGGTGGGAGAGGGTGAGCAAGCTGTCTGTGTGTATATATGCATCTGTATATTGTGTACTGTATGTTTTTATGTTTCTTGTTCATGTGTCACGGGTCCCCCTTGAAAAGTAGATGCTGCATCTCAAGGGGCTATACCTTCAATAAAGATCAGAAAAAGAAAAAAAAATCTTTTCCAGCTAACCTGATAGGTCTGGGTGGTTCATGATATCACACAAGATCAGAGATGTATTTTTGCCCGGCTAACCCGCAAATATTATGACATGAGAGCAACATAGCGTGCTCCTCCTCAGTGTCAGGTGAAAAGAGGTGGTTTTGACTGAGACACGTGATCGTCTGTGCTATGATTATGAATAAATATCTGTACATTTAAGCCACCCTGAAGATGGTTCTAGGTTCTAGGATGTGTAGAGTGCCGTTCACAGTTCACACCATATAACTGATGATAACTATAAAGACTCCAGTGCATGGCAGAATGGTGAATGGTGAATGACACGTGAATGAGTTATCGTTACAGTTACAGTATACTCTGTGGGAACTGGAAACGTCTCTTTTATTCTAGCGGCAGCGAGGATAACATCTCTCTGTTATTATTGCAACAGGAATGGTCTTTTCTTTCTCTTTTCACGCCACAATATAACTTTTTGCACCCTGACCTAACCCATTTTAGGCGGGAACCCCTTTTGGTGTTAGCATTACGTTATGCTTTAGCTATTGAAAACTAGCAGATCTACAAGCTCATAGCGTGCCACCGAGTGGCGCGCTACAAGCTTGTAGGTCTGCTATTTTTTTAAACTGTCTGATTTAAGACATTTTTTTTATCTGATCTCAGGTCAAAATGCGTTAAAGAACCACCATTCTTCTGTGCGTTAGAATCTGATCTCAGGTCAGAATGACCTAATCTGCATCTGTTGGAATTGGCCTTTTCTTTTTCATGATCATTCCTCCCCCCTGCAGGCCAGGTGGTGTACGCCCACCGGGTCGTGGACCTGACGGGAGAGAACCTGACGGATAGCAGCCTGTTTGAGGAGCACCTGTGCAGCCTGCTCTGTGACCTCACTGGCCTGTCCTTAGGCAAATACAGCAAGGTGGGCGGCTGGGCCTCTGCTCTCCTCTCTCCATCTGTGTGTGTGTGTGTGTGTGTGCGTGTGCGTGTGCGTGTGCAATCAATGTGTTTTTTTCCCTGTTTGCAATATCCGTTCATTTATTCTCCTCTGAAACATGATATTTCAAATCTAACTTTAAACACTCGAAGCCTCGTTTTATACGATGTTGTCGCACCGAAATAAAATGTTAACGACGTGGCCAAAATATGGATGCCAGGTTTAAGGAGTCCGTAAGCAGGGAGTACCCTAACCAAGTATGTGTAGGACAGGCCTATAACTATGGTATTATGTATTACATATTGTCAGACTGCATTTGACTGAGATCGACATATGAAATAAATGCTTAAACATGTAGCTAGGTGTAATGTTAGAGTCCACCGAAGTGAACCTTTCAAGCCTGTTTTCTCAACTCTCTGTTTTCTGCAAGACATTACTCTATAAGCCATATCTCTGGTGGGTCAAACTGAACAACCAATATGTCAATTTGAAACTATGATTCCCTGCTTTCACATGACATGAAAATTAAAAAAAATCCAATGGCAGTCCCTCAGTCAAATTTAGTCACATTATGTAAAACCACCCAGCCAAATTAGAAGATAAAATGTATGCGAGACTGACGGATGAACAGAAAAATGTGTGGTATTTTATCATGAACATTGGTGAGGACCAATTATATGAAGATAAGTTGAGAAGTAAAACATGTGTTCAACAGGTGAGGCCTACGGAGGCTCTGAGCAGCCATCACTACCTGTGCACCTGCACCAAGGAACTGTGGGTCCTCCTCATGCACCTGCTGGAGCACAGGAGTAAAACCCTGCACACACAGGTGACGTTTGTTTTTTAAATGCTATGATGAATTGAATATATAGGACCACAGTGGAAACAAGTGCGCAGGACCTTTTGCCAGGTGTGAAGCCACCTGGCCTACATGTTGCACGCACCACTACTAATGACCATAAAGGCTACTCTAAACACGAGCGGAATGAGAGTGCCCCTCACTTCAAATGTGTTTGACAAAAAAAGAGACTCCTGCACATCCAAAAAGACCCGTGGGAGGCATAGACATCAAAAAGAGAAAAACCTTCCAAGGAAGGGACTGCACACTCCAGGGAACAGAGACGGACAACTTACTGCATCAACTTATTTATTATAGCACGACGCGTTTCGCCGTGAGTTCTTTCTGACGCACCTGACGAAGCTCACGGCGAAACGCGTCGTGCTAAACTAAAGATTCAACTAAAAAATATTGACTTAACTTGTGACTATAATAATAACTACACTGGATCCATTGGAACACAGTTTTTTTTCTTAGCCTAAAAAGTAAGAGTTTAGGTCACACATGGCGGCGTCCCTACCGGCGTCATCAGCGATAATTAATAATGCTTGTGTTTATCCCCCCGGGCAGTCTTTCTGGAGCTACATGAACGCCCTGCTGCGGCCCCTGGTCGAGGGGAAGCCCCCGGCAGAGCAGTACAGCGGGCTGCCCACCCACTGTAAAGACCCCCTGGGCTTCACCTGGTGGCTGCTCACCCATCTGGCACAGCTGGGACAGTACAACCGCAACGGGAGCCTTCACAGCGAGGTGGGCTCCGTCTGTTCGTCTGTCTGTCTGTCTGTCTGTTCGTATGTCTGTCTGTCTGTCTGTTCGTCTGTCCGTCCGTCCATTAACCACTTAAGCAGAACAAAAATACATCACATGCAAGGATGCACCTGGTACGTATCCTCAATGATGTATCCCAAACTAATGTGTAAATATAACCGGGATAAAAGGCATGCTTTCCCAGTTAGGGTACCTAAGGGTTTTAGGTCTGTCTTTCTGTTTGTTTGTTTGTTTGTTTGTTTGTTTGGAGCACAGTATGTGTAGCATGACCTATTGATCATTGTGGTCATTCACACTGAACAGTCAGCTAATTGGGGTCAGACACACACACACACACACACATACACACACACACACACTTAACCGCTCAGTTCACACTTTGGTGTGATTTTTAAAGAAGTGATATGCATGTGAACAGCCAAACATAACCTACAAATGAACAGCATGAATAAATGCAGTGCCCCTATCTTCTTTTTTTTTCTCCATCCCCCGACACATTTTTGGAAATTCATTTGAATAATTCATGCCTAAAACAGTGCTTGTTGTCATTGCAAAATGTGAAGTACTACTTGGAGCAGGCTACCTAATCCTCCGTCTGCTTCAGCGAGCTGCTTAAAAAGCAGAGGTGGACACTAGCAGGAATTGTGCTTTTACTTAAAGGACAACTTTTGTTTTTTTCAACCAAGGTTCATGTTTTAGGTTGTTATTAGAGAGAGTAAAAGATGAGTGTTAATTGTTTTTAATTTGCTGCTTTCTTTAGTTTTAGGGATTTTAGCTGTTTTTGACAGGTGGGCGGGGGCATTCGAGCATGGGGCTAAATATGTATTTTTTTTTTAGTATTGGGGCGATTTCTTTTTTAATTATTTACTATAGTCCTAATAGACATCAGGAAATTGCATCTGGCCACAGAAGATCACATGATCTACTGAATGTGAAGGTAGCCTACTGGGGGGAAGCCACGCTGTGTGTCTAGTAGGACCATAGTAAATAAAATAAAAATAAATCTATAAAAGTTTGTAAAAAAAAATACATATTTAGCCCCATGCTCGAATGCCGCTGCCCCCTGTCAAAAACAGCTATAACCCCAATACGAAAGAAAGCGGCAAATGAAAAAAAAAATAAGACTCATCTTTTACTTTCTTTAATAACCTAAAACATGAACCTTGGTTGAAAAAAAAACTAAAGTTGTCCTTTAAGTTGACTTGAATTTCTTTTAGGTTGCTTTGCTCGAGTATTTGTATTATTGGACTCATCACTTAAATCAATTAGTTCAATGGACTGTTACAGAGCCCAATAATGAAGCCTGACATAGAAAACGCAACGAAACAAAAAACGCTCTTCTAACACATTGTACATTATCACAGAAACAGCTGGACGATAACTGGAGCTTTGTGGAAGAGTTGCTGAAGTTAACTTGCAGCCCTAAGGTAATTATACTGTCAATATAATATAATGATAGATACTGAATACTCCTGTTCCGTGTGTGTGTGTGTGTGTGTGTGTGTGTGTGTGTGTGTGTGTGTGTGTGCGAGCGTCTCAATGACCCTGAAGGCTTATGCAAAAGGCTAAAATGTAATATAAGATGTTATGTAGACAGATGCCATGTCATTATTGACCTGGCATCCATAGTGTGTATAATTTAAATTACTATTTCATTACTATTTCTATCCATTTGATGTACTGTATCACCTTGTGTTGTCCTTGCTTATGTAATTCGATCTGTATTAAGAGCGTCTGCTAAATGCCTAAATTGTCAAATTGTATTACTATTCTTGCGAGGGCCAAACATCCCCACAAGTATAGCAGAATTGTGTCGTCACGGGAAAATGTTTGTTTTTAGAGTTAAAGTAATTAGGAAAAGATACATCATTGCTATAGTGTTGATGACCTCACAAGTGTGTGTGTGTGTGTGTGTGTGTGTGTGTGTGTGTGTGTGTGTGTGTGTGTGTGTGTGTGTGCGTGCGTGCACATGCGTGTTGCATGAACAGCTAGGCCTACAGGAGGAGCAGGTCAGGATGCACGTGCACTGCTGTCTCAGTGTGTGTCTGCTGTGGGAAGCCAACACCAGCACTGTGTCCACCCTGTGGGACTACTACAGCAAGAACCTGGTGAGGACTCACTATTATTACACAATAACACCAGTACTGTGTCCACCCTGTGGGACTACTACAGCAAGAACCTGGTGAGGACTCACTATTATTACACAATAACACCAGCACTGTGTCCACCCTGTGGGACTACTACAGCAAGAACCTGGTGAGGACTCACTATTATTACACAATAACACCAGCACTGTGTCCACCCTGTGGGACTACTACAGCAAGAACCTGGTGAGGACTCACTATTATTACACAATAACACCAGTACTGTGTCCACCCTGTGGGACTACTACAGCAAGAACCTGGTGAGGACTCACTATTATTACACAATAACACCAGCACTGTGTCCACCCTGTGGGACTACTACAGCAAGAACCTGGTGAGGACTCACTATTATTACACAATAACACCAGCACTGTGTCCACCCTGTGGGACTACTACAGCAAGAACCTGGTGAGGACTCACTATTATTACACAATAACACCAGTACTGTGTCCACCCTGTGGGACTACTACAGCAAGAACCTGGTGAGGACTCACTATTATTACACAATAACACCAGTACTGTGTCCACCCTGTGGGACTACTACAGCAAGAACCTGGTGAGGACTCACTATTATTACACAATAACACCAGCACTGTGTCCACCCTGTGGGACTACTACAGCAAGAACCTGGTGAGGACTCACTATTATGACACAATAACACCAGTAGTGTGTCCACACTGTGGGACTACTACAGCAAGAACCTGGTGAGGACTCACTATTATTACACAATAACACCAGCACTGTGTCCACCCTGTGGGACTACTACAGCAAGAACCTGGTGAGGACTCACTATTATTACACAATAACACCAGCACTGTGTCCACCCTGTGGGACTACTACAGCAAGAACCTGGTGAGGACTCACTATTATTACACAATAACACCAGTACTGTGTCCACCCTGTGGGACTACTACAGCAAGAACCAGGTGAGGACTCACTATTATTACACAATAACACCAGTACTGTGTCCACCCTGTGGGACTACTACAGCAAGAACCTGGTGAGGACTCACTATTATTACACAATAACACCAGCACTGTGTCCACCCTGTGGGACTACTACAGCAAGAACCTGGTGAGGACTCACTATTATTACACAATAACACCAGCACTGTGTCCACCCTGTGGGACTACTACAGCAAGAACCTGGTGAGGACTCACTATTATTACACAATAACACCAGTACTGTGTCCACACTGTGGGACTACTACAGCAAGAACCTGGTGAGGACTCACTATTATTACACAATAACACCAGCACTGTGTCCACCCTGTGGGACTACTACAGCAAGAACCTGGTGAGGACTCACTATTATTACACAATAACACCAGCACTGTGTCCACACTGTGGGACTACTACAACAAGAACCTGGTGAGGACTCACTACTAGGCCTGACACCATTATCATATCATCATCATCATCATCATACTATAATTCAGTCAACGTCTGTGTGTCACTGTGACTGCCGTAGCTCCTCACTGCCTGCACCAATTCACACAGGCATTGACCATAATAATATGGAGGGCGTAACGAATTTGATTTGACACATTAATGATTAATAATGAATGAATAATAAAAAAGCGAAAACGCACCTAGGGCGCAGTACCCCCCGCGGCCACAAGGCAAGTATTTCACAACGGGTAAGTGGCTAGTTACAGAATAATCGCCTAATCACAAGATGCTCCACATCCAGCTATATATAAAACCTTTTCAAGTCAAGGATCCCCACCCAAAATGATATATAGGCAGCGGTGGCCGAACGGTTTGCGGAGCGGTCTTGATATCGGAAGGTCGCTAGTTCGTATCCCCGATTCCCCGGACCGGCACGTTAAAATTACCACCGCTGAAGTGACGGGGGGGAGTTTCCCTGGTTGGACGTAGCACGTGGAAGGAACACGTTATTCCAACCAGTTCCTTTCCCCTCCATCAGGCGCCCCAGCTGGCCAGGGGGAGGTAGTTTAGAGACAAGGATTACTGCATGTCTTTTGTGAGGGTACCACTACCTACCCTCAATCAATGTTAGTTGTGGTTGTTCCCTGCAGAGCGGCTCCTTCACGGTGCCCTGGCTGGGGCTGTCGGGCCTGGGCAGTCTGTGTAAGACCCCCCTGGCTCTGCTGGAGCAGGCCCGGTCCTCCTGCTCCCCGGGCCCGCTCCGCTCCCCGGGTCACGCCCAGCTGTACCGCACGCACAACTCCTTCCACATGTTCCTCAGAGTGCTGGCCCTCTGCCTGGGCCAGGGCAGCGCGGGCGGAGCCCCGCAGAGGCAGATCAAAGGAAGGTAAGGCCAGAGATATTCCATCAACCCATTTTGGCCTGACGTCGAAAATTTTAAAAAAAAGTCTTCTAAATCATGACGGTTTTCTGAAATACCTATGTTTCTACCTATGTTTCCAAATTTGCCACACGATTTTTCAAAAATAGCAGACCTACAAGCTCGTATCGCGCCACTCGGTGGCGCGCTATGAGCTTGTAGATCTGCTATTTTTCAATAGCTAAAGCATGACATGATGCTAACACCAAAAGGGGTTCCCGCCCCAAAATGGGTTAAAAGACCCAAGACCAGATCCCACAAATGTCTTCTAAATCGTCAACAGTTTTCAGAATACCTATGTTTCTATGTACGGTGGCTCTCAAACTTTTTCATGGGACCCCCGAACATATATTGTTCCAGGGAACCCCACAGAATTAAAAAGTTAAAAAGAATTTACTGTGAAATAATATTACATTCAAAGATTTGCACACATTTTCACGATTTCTAAGCTGTGTTCATGTTCACTCTTCCATTGAAGCACTGGGAAAACTGTCGCGCCTTTCTTCGTCCTTTTTTCCCCCAAACTTGATTACGGTAGCGGTGGTCTAAAAAACATTTGACAGAAAAAGACTCGCTCACCGTATAAAAAAACAGAAGTAAAACTCCTTAGACTGACTTTTACTTCTGTTTTTTATACGGTGAGCGAGTCTTTTTCTATCAAAGTTCCACTCTTCCATTGGAAATAATAGACTCCAATCTGCTTCCGGTCTCCTCTAAGATCCGGCTAAGATTTAGGGATTTAAGATGTAACCGTACCAGATAAGACCTGAGGCAGATTCTACAATTGCTACAATTACTTCAAACTAAAGCAATAGTTCGCAAACTTTTCTGTGCCAAGGAACCCCAAAGATAATATGTATGTCTGGGTCATCTTTCTACTACAAAATTATGCCGTACCGGGTTTTGTGATGTCGTATGCACATGCATAAAATGAGTGGCAAAGTGAGTTAAACATTGTTTAACGTCGTTTAATGCAATCAGTCACATAGGACTTTTCTGGATGTGTGGGCTGTCAAGGCCAGGAAGTAGGTTTCCAGTAGGCGTTCCTGGATAACTTCCAGGTATTATGATGATGATGTCCCACACATACCCTCTATGGGCAGAATGACCTTTGTTTGCGTTTAATACATAAATAGTGACTTTGAGACTAGCCGGTTCACCTTACAGTGTAACTCAATATGGAGGCTATTTTTGGATTCTCAATTTCTAATCGACGACACAACAGAGCGAGACATCTTGCCAGTTGGACTAGTTCCATCATGACAATGCAGCCAATGCATTTCCAATGGAAGTCACATGGTTTGACACAGCATTTTTGTTGTACGGCTTTCGGCTGTGTTTCGACTGCCCCCCCTCACCCTGCTCATACAAGAAAAATGTTGTGTCAAACCATGTGACTCCCATTGGAAATGCATTGCTAGCTTGCATCAGTAAACAAGTCTCATGCATCAGCTATACATCAAGGTGTGAGTCAGGCCTATAGGTGCCCAGACGGTTGAGCTATAACCGTCCAATGGGCCAATAGTGGCATTGTTGTTGTCGTTTTCTTTTGCCTTTGATTTTGAATCGTATGCTGAGTGCCTTCCTCGTGTGTGTGTGTGTGTGCGTGCGCGTGGTATGTTTGCACACTTTCATGTAAGCACGACTCGGTGCGTGCATGTGCGCACGTGCGGATCACGTCTTTGAATGGTGTGTGTGTGCAACTGTGCATGCCAGGTGTGGCACACACACACACACACACACACACTCTTTGATATTTGCTGAGCCCCCTGGTAGGGCAGGTGTCTCAGGAGTCAACCAGCTGCTGTCCAACTCCCAACGCAGCCAGGGAGCCTCCCGTACAGACCCACCACACCACCCAGCCCGAGACCACCTGCTCCTCCGAGCACACACAGAGCACACACACCGTATAGACTTCCACTGGTGGAGAGCAGAGCACTGTACTCGGGTAGACCAAGTAGATCAGAACCTTTTTATGTAAAGAACGAGTCCGCATTGTGTTGTCTTGTTGTGTATAAATGGTAACTGGTGCATTTATATAGCACCTTTTATTCAAGTCGCTTTACATAGATTGTGCATCATCATACATTCCTCATTCACACACGCATTTATACACTGATGGCAGGGAGGGAAACCATGCAAGGCACCACCAACCTGCACATCAGGAGGAATTAGGGGTTCAGACAGTGTCTTGCTATTAAGGACACTTCAACACAGACTGGGGTGGGAGCCCACAGGGATCGAACCGGGTACCTCACGGCGTTCCCATCTGGCTGTTGCTGTACCGGCCACTCTACACCTGAGCCACTGCCGCCTATACAATACATACATGCTGTTATTGCATTTTATTAAACCTATTTTGGGCGGAAACCCCTGTTGGTGTTTTAACCCATTCTGACCTGAGATCAGATTCATACGAATTTTCCACTGGACACACACTGGTCTGATTAACCCATTCTGACCTGAGATCAGATTCTAAAAATGTAAGTCGTTCTTCGATTTTTCAAAAAATAGCAGATCTACAAGCTCGTATCGCGCCACTCGGTGGCGCGATATGAGCTTGTAGATCTGCTATTTTTCAATAGCTAAAGCATAACATGATGCCAACACCAAAATGGGTGCACGGTCAGAATGGGTTAAGCATTCTGTTATACTTTAGCTATTGAAAAATAGCAGATCTACAAGCTACGAGCTTGTAGGTCTGCTATTTTTGAAAAGTCGTGAAAAAAGGGGGCGCAAATCTTTGAATATATATTTCAGAGCGAACATTTTTAACTAAAATATTGGCTTCTGGGGGGTCCCTGGAACTACATATTTTGAGATGGGGGGTCCGTGGTACAATAGAGATAATTCTGGGGGTCCTTGACATGAAAAAGGTTGAGCACCACTGACATAGAAACATGGGTTTTTCAGAAAAATGTTTTTTTTCTGGGAAAACGTACGTATGATGCTATAGCTAAAATCTAAAGATTACACGGATGCTTGTCCGGATGGAACGGGTTAAGTAAACCCAAACTAAGACCACCTGCTCCTCCTCAGCCTCCATTAGCCTTCTGTGTGTGTGTCTGTGTGTGTGTGTGTGTGTGTGTGTGTGTGTGTGAGGGCTACCAATCCTGAAAAGCTGATGTGCACACATCCAGAACCCAGCAGCCTCGGACCGAACCGCCTCATCCCCATCCCGTCCCGGTGTCCAGGGGGCCCGGCTGGCTTGGCAGGGCGCCAGGGGGAACGGCGTGAGCCGCGGATAAATCCGCCTTAATGACTTCCCTCTGTCTGGAACGTGCTCAGCAGCACTGCAGACACGAAAGGCTAATTAGCTAACGAGCGTGGCGGTTAATTCTCCTTAACGAAGCCGCATCGGTTTCCAGCACGGATATAGAGAGAGAGCAAAGAGACTGCAGGGAGGGGAGGGGGGGGAGGGAGGTGTGGGGGCGGGCGGTGGAGGAGGATACTGGCAGCAAACTGGACCGGACTGGGACCCATCCAGAACCCTCCCCCTCTCTCTGTCTCTCAGGAGAACGCAGGGCGTGCCGACTGTGCCGCGGCGGCGGCGGCGTTTTGGGCAGCGTTCCCGGCACTCCTGGCCGGGCCTCTGTGGGAGGCCCGTGGCGACCGCATTAATGGGATCGAACTGGGAACATGTTGATCGCCAACACTGGGGGACTTGGGAGCATCTGCTCGCCTCCGGAAAAAAAGCTGTCCGTGATAAACAAACACACACACACACAGACACACACACACACACACACACACAGAGGCACGCACAAAAATACTAATAATCCTGCCTTGGCTCGCCGCAGTGTGTTTTTCCTGTACTGTCCCCGTCATTTAGTTCCATCATAATACCACCCATTCAATTAGGCCTGAGCAATAGAGCCATGATATGACATTGATATCTCGTGCTGTGAGACTGGATATCGACCTGGGATTGTATAATATCGTGACATACAGTACAGGCCATTCAGGCATTTAGCAGCAGAACGGCAATCCAGAGCGATTTACAGTCAGCAAGAACAAAAACATGGTAATACATCAAATACATATGATGAC
This sequence comes from Protomyctophum parallelum, assembly GCF_964188405.1. Classification (NCBI taxonomy): domain Eukaryota; kingdom Metazoa; phylum Chordata; class Actinopteri; order Myctophiformes; family Myctophidae; genus Protomyctophum; species Protomyctophum parallelum. Next base: position 9,896,717 of record NC_139698.1, on the reverse strand, counting down.
GATGAATCATATGTAATATAAGCTAAGAACCTAACAGTGGAATATTTGCACGCATTTTAACATAACATTATGTTATGCTTTAGCTATTGAAAAATAGCAGATCTACAAGCTACGAGCGGCGCGCTACAAGCTACATAGCTTTTTCAGAAAACTGTCGTGATGTAGAAGACATTTTTAGAATCTGATCTCAGGTCAAAATGGAATAAGCTAAAAGTGGAATATCTATTTAATGAAACTACCGGTATGCGTATACAAATATAACTTGTAAAAGTGCTCCTCGGAGCACAGGTCTCCACCAGGTCAGGTAGGTTATTGTGGGCCAGCAATGTTTGGGAATTCGCCAGTCAGGATGGATTATGAAATAATTGGACGAAACTCGGCCTTGCGGAGACGAAAACGCGTATGCTTCTCGAATAGTCAATTTACGGTTGATTGATTAACCCACGCGAGCAAGATAAGAGTCTCTTATTGGTTCTAAATAACTGGTTTTGGATATTTGTGGGTTTATTTGCCCAGCTTTTACTATTTGACTGTTCAGCAAATGGAAATGGAACTGAACTGTTTGTATATTTTAACCTGCTCTCTGTCTCTTTCTTCTTGTTGTATCGCCTGTGTGTGTGAGTTTTGACCCAAACAGCAGCACCTCCTCCCCTGTGTGGGTGGGGGTGGGGGTGGGGGTGGGTGGGCTGCATCTCCGTTTGTAAGCCTTCTGAGTGTCCAGCTGCAGGGCAAACAGCCAGGAGGTGTGTGTGCGTGCGTGTGTGCACGCTTATCATAACGTCACTGAAACCTCTTATCTCCATAATTTAAGTGTGTGTGTGTGTGTGTGTGTGTGTGTGTGTGTGTGTGTGTGTGTGTGTATTGATCTCTCCCCGGTGTTGCAGTAAATTGGCTGGGCTGCAAAAGGAGCGACCGAGCGCCCCACCGCTGTGTGTCTGAGTGTCTCTGACATTTAACATGATCTTTAAAGGCATTTCTCCACTGTGCCCGCAGGACCTATAGCAGCGAGCTGGGTGCTCTCTCTCTCTCTCTCTCTCTGTCTCTCTCTCTCTCTCTCTGTGTGTACGCCAGGCCTCTAGTAGCAGCGAGGGTGAAAGAGACAGGTGGTGGTGGTGGTGGTGGAGTGAGGAGGAGGTGGTGGTGTATCTCGTTGCTGTACGGGCAGAAAAACCTCTTATGTCCATATTCTTAACTTTTTAGTGTTTTCTTTCGTAAGTCAGCGCCGTACTCCAGCACACTCCAGCGTCACACGCCAACGAATGCGTCGTGAGTAGCGTAGTATCCACGAGGTCCAACCGCGGCGCGAAGCAGCGCGATTCGAAACGCGTCCTCCGATCCGCTACTTCTGCCATGTTTGAATTTGAATGGTGAAAAGTGACCAGAGTTTTGTGCACATACCAGGTTTCCACGCCGACAGAGACTGTATCTGTATGTATGGAGGGGAGAGTTCAGTTTGTGAATCACTGTTGTTGTTCGGTTTGGAGCTAAATGGGCTCAGAGGAGCAGCTAGAGTTGGGCTGAGGATAAATGGGAAGAGAGAGAGAGAGGTGAGAGAGACAGAGAGAGAGAGAGAGAGGCATGAAATGTTGAACACTACCGTTTACCTCACATTGACACCGGCTACCTCACTCACTCTTTGAACTGAGCCTGAATGGGGTCTCTCTCTCTCTCTCTCTCTCTCTCTAACTCTCTTTTCAATTAAAAGGATGAGAAAGCATACGTTTACATTGCTAAAGTGTACCTAAGGTACGAATAAATATTGAATATAAATAGGAATAAAATAAACGTGTAATTTGTAAACAGAGCTGTGTTGCATTAACACTTTGAGTAATACGCAGCTGTCTTGTTAAACTATAAATAGATAGCATTTTCTGTCAGAGATAGTTAATTATACATCCATACAGGAGAGGTTCGCTTGTATATAGTTTGGAAAGTTGACGGCAGCATTTAGGCCTAATAAAAAAAAACTTTGGTTTCCGGTTGCCGACCGACTCTATTAAATATGCGCGACTCATATTATTTTATTGGCATTTGGTGGAAAAAAAAAAAAATAAAAAAATAAGCTCAGAATGCGACCGAGTAAGACCCAAAAGGTCTTTATTAAAATTAAAATTATCTTTGATGAGACCATTGGGACGCGCGAAGTCAAAATAAAGTTTTCTTTCGTCTAAAATATCACGTGCGCAAATGTTTTGGAATGCGTCATCGCGAGGAGACGCACAACACAACAGTGACAACATACAGCATGGACCTGTGCACGGTGTCTGTGACTGTCCACTGCCCGTGCAAAGCAAAGCACCGCCACAGATCATACGATTGAGTACAAAAACATTTGAAGACATAATTAAGGAGGTGAAACCGTGCCGGTGTCGGTTTAAGTCCGCAGAAGGGAGACACGACCGAGCGGATAAATGGACTATCATCTCAGCCGACATACTCTCCCCCCCCACCCTGGAGCCTCTAGGCGCCCAGGCTGGGTGCGTGCTGGGCATGTTTGACTTTCGGTATCTATAGCCCTGAGATGCGAGGAGGATCTGCCCCGTCAGAACGTTAGCTAACGTTAGCTTAGCCCCATATATGTGCTCGGAGCTACAGAATGAGCGTAGGGAGAGGAGAGGGCACATATGGGGCTAACGTTAGCTATGTTTTTGTCTTTTAATAACTAGCACTATAGCTATGTTGATGCCAGCAACACGTTCTAACTTTTTATGTCAAAACATGAATGGGCGTAGGGAGAGGAGAGGGCACATATCATATATGGGGCTAACGTTAGCTATGTTTTTGTCTTTTAATAACTAGCACTATAGCTATGTTGATGCCAGCAACACGTTCTAACTTTTTATGTCAAAACATGAGCTGGAAAGCAGAGGTTGTTTTACGTTAGGTGGGTTGTTGCTGACACCACCGTTACCTAAAACTGGATGGCCAATAAATGAAGTACACGTGATTTCACAATGTTTACAAGCATGAAAGATTCATGCCACCCCAAAACACAGGCGCAACTAAATAAAATAGGGGGCTTGCAAATGTAGTCTTAGACCTGCCATGATTCCACAGTTCAAATGAACTGAGTTGCAGGCAGGAGGAGGGGCAGCAGTTTGACGTGACTGTGCATTTCATTACTGTCAGAGCCTTCTAGTTACTGTAAGACAGTACAATTTACAATTTAGGCATTTATCAGACGCTCTTAATCCAGAGCGATTTACATTAAGCAAGAACAAAAAGCATGGGAATACATCACATAAAAATAATTTATCATGAAACATGCGTATTAAGTATTCAACCAGTGTGTGGACATTCTATTCAAAGTTTTCAAATGTTTAGCTGTAGGCATGTAGACGTAGTGTTATGTGTACTTGAACCATTCATTATTTAAAATATGGTATTTCAGGCAAATATTGAAGTTATTAAAAAAGAAGCCTATCCATCATTGCCGTAGGAAAAAAAAAAGTTTAAAAAAAATCCTCTCTACCCATCCTTCCCACGAAAAAATAAAATAAAATAAATTCCTTGCTACCCAACTTTCCCACGAAAAATAAAATAAAAAAATAAAATAAAATAAATTCCCTACCTACTCAGCCCAAAAATGACAGCCAATCGGAAACCAAAGTTTTTTTTTTTTAGGCCTTACATGTTTTTGCATATGTATGGGCTGAGGATAAATGGGAATGAGAGAGAGAGAGAGAGAGAGAGAAAAGGTATGAAATGTTGAACACTACCGTTTACCTCACATTGACACCGGCTACCTCACTCACTCTTTGAACTGAGCCTGAATGGGTGGGGTGTCTCTCTCTCTCTCTCTCTCTCCCCCCCTCCCTCCCTCCCTCTCTCCCAGGATCTACTCTAAGTTCTCCCAGAAGAAGATGGTGGAGCTGTCGGAGGCGGGGCTGCAGAACTTCCTGCTGCTGTTCGTGGTGGTAGCGAGGCAGGTGGAGCTGGAGGACGTGGCGGGCAGGGCGTCTGAACTGCTGGGGCTGCTGCCCCCTAGCTGCCCCCCCGGGCACCGCAGCCTGGTCTGGAAGGGGCAGCTGGCTCTGCTGCTGCTGTTTCAGGTGCATCTTTTAGCCTAGGGATGGGTTTTTTTTTTTTGATTTTTCAAAAATAGCAGACCTACAAGCTCGTATCGCGCCACTCGGTGGCGCGATACGAGCTTGTAGATCTGCTATTTTTAAATAGCTAAAGCACGACACGATGCTGACACCAAAATGGGTTCCCAGTCAGAATGGGTTTAATGCCTCAATATAAAAATGTAATGCAGAGTTCAGAATCGATTTTTATTTCTTTATTTTACTGACCTTATCTGGCTGCATTGAAGTGGGTGATTTCACTTTTCATGGTTTATATTGTTCATAATTGTTTTAAAATGTTGTAGGATATAAAAAGCAAAGTAACTTGGTGGGGGGGGGGGGGGGGGAATGGCAAAACGGAATATTGAATCGCAACAATTGCTGAATAATAGAATCGCAATATGAATTGAATCAGCACCCTACTGTAGGTATAGGTACCAAGATGGTATGGAATCTAAGGTAAGTGAATCGGCCCACCCCTAGTTCTCAGCCGTCACCGCTGATTTCACTCATTTGGATTCTACGGAAGTATTTTTTACGGAATAATGCTGCAGACCGAAAATAGCCGATCTACAAGCTCACAGTGCATATTGGTTATTTTTTAAGAAGATCGATGCTGAAAGAGTACCGAAAGTGTTCAAACTACCAATAGGATAGATTATATTTAAGAGTGTTTTGAATTGGACAAACTAGCTATGGAATGCATGCTCAGAAGCATCTTCCATAAAACCCTAATGGTCTCCGGTATTTCATAAACGCAAAGGTCAATCTGCGATGTCTTCAACTATACAACGTAGAACATAGCTTTAGATAAATGAGAACAAAACATCATGAACCTCATCTAAAGGAGTGAGCATCGGCCGTTGTGTTGTGACCTAGCCTGAACCGATCGAATAACCAATAAATAGTAGCGTGTAGTTAGTAGATCTCAACAAAAAAGTGTTTGGGGGGCCGCGAAACCTTTCTCAAATAGAGACTCTGGGTGGATGATGTCGCTGCACGCTCGCAGTGCGCCAGCACAGTCTCATTTGAAAAACATGTATTCTAATGAGATTTCATCGTTCGTTCGCTCGCTCGCTCGCATCGTTGGCAGTGTAGACGAGGTGTCTACAATGTATTGTACACTAACACAATAATAGTAGACTAGCACAATAATGTAGACTCTACATTATTGTGCTAATTACTCAAGAAACGATTTATCTTTAAGCCATTCTGACCGGGCAGCCATTTTGGTGTCAGCATCATGTTGTGCTTTAGCTATTTAAAAATAGCAGATCTACAAGCTCATATCGCGCCACCGAGTGGCGCGATAGGTAGGTCTGCTATTTTTGAAAAATCGAAGAACGACTGACATTTTTTAGAATCTGATTGCGAACGCAGTGAGCCACTTACTATGACAGCAAGGGCTGAATGTCTGTGTGTCCCACTGTTACACCACCCGCCCGCCACCTGAGGGCGCAGCTGTAGCACACACACACACACACACAGGGCGCAGCTGTAGCACACACACACACACACACACAACCACACACACACGAGCTGCGTTCGCTTCCCGCGTTTGCGCGTCTTACTTGTCTCAGGTCAGAATGGGTTCATCAGACCAGTGTGTGTCCGGCGGAAACCTCGTATGAATCTGATCTCAGGTCAGAATGGGTTAAACCATCCACTACTACTAGTCCAGTGATGAAATGCAGACAGCATTGTGACAGCAGCGTATGCTTTGCCCTTCCTTCCTTCCAGGAGCGAGGCCTGGACGTCGGCGCTCAGGCCAACTGGCTGGCCTCGTCCTTCAGCAACACGGCCAAGGAGTTCTACAACAAGGACACGGACGCGTCCCGCCGGCTGGCCCTCTGGGGCCCGCTGGCCTGCTACCTGGACGGCGTGGCCGAGGTGTTCGAGACCGGCGCCTCCCTGGGCCTGTCGGAGGACCGGCTCCTCAACGAGGGCTTCGGTTGGCTGCTGCCGGCGTGCCGCCAGTCGGAGCTGAGCTCCGCCCTGGGCTTCCTGCAGACCGTCCTGGCCCAGCTCAGGTGAGGCCCGCCGTCTGCTGCAGGGGCCAAAAACACTCCGTTATGTGAATAATCAAGCACAGGTATTTTATATTAACCCATTCTGACCTGAGATCAGATTCATACGAGGTTTCCGCCGGACACACACTGGTCTGATGAACCCATTCTGACCTGAGATCAGATTCTAGAAATGTCAGTCGCTCTTCGATTTTTCAAAAATAGCAGACCTACAAGCTCGTAGCGCGCCACTCGGTGGCGCGATATGAGCTTGTAGATCTGCTATTTTTCAATAGCTAAAGCATAACATGATGCCGACACCAAAATGGGTGCCCGGTCAGAATGGGTTATACTATCAAATAAAGGCAAAAACATATCTTAAAAAAATGATAATAATTGAATATCAACATAATTTAACCCCATAAGTGTTATTTTACTGCTACTATACTTCATCACACAGCACAAGTGTGAAAATTGCAGATCTGTAACAAGCTCACATCTGATCCGATTGTCCAGAGCCACGATCGGACCAATCTCCACAGCCCTATCGCTGAGGACATGAAGGAGTGATGCACAATCTGATGGCATAGATCATTTATTTAGTAGGATTGGTTAAATCGATCAAGTGTGAATAACTGTTGCACTTGTGACTTACTAAATAATAACTATATTTATATAAAATAAATATAAAATATAGAGGCCGTCAAACACCGTCAAAGTTATCCCACCCCTCACACACAAAACCATCTAAAGTAGCAGATCCGCCAGCGTATACCCAGCGTGTAGATGTGCTATACTTTTAAATTTGAACCCTGAAAAGTATAACAGTCTCGAACAGAAACAGGGATATAATACAACTAATTTATTATCACAGAAACAGGGATATAATACAACTAATTTATTATCACACACAAACTCCAAACACTCCTCGTCCTCCTGTATCCTCGTCTGCTTCTTCTGTCCAAATCCTTATTCTCCCTCTCCATCTCTCCTCATCCTCTCCTTGTATTTTCACCCTCTCCTCTTCTCTCCTGGGGGATTAAAGCGGGGTGCGATGGTACGCTGCTTTTGGGGGGGGGGGGGGGGGAAGAGAGCTGCCGCTGATCCCCTTTAGTGCTGGGAAGTAACTACAAGTACAGTTTACTCGAGTATGCCTACCTAAGTACAATTTTGAGGCGCTTTTACTTTACTTGAGCATGTTGTCCATGTCTTTGTATATACTTTACACTTCTACTCCGCTACATCTCAGAGGCAGTTATTTGGAAACCTTACTTACTAGTTAGTCTAACTATGAGACCCTGCAGATCATGTCTGTGTGTGTGTGTGTGTGTGTCTGTGTGTGTGTGTCTGTCTGTCCCGCTGTGACACCACCCGCCCGCCACCAGAGGGCGCAGCTGTAGCACACACACACACACACCAGAGGGCGCAGCTGTAGCACACACACACACACACACACTGCGTTCGCTTCCTGCGTTTGCGCGTCTTACTTGTTACTACTACGGTAGTTGTACTTTGTAGTTTTAAGAACATAAAACGTACACCGGCTACTTCTTAATGGCCGATCTACAAGCTCACAACGTGTTGCATTGTGACGCATCAGGAGCACATATTTTGACGCCAACACTTGAGTACTTTTTATTCAAGTAACATTTCTAACACATTTCTTTCACTTGCAACAGAGTCTCTGCCAGGTGGAAACCTCATATGTCCTCATATATTGTTAGTTTTCAGGATTCAAATTCATAAGTAGCACGATTCACGATTCAAGCTTGTGGATCTGCTACATTTATGTATTTTTTATACTTTGTTTGTTAATTCTTTCAGCATAACATAACAGATCTGCTACTTTTGAATGATACTGACACTAGTGTGACCAAGTATAGGACGTGAATTTGACGAAAATTACAAAAAAAAGCTGGTGAGATATGAGGTTTCAAATGATTATTATTGTATACCGGTCGTATTGCTTACTTTTACTCAAGTAAATGGCAAAAATAAAAAAACGAATCCGAGTACGTCTGATCCCCCTGTACACAGAAGCCTGTACTTAGCCCATTCTGAACGGGAACCACTTTTGGTGTTAGCATCATGTTGTGCTTTAGCTATTGAAAAATAGCAGATCTACAAGCTCATAGCGCGCCACCGAGTGGCGCGCTACGAGCTTGTAGGTCTGCTATTTTTGAAAATTCTAAGAACGAATGACATTTTTTAGAATCTGATCTCAGGTCAGAATGGGTTCATCAGACCAGTGTGTGTGTGTCCAGTGGAAACCTCGTATGAATCTGATCTCAGGTCAGAATGGGTTAGGGGGGGGGGGGGGGGGGGGGGCTCCCACCGCGGGGCTGCTTGATCCTGGAGGCCGAGAGCCGCGGCAGCGCCGCAGCATCCCGCTAGGCCCACAGCGCCTGGCATTAGCCCAGATAAGCAGCTGAAGGAGCTGTAATCTCATTTAGACTGGAGATGATCCCCCTGTCTCCCAGATGAGAGAGCGGGAGGGGAGCGGAGTGCGAGGGAGAGAGAGGGGGGAGGGAGAGGGGCCGGGGTGAGCAGTCGTACCACCTATACACCCCTCCTCCGCCCCCTCCTCCAATAGCACCCCACTCCACTCCGCCGCAGTTTGCTGAAACGCACACGCACGCACACACACACAAACGTAGGTAGTGCTATATTTGTGAGGACGTCAGCATTTTAGGATGGTGATTTCTTATTTTTATTTTTCCTTTTTTACTGGAATCTTAAAGCCGGAAATAAAGCCACAAGCTCGTCGTGTTGTGTTGTGAACTTGTAGATCGGCTAAGTTCCGTGTGCAACACCGTCGTCAACCAAGCATAGATCAGGGCTATAACTCCAACCCTCCCTAAACCTGTAAGCTCAAAATGTTGAGTCCTAAAACACTAAACCCATTCTGAGTCTGTTCCTAATTTGTAAGTAAGCTATTTTTTTCCGTTATCATAAAACAACCATTTTGCCTGTGCCTGTGTCTTATTTTCGCAAAAACTTGAGAGGACATTTGGCGCTCACAAGTATAGTGATAGAAGTGTGCGCGCTCAGCTCAGCGCGCGCGCACACACACACACACACACACACACACACACACACACCTCAGCCGCTTCTTTCCCCTTCCAGCAAGGTTGCGTCTAATCCAGGGAGAGCTGAGACAATCGATTAGAGTCTGAATTCATTAGCCTGGTTACTATGGGCGGAATGGAGCCTTTCACACCCATCAAGACTCATTGTACAGCACGTCGTCAGAGACCCCACTTAATCCTCCTCGCCGAGGCTTCTTACAACCTCTACACACACACACACACACTCACACACACACACACTTACATGCACGCACACACACACTTCTTACAACGTCTACTCACACACATGCGTGCACACACACACACAAACATTAAAGTGTTTGCACACGCACACTTTAACTTACGTCTACATACACACATGCGTGCCATGCCGTGCACACACATGCACGCACTTCTTTCGTCTACTCACACACACGCGTGCACAGACACACACTTCTTATAATGTGCACACATTCCTTATACACTATTAGAGACCCTGTTTAACCCCCTCCCTCCAGTCCCTACCCAGCTGCACTAACATGCATGCACGCACACACACACACACACACACACACACACACACACACACACACACTTTAGAAAAGAGCAAAAAAAATACAACAACAACATAGCATCTGATCTCAAAATCTCTAAATATAAATCCTGACCTAAGTTTTCTGGAAAAACTGATCTCAAAATCTCTAAATTAAACCCTGACTAGACTCAGTAAACTGGACCTCAGTCGGCTCTGTTCTATACTGTCCTGTCCAGAATAGATTAAACCCTGACTAGACTCAGTAAACTGGACCTCAGTCGGCTCTGTTCTATACTGTCCTGTCCAGAATGGATTAAACCCTGACTAGACTCAGTAAACTGGACCTCAGTCGGCTCTGTTCTATACTGTCCTGTCCAGAATAGATTAAACCCTGACTAGACTCAGTAAACTGGACCTCAGTCAGTCGGCTCTGTTCTATACTGTCCTGTCCAGAATGGATTAAACCCTGAGTAGACTCAGTAAACTGGACCTCAGTCGGCTCTGTTCTATACTGTCCTGTCCAGAATAGATTAAACCCTGAGTAGACTCAGTAAAATGGACCTCAGTCGGCTCTGTTCTATACTGTCCTGTCCAGAATGGATTAAACCCTGACTAGACTCAGTAAACTGGACCTCAGTCGGCTCTGTTCTATACTGTCCTGTCCAGAATGGATTAAACCCTGACTAGACTCAGTAAACTGGACCTCAGTCGGCTCTGTTCTATACTGTCCTGTCCAGAATGGATTAAACCCTGACTAGACTCAGTAAACTGGACCTCAGTCGGCTCTGTTCTATACTGTCCTGTCCAGAATGGATTAAACCCTGACTAGACTCAGTAAACTGGACCTCAGTCGGCTCTGTTCTATACTGTCCTGTCCAGAATGGATTAAACCCTGACTAGACTCAGTAAATTGGACCTTCTGTTCTTGGACTGCTTTGTTCCATCTACTGAACCACCAAAACGTTCACTTGCTACGAGCTCGTAGATCTGCTATTTTCATCTAATGTATCCCCCCCCCCCCCCCCCCCCCCCCCCCCCCCCCCCCCCCCCGTCGCCATATTAGGGATGCTACTTGATTCAAACGGTAACTTGTAGCACAAACAACACAGTGAAACACACAACAGGTCAATCTATACTTACTGCCCCCCATGTTGTTGTCCATCATGCACCTATAGGCTCCACGGTGATGGTGTTGTGCTGTGTTTCCTACCTCTTTAATCCATTCTGACCTGAGATCAGATTCATACGAGGTTTCCGCCGGACACACACTGGTCTGATGAACCCATTCTGACCTGAGATCAGATTCTAAAAATGTCAGTCGTTCTTCGATTTTTCAAAAAATAGCAGACCTACAATGAGATATGAGCTTGTAGATCTGCTATTTTTAAATAGCTAAAGCATAACATGATGCCAACACCAAAATGGGTGCCCGGTCAGAATGGCTTAATCTAAATGCAATCTGAATTAATTTCCCCCTAATGGCTCTGAGAAGAAAGGCCCGCCAGACCCCCCCCCCAGCGAGAGGCCTCGACCATCACAAGGGCTCCAGTGCACTTTATCAAGCCAAGGAGATATGGATTAATTGTCTCCCTGTAGTGAGCACACATCCAGCACAGTGTGTGTGCCAGGCAGCCCCTGTGAACTACATGTGTTTGAGAACATGCTTTACTTTACTCCAGTATTTGTATCTTTGGAGACGTTTTGTTTAAAAACACTTTGAGGGATCTATTTTAATATATGACATATTATACCGAGGCTGCCGGGATAGTTTAATCACCTTTGGAGCATACAGTATACACCGAAGTATTTGTGCCTTTGACCCATCCGCTCGAAAACACTCCAATGATTTGTTATTGAGCCCACAAAAAGGCCACTTCCATGATCCGGGTCATAGACAAAGAGCAAAGCGAGCTAAGACTGTCTCTATGCCCTCGTTGGCTTTGCATTGGACTCAGTGACTCATAACGTGTGTGAAACTGGAGGGAGGTCCATGAAATGAATACGTTTAGGAATCACTGCTAGAGCCGTACAAATCCTCCCTTATCGGGGATTCGGGGTCACTGGCATATGTTTTCAAATGGGGGCCTAACAAACGAAAAGGTTTGGGAACCACTGCTTTAGATCGTGTCAAAGGTCATGTCTTACCTAGCCTCGATACCCAGGCTTTCATTTCGTCTGCGCGAAAGATGAAAGCCTGGAAAAAGCCGTGGGCTGAACCAGTCTAAAAGTGGGAGTCAACCCTTCCGCGTAGGCGTCGCTCTAAATGATATGACGTAGCGCTGCACTAGGGGGGAGAGGAGGGGCCGGGGGTGACGGACAGATCGATGAGATCCAATCAGGGTGCGCGCTTTTCTGAGACGTGACCCTCCCATCTAGGCCAGAAATGTCTCTGCTTAGGTCAGGTCATGTCTTACCTAGAGACACAGGATCGGAGACACATTTTGACCATAAGGTCGAGATTGAATTAATCTCCTGAGAGCATCAGGCTCTACTGTATTACCTCAACGGCAATCTGAGAACCCATCGTCAAAAAATAAAGGAAAAACAGCACCCTCCTTTTCCTTTTGAATTTGATGGAGTCAACTCAACGGTAAAGATGTTATAGCGCTTGGCAGGAAACCGGGTTCAAATCTGGGATAAAAGAAAGTGACATAGTGCAGCTTTAACTGTTTAAGTGCCAGGGACGTAATCCCGTAACCCCGACGTCTTTGCAATGAGTGCCAAAGACGACAAGACGTAATTTAATTTTTAAAACGCCCTCTCTTTTTTTATAATGGGAGAATTGGCACTCAGAGCCTAAACTGGTGACCACCAGGTGGCGCTGAAGGAGTTTTAATGACAAATATTGTACTTTTGACACCCACTACATTTCTAGGATGGGGGAAAGTACAAGAATTAAACACTTGAACTCTTATTTAAAAAAAATGCCCAAAATGCATTAATTGATCCTTTTTGTTTTTAAACATTCCCCTTTTTGGGTGAAGATGTTTTTTAGTTTTGAATACATTTTCTTAATAGTATTTAAAGCAAGTTGCCAAGTACTCTAACTGCATTTAAACTCAAGTACAACTTTGGCAGAGCAACTTTTACTTGTAGTTGAGTTCATATTTTGTCCAGAAGTATCTAGTACTATTGACTCAATTCCTGAAGTTGAGTACTTGAGGTTCATGAGAGACTAGGTTTGGAGCATTAATGGAGGTCATGCAGTTTGGATTCATTTGAATAAAAGCCAGTGTTTGTAATAGGCAGCTATTAGTGTCCTCACAACCATTCATTTACAGTAGGTGTATTACTATTCTTTCTCTAGCGGGAGCACTCGGCTGTCTCTGCCTCACACACGCACGCGCGCACACACACACACACACACACACACGCACACACAAACACACTTAAACACACACACCTCAAAAGGTGAAACACTAACTTAAGCGCTCTCCTCTTATTTCACGGCCCTGGCTCCCTCCCGTAACACGGTATCTTGTTAGAGTGGCTAATTCCCCAAACTTCCCCATCTCAGATCTCGGGGTTACAGGGCCACTACATTTGCACATTAATGGCGAGAGAGAGAGAGAGAGAGAGAGAGAGTGTAGAAGAGTTAGACGTCCCAGAAGGCCCTCTGTGTTACGGCCTGGACCACGCTGACCCAGTTAACCAAATAAAGAGAGAGACTATACTATATGCTCTCCCTCCCTCTCTCTCTCTCTCTCTCTCTCTCTCTCTACCGTGCGCGCTTTCCAATTCGTCCCGCCAAATTAAACATAATTCCTCTTCCTGGCAATACCTCGGTATCTCTTCGTGATTAATGCGTTTTCTTCTGATACAATTAACGGGTAATTATGTAGCCTGGCGAATGTAGCCGGGGCATCATTATGTCTATTAAGACCTGCATGGAATCCGCACACATTAACCCGTTTATACCTGAGAGGACGCGTCTGTGTGTCAACCTTATTCCTTTTAACCACTTCAACCATTATTCTAAACTCTATAGCAGATCTACAGGTTCGCTCAGTGCCGCGCTACGAACCTGTAGATCTGCTATTTTTGAAAAAATCGTGAAAATGTGTGCAAATCTTTGAATATAATTATTCTTTCACAGCAACTGTTTTTTAACACAAATATTTGCTTCTGTGGGGTCCCTGGAGACAATATATTTTCAGATGGGGCTCGGCGGCCAATTACATATCATTTTTGGCGTCCTCCTTGACATGAAGTAGTTTGAGCACCACTGACATAGAAACATAGATTTCTTTCAGAAAACTGTCATGGTTTAGAAATACATTTAGTAGAATCTGGTCTCAATGGGTTAAGAGAATCACTCTGCCGCCCGTCAGGCGGATAGGGAGGAGGGTCCGAGCGGGGGACGCGCTCCTTGATGGCCATCGCCATGGTGCGGAGGCGAGCGGACAATCAGAGCCATAACCCATTCTGACCGGGCACCCATTTTGGTGTTGGCATCATGTCGTGCTTTAGCTATTGAAAAATAGCAGATCTACAAGCTCATATCGCGCCACCGAGTGGCGCGATACGAGCTTGTAGGTCTGCTATTTTTGAAAAATCGAAGAACGACTGACATTTTTAGAATCTGATCTCAGGTCAGAATGGGTTCATCAGGACCAGTGTGTGTCCGGCGGAAACCTCGTATGAATCTGATCTCAGGTCAGAATGGGATAATTCCCCACATCTATTCCTTCCCATGGCCCTCTCTGGTGCGCAGAGTTCTCACTACTAACCCAACCCCCGGCACTAGAGTCAAAGTGTCAGGTTTGATATCAATGCATTACTGTATTCATAACATCGTTGCTGTTGGGAGGAAACCACCTAACTCCATTTTTGAGGTTTTAGATTGTATTTTTAATTTATTTTGCATAATTCAGTGCTATTGAGAGAGAGAGAGAGAGAGAGTTGTTTCGAAAATATTGAACCAATGAAAAGTAGTGAAAACTTTGGAATTGGAATCCTTCCTAGAAATGGATTGGAATCAAAAGTGCAATATTTATGTTGTACTGTAGTACTGTAGAAGTGAAGTATTCACAGTTCCGATTACTAAACTAGAGATACTCAAGTACTTTCACTTCAGTACTCATGGTAAATTCGGCCACTGGTCTCAAATAGACAAATAGACTTTTTTTGGGGGGGTTTTCCCCGTCGCTTGTCTGTCTCCTCTTCCTCCGTCACAATGGACAGCCCACCTGTTTCACCTGTAGCTCTGCGACCTTCACCCGGAGGTCGTTGGTGTAACACACACCCCTGTCCCATGGCTGAACCCGGCCCCCAAAACACACACTACAGTTCACTCTGCGCACACACACACACACACAAGGGGGTCCCCGAGGGTCTCCAGGGGCCGTAACTCTACTCAGGACTCTGCCAGCACCTGGAGAGGGTGACCCGGGGGCCACTGGGACTCCTGAGACAGACAGGGGGGCCTCAGCACAGGAGAGAGGGTGACCCGGGGGCCACGGGGACTCCTGAGACAGACAGGGGGGCCTCAGCACAGGAGAGACACAACATTGATGTCTAACAACACAATCCATGTCTTTGTGTCAGTGTCAGCATGCACTGACTGACTGGGCTGGGATCTGGAACAGAGTGGGTGTGACAGTTCATCTATTTATCTAATATCCCAAATAGCAGAACTTCAGGGTCATTTCCGGTGCACCACACCTATTAAAAAGATCATTGTTGAGTGTAAATTTCGGGCAGCATGTCAAGGCGATGACAATTTACAATTACAATTTAGGCATTTAGCAGACGCTCTTAACCCATTCTGACCTGAGATCAGATTCATACGAGGTTTCCACTGGACACGCACTGGTCTGATGAACCCATTCTGACCTGAGATCAGATTAAAAAAATGTCAGTCGTTCTTCGATTTTTCAAAAATAGCAGACTTACAAGCTCGTATCGCGCCACTCGGTGGCGCGATATGAGCTTGTAGATCTGCTATTTTTAAATAGCTAAAGCATGACATGATGCCAACACCAAAATGGGTGCCCGCTCAGAATGGGTTAATCCAGAGCGATTTACAGTAAGGGTAATACATGAAATACATGGTCATCAAGGATCATAAACAAGCTATGGACGGTAAGGACCTAACATCCGACTAACAGTATAATATCTGTACAGTGTTACATACGTTTAGCCTTTACCTACGTGATGACACCTTAGGGTTTCAGTTCAAAATGGTAACACATAACTTTTTTTATACAATTTCCTGTCCTAAAATGTTGATGTCCTCACAAGTATACTGATACAAACGTGTGTGTGTGTGTGTGTGTGTGTGTGTGTGTGCGCATGCATGCTTGTGTGTGTGTGTGTGTGTGTGTGTGTGTGTGTACGCGTGCGTGTGTGTGCGTGTGTGTGTCGCCTATGCCTTGTCTTCCAGGAGGGTCCATCATCAGCGCAGCGTGCAGTCTGCTGCCCCCCCCTCCGCTTGGGGTGGTCCCGGTGCTGGTGGTGGTGGTGGCGTGGGGAAACAGCGCCACCTAGCGGTGGCAGCGGCCCTGTGGTCTCACTTCTTCCCCTTCCTGCGCAGCCTGCGCCTCTCGCAGACGCCCCCCACGCAGCTGGCAGACGCAGCCGCAGGTCAGTGTGAGCAGTGAGGGGGGGAAAGTATACTCATTGAAATGTATCAATACTGCAATGTAGGACTATACGTAACATAACTGTATACTGGAATTCAAAATGCACTTGAGTAAAAGTGCTAAAGTATTGGTATAAAAATGTAGTTAAAGTACCAAGTATAACAATGTACTCATTATACAAAATGAAAATAGCAGATCTACAAGCTCACAATGCGTCGCATGCTATTTTCATATGGCCGAAATATATGTAGGGCTGATGTGTTTAATGTATGTGTTCTTGTTTTGTAATAATCTACAAAGTATCTAGTAACTAAAGTTGTAGGTCGTCTATTTTCAAAAGATGTTTTATTGTTTATATATTTTGAAAACTTTAAATGGCACATTCTGCACAATGAGAACTTTTACTTTAAATACTTTTTAGTTCCCCCCCCCTGAGTGGTGACAGCTATGGGTGTCCCTGGGTCCCTGAGTCTGTCCCTGGCTGGGTGGCACCAAAAAAGCGTCAGTGTTGCACAGCCCAACACACAGACACACAGGCCAGGGAGGAGAGCTTGTACAGTACACTACAGTACAGTACGGCACAAGTACAGTACAGCATAGGCTATAACCACTCAGGGCCCAGGATGAGACTAATATCCACGACCACCCAGTGATTTTAGTAGAGCTATACGCCAGGCTAACTTTGACCCACAACTGGTGAATGCAGGCTTTCACCCTGCTGGTCCTGGACCTGCCCTCCAGTGTTCTCTATGTTCCTAATGCTTGGTGTTCTACCCTACAGGCTTCACCCTGCTGGCCCTGGACCTGCCCTCCAGTGTTCTCTATGTTCCTAATGCTTGGTGTTCTACCCTACAGGCTTCACCCTGCTGGCCCTGGACCTGCCCTCCAGTGTTCTCTATGTTCCTAATGCTTGGTGTTCTACCCTACAGGCTTCACCCTGCTGGCCCTGGACCTGCCCTCCAGTGTTCTCTATGTTCCTAATGCTTGGTGTTCTACCCTACAGGCTTCACCCTGCTGGCCCTGGACCTGCCCTCCAGTGTTCTCTATGTTCCTAATGCTTGGTGTTCTACCCTACAGGCTTCACCCTGCTGGCCCTGGACCTGCCCTCCAGTGTTCTCTATGTTCCTAATGCTTGGTGTTCTACCCTACAGGCTTCACCCTGCTGGCCCTGGACCTGCCCTCCAGTGTTCTCTATGTTCCTAATGCTTGGTGTTCTACCCTACAGGCTTCACCTGGCTGGTCCTGGACCTGCCCTCCAGTGTTCTCTATGTTCCTAATGCTTGGTGTTCTACCCCACAGGCTTCACCCTGCTGGCCCTGGACCTGCCCTCCAGTGTTCTCTATGTTCCTAATGCTTGGTGTTCTACCCTACAGGCTTCACCCTGCTGGCCCTGGACCAGCCCTCCAGTGTTCTCTATGTTCCTAATGCTTGGTGTTCTACCCTACAGGCTTCACCCTGCTGGCCCTGGACCAGCCCTCCAGTGTTCTCTATGTTCCTAATGCTTGGTGTTCTACCCTACAGGCTTCACCCTGCTGGCCCTGGACCTGCCCTCCAGTGTTCTCTATGTTCCTAATGCTTGGTGTTCTACCCCACAGGCTTCACCCTGCTGGCCCTGGACCAGCCCTCCAGTGTTCTCTATGTTCCTAATGCTTGGTGTTCTACCCCACAGGCTTCACCCTGCTGGCCCTGGACCAGCCCTCCAGTGTTCTCTATGTTCCTAATGCTTGGTGTTCTACCCTACAGGCTTCACCCTGCTGGCCCTGGACCTGCCCTCCAGTGTTCTCTATGTTCCTAATGCTTGGTGTTCTACCCTACAGGCTTCACCCTGCTGGCCCTGGACCAGCCCTCCAGTGTTCTCTATGTTCCTAATGCTTGGTGTTCTACCCCACAGGCTTCACCCTGCTGGCCCTGGACCTGCCCTCCAGTGTTCTCTATGTTCCTAATGCTTGGTGTTCTACCCTACAGGCTTCACCTGGCTGGCCCTGGACCTGCCCTCCAGTGTTCTCTATGTTCCTAATGCTTGGTGTTCTACCCTACAGGCTTCACCCTGCTGGCCCTGGACCTGCCCTCCAGTGTTCTCTATGTTCCTAATGCTTGGTGTTCTACCCTACAGGCTTCACCCTGCTGGCCCTGGACCTGCCCTCCAGTGTTCTCTATGTTCCTAATGCTTGGTGTTCTACCCTACAGGCTTCACCCTGCTGGCCCTGGACCTGCCCTCCAGTGTTCTCTATGTTCCTAATGCTTGGTGTTCTACCCTACAGGCTTCACCCTGCTGGCCCTGGACCTGCCCTCCAGTGTTCTCTATGTTCCTAATGCTTGGTGTTCTACCCTACAGGCTTCACCCTGCTGGCCCTGGACCTGCCCTCCAGTGTTCTCTATGTTCCTAATGCTTGGTGTTCTACCCTACAGGCTTCACCCTGCTGGCCCTGGACCTGCCCTCCAGTGTTCTCTATGTTCCTAATGCTTGGTGTTCTACCCTACAGGCTTCACCCTGCTGGCCCTGGACCTGCCCTCCAGTGCTCCTCAGGACCTTCAGCCCAGCCCCGTTCAGGCCATCATGCAGTGCTTCGGCTGGGACGACATGCTGCACCCTCTGCTCGTCACCCGCTACCTGCCACACCTGCTGCAGAACAGGTATACAACACCTCTTATCACTATAGCGCCCACAACGTCACTAACTGGTGGATTATAGTTTGGTAAACTGAAAAGAAAGAGTTTAGTTGTCCTGTCCTGTCTTGAGTGGTGCGCCCGCTGCCTGTGTGTGTGTGAGGGAGGGGGGAGGACTCAGTGGCAGAGCCTGCACTGAGCGACATGCAGTCGCTCTATACATCTCCGTACAAGGTTGTGTTACCGGATTTGGCTGCAAAGCAGACCATCGACTACTGCCATCGGTGAAAGTCAAGTTTTTTTACCGATGCGCCGATGGCAGTTAACAAGGCAAACATCGGCCCCTACTGATTGTCGGCCGATTGCATCGGTGCACCCCTACTCTAAAGGAATGGGGGGTGGTTCATGTGTTTGAGCCAATAATTGGCCGTGTGTGTCTTTATGTATGTCTGTTTACAGTAAAAACTGCTGCAATACCTAGTGTCACTGTTGAGCAGCCTAACACACACACACAGACCCATTGACCACTGCATCACACACACACACACACACACAGCCTGCAGCACTCGGAATTAGCATATGTACAAGCTCTCAGCGAGGCACAAAGTGATGCGCTTGTGAGCTTGTAGATCTGCTAGTATTTACTACATAATAGTAATCCACCATTCCCCCCCCCCCTCCCCCTCAGTGAGCTGGTGTCCTCGGTGGGTAATGCGTCTGCGGGCTCCGTCAGGGCCTGGTTCCGCTGTGTCCTGCAGCAACACCTGCACAAGAACACCGACGGGTCGGACAGCAGAGCAGGTACAGTACGCTGCACAGCTGTGGCTCACACAACCATCTGAGATCCATTTTTCAGATCGGTAAACCAATATTCTCCAGCGGTTTCTCCTTGCACGGCCCCGCCCCTCTAGCCCATTCTGACCGGGCACCCATTTTGGTGTCGGCATCATGTTATGCTTTAGCTATTGAAAAATAGCAGATCTACAAGCTCATATCGCGCCACCGAGTGGCGCGATACGAGCTTGTAGGTCTGCTATTTTTGAAAAATCGAAGAGCGACTGACATTTCTAGAATCTGATCTCAGGTCAGAATGGGTTAATCAGACCAGTGTGTGTCCAGTGGAAACCTCGTATGAATCTGATCTCAGGTCAGAATGGGCTAGACCAGAAAGCAGGCTGGCTATAGGCCAGGCTACAGATCCACAAGCTTTTTTGTCGTAGTATCAGTCGACGGAATCTACACTGTTGAGACCCAAAGACCCAAAGGAGAAATTTGGTGTCGCCAGGACCCATGTCTCTAGGAGCTATTTTCACTACTTATTATTATTATTATTGTGTATGCTATTTCTTAAAAAAATATACGAAATATACAACATACAAAAACAACCATACAATATGATAGTATTATTTGTCTTCCAGGTAGAGCCATGGATGAGCAGCTGTGTGAGCTCACCAGGCTGGTGTTCAGGCTCCCTGAGGTGGACAGTCTGCTGCAGAGAGCAGGGGTCACCCAGCCTGCCTCCAGACTGGAGCCCTGCCCCGCCCTGGGCCTCTTTGTCAAGGTAACCTCCATAGACTGGAGCCCTGCCCCGCCCTGGGCCTCTTTGTCAAGGTAAAGTCCATAGACTGTAGCCCTGCCCTGCCCTGGGCCTCTTTGTCAAGGTAAAGTCCATAGACTGTAGCCCTGCCCTGGGCCTCTTTGTCAAGGTAAAGTCCATAGACTGTAGCCCTGCCCTGGGCCTCTTTGTCAAGGTAAAGTCCATAGACTGTAGCCCTGCCCTGCCCTGGGCCTCTTTGTCAAGGTAAAGTCCACAGACTGTAGCCCTGCCCTGGGCCTCTTTGTCAAGGTAAAGTCCACAGACTGTAGCCCTGCCCTGGGCCTCTTTGTCAAGGTAAAGTCCATAGACTGGAGCCCTGCCCTGGGCCTCTTTGTCAAGGTAAAGTCCATAGACTGGAGCCCTGCCCTGGGCCTCTTTGTCAAGGTAAAGTCCATATACTGGAGCCCTGCCCTGCCCTGGGCCTCTTTGTCAAGGTAAAGTCCATAGACTGGAGCCCTGCCCTGCCCTGGGCCTCTTTGTCAAGGTAAAGTCCATAGACTGGAGCCCTGCCCCGCCCTGGGCCTCTTTGTCAAGGTAAAGTCCATAGACTGGAGCCCTGCCCTGGGCCTCTTTGTCAAGGTAAAGTCCATAGACTGTAGCCCTGCCCTGCCCTGGGCCTCTTTGTCAAGGTAAAGTCCATAGACTGTAGCCCTGCCCCGCCCTGGGCCTCTTTGTCAAGGTAAAGTCCATAGACTGGAGCCCTGCCCTGGGCCTCTTTGTCAAGGTAAAGTCCATAGACTGGAGCCCTGCCCTGGGCCTCTTTGTCAAGGTAAAGTCCATAGACTGGAGCCCTGCCCCGCCCTGGGCCTCTTTGTCAAGGTAAAGTCCACAGACTGTAGCCCTGCCCTGCCCTGGGCCTCTTTGTCAAGGTAAAGTCCATAGACTGTAGCCCTGCCCTGGGCCTCTTTGTCAAGGTAAAGTCCATAGACTGGAGCTCTGCCCTGGGCCTCTTTGTCAAGGTAAAGTCCATAGACTGGAGCCCTGCCCTGCCCTGGGCCTCTTTGTCAAGGTAAAGTCCATAGACTGGAGCCCTGCCCTGGGCCTCTTTGTCAAGGTAAAGTCCATAGACTGGAGCCCTGCACTGGGCCTCTTTGTCAAGGTAAAGTCCATAGACTGGAGCCCTGCCCTGGGCCTCTTTGTCAAGGTAAAGTCCATAGACTGGAGCCCTGCCCTGCCCTGGGCCTCTTTGTCAAGGTAAAGTCCATAGACTGTAGCCCTGCCCTGGGCCTCTTTGTCAAGGTAAAGTCCATAGACTGGAGCCCTGCACTGGGCCTCTTTGTCAAGGTAAAGTCCATAGACTGGAGCCCTGCCCTGGGCCTCTTTGTCAAGGTAAAGTCCATAGACTGGAGCCCTGCCCTGCCCTGGGCCTCTTAGTCAAGGTAAAGTCCATAGACTGGAGCTCTGCCCCGCCCTGGGCCTCTTAGTCAAGGTAAGGTCCATAGACTGTAGCCCTGCCCTGCCCTGGGCCTCTTTGTCAAGGTAAAGTCCATAGACTGGAGCCCTGCCCTGCCCTGGGCCTCTTTGTCAAGGTAAAGTCCACAGACTGGAGCCCTGCCCTGGGCCTCTTTGTCAAGGTAAAGTCCATAGACTGGAGCCCTGCCCTGCCCTGGGCCTCTTTGTCAAGGTAAAGTCCATAGACTGGAGCTCTGCCCCGCCCTGGGCCTCTTTGTCAAGGTAAAGTCCACAGACTGGAGCCCTGCCCTGCCCTGGGCCTCTTTGTCAAGGTAAAGTCCACAGACTGGAGCCCTGCCCTGCCCTGGGCCTCTTTGTCAAGGTAAAGTCCACAGACTGGAGCCCTGCCCTGCCCTGGGCCTCTTTGTCAAGGTAAAGTCCATAGACTGGAGCCCTGCCCTGCCCTGGGCCTCTTTGTCAAGGTAAAGTCCATAGACTGGAGCCCTGCCCTGCCCTGGGCCTCTTTGTCAAGGTAAAGTCCATAGACTGGAGCCCTGCCCTGCCCTGGGCCTCTTTGTCAAGGTAAAGTCCATAGACTGGAGCCCTGCCCTGGGCCTCTTTGTCAAGGTAAAGTCCATAGACTGGAGCTCTGCCCTGGGCCTCTTTGTCAAGGTAAAGTCCATAGACTGGAGCCCTGCCCTGGGCCTCTTTGTCAAGGTAACCTCCATACTGTACTGTACATGAGCACAATTAAGTCGGTCCTTGGGTCTAAATATTGATTTTGGTTAATTGCCCAGCAGTACAGTACTAGCAATGTCTGCTGTCAAATGCAGTCAGAACATTGGCTACTGTCTGTGGAGATGATCAGTGTAATGTGACATACTATACATTCCATCCCTACTGTATCATGTTCCATTTCCCAAAGTCTATACATGTCAAATGTACTCAAGTCAAATTCAGCCTCTGACAAGCGTGCACTACCGGTATATATTATGAATTACTGTATGTGATGTATGTCCTCAGTGTAAACGCTGTCACAGTCATATCTAGTTCCTGGGAAGTCCCGTTTACGATGCTCTGGTATCTACTTCAAATACGGAAATTCCGGCTCGCATTTCCATGCAAATTTCTGTCAAATAAATTTAATTCCTTATCTGTTCATCTCTCTGTACATTCTCCCCCTCTCCATCTCTCTCTCTCTCTCTCTCTCTCTATGTGGCTGTGAGGATATTATTGCGTGTGTGGTCTCCCAAATCATTGGCAAATTATGATTTGTTTTTAAATAATATAACCGTAATATTAAAAATAAATATGTAAAAAAAGAAAAAAATGCATCTGTGACATGTTGTGAGCTGTGTACAAATTGTACATCATTGTCTCTCAAAATAGTGTCTGGGGCCCCCAGGGGTCCTCGGACATTTTAAGTCAAATCTTTGCTTCTGGAGGTGTGTATTTTTTATGGGGGCCGTAGTCAAAAACATATCCTTTTGGGGGTCCTTGACATGAAAATAATTTTGAACCACTGGTGTATATTGGCTATTTTGAGTGCCTGACACCGTGGTAGTATATAAACAAGGCTCCCTCCCTCCCTTCCCTCCCTCCCCCCCCCCCCCCCCCCTCCCTCCCTCCCCCACCCCCCCTCCTTCCCTCCCTTCCCTCCCTCCCTCCCCAGGCTGTGGGCAGCGTGTACAGTGGCCTGACGGTGCTGTCGGAGCGCTCGGCCATGGTGACCAGGGCTCTGGACTACATAGGAGACGTTCTGAAGCACATCAAACCATACCTGGTCAACAAGAACCAGGAGGGCATTCAGCTGGCCCACTGGGCTGTGGGTAGGTACTGGGGACACCTCGCCCACTGGGCTGTGGGTACTGGGGACACCTCGTCCACTGGGCTGTGGGTACTGGGGACACCTCGTCCACTGGGCTGTGGGTACTGAGGACACCTCGTCCACTGGGCTGTTGGTAGGTACTGGGGACACCTCGTCCACTGGGCTGTGGGTACTGGGGACACCTCGTCCACTGGGCTGTGGGTACTGGGGACACCTCGTCCACTGGGCTGTGGGTACTGAGGACACCTCGTCCACTGGGCTGTGGGTACTGAGGACACCTCGTCCACTGGGCTGTGGGTACTGAG
Source organism: Protomyctophum parallelum (assembly GCF_964188405.1). Classification (NCBI taxonomy): domain Eukaryota; kingdom Metazoa; phylum Chordata; class Actinopteri; order Myctophiformes; family Myctophidae; genus Protomyctophum; species Protomyctophum parallelum. Next base: position 9,872,728 of record NC_139698.1, on the reverse strand, counting down.
GACACCTCGTCCACTGGGCTGTCGGTAGGTACTGGGGACACCTCGTCCACTGGGCTGTGGGTACTGAGGACACCTCGTCCACTGGGCTGTGGGTACTGAGGACACCTCGTCCACTGGGCTGTCGGTAGGTACTGAGGACACCTCGTCCACTGGGCTGTCGGTAGGTACTGGGGACACCTCGTCCACTGGGCTGTCGGTAGGTACTGGGGACAGGGACAGGACATGGGACAGCTTGTCCACTGGGCTAGATCCTGTTTAACCTTTTCTAGACGGGAACCCCTTTTGGTGTTAGCATTATGTTATGCTTTAGCTAATGAAAAATAGCAGACCTACAAGCTCATAGCGCGCCACTTTTGTAAAATCGAAGAACGACTGACATGAAACATAGCTTTAGACATAGACATAGAAACATAGCTTTAGATAGAACGACTGACATAGAAACGTAGCTTTAGAACGACTGACATAGAAACATAGAAGAACGACTGACATAGAAACATAGCTTTAGACATAGACATAGAAACATAGCTTTAGAACGACTGACATAGAAACATAGCTTTAGAACGACTGACATAGAAACATAGCTTTAGAACGACTGACATAGAAACATAGCTTTTTCAGAAAACTGTCAGGATGTAGAAGATGGGTTAAATGTAAATGGCACGTTAAATGACTTTACTGTGGAACCTTAGCGGTGGAACATGGACTGTGTGTGTGTGTGTGTGTGTGTGTGTGTGTGTGTGTGTGTGTGTGTGTGTGTGTGTGTGTGTGTGTGTGTGTGTGTGTGTGTGTGTGTGTGTGTGTGTGTGTGTGTGTGTGTGTGTGTGTGTGTGTGTGTGTGTGTGTGTGTGTGTGTGTGTGTGTGTGTGAGCCCGGGCGTCTCTCTCTTGCATCATGTATGCTGTGCCTGCTTGCGTTCACAGGGAACATCGTGAAGCACTGGAGCCCCCTGCTGGCCACCTCTAAAGCTCAGCAGCTGCTGTTTCGCATCATAGACGGCATGCTGCTGCCTCACAACCCCACACAGCAGGACAGAGCGCTGAGGGACAGCCTGCCCCTATATCTGCAGGTCAGTTCACCCATTCTGACCGGGCACCCATTTTGGTGTTGGCATCATGTAATGCTTTAGCTATTTAAAAATAGCAGATCTACAAGCTCATATCGCGCCACCGAGTGGCGCGATACGAGCTTGTAGGTCTGCTATTTTTTGAAAAATCGAAGAACGACTGACATTTTTAGAATCTGATCTCAGGTCAGAATGGGTTAATCAGACCAGTGTGTTGTCCCGTGGAAACCTCGTATGAATCTGATCTCAGGTCAGAATGGGTTAAGACAGCATGCCCCTCTGTCTACAGGTCAGTTCAGACAGCCTGCTCCTCTTTCTGCAGGTCAGTTCAGACAGCCTGCCCCTCTATCTGCAGGTCAGTTCAGACAGAATGCTCCTCTATCTGCAGGTCAGTTCAGACAGCCTGCTCCTCTATCTACAGGTCAGTTCAGACAGCCTGCTCCTCTATCTGCAGGTCAGTTCAGACAGCCTGCTCCTCTATCTGCAGGTCAGTTCAGACAGCCTGCTCCTCTATCTGCAGGTCAGTTCAGACAGCCTGCCCCTCTATCTGCAGGTCAGTTCAGACAGCCTGCCCCTCTATCTGCAGGTCAGTTCAGACAGCCTGCTCCTCTATCTGCAGGTCAGTTCAGACAGCCTGCCCCTCTATCTGCAGGTCAGTTCAGACAGCCTGCCCCTCTATCTGCAGGTCAGTTCAGACAGCCTGCCCCTCTATCTGCAGGTCAGTTCAGACAGCCTGCTCCTCTATCTGCAGTCTGTCAGTTCAGACAGCCTGCTCCTCTGTCTGCAGGTCAGTTCAGACAGCCTGCCCCTCTATCTGCAGTCTGTCAGTTCAGACAGCCTGCCCCTATATCTGCAGGTCAGTTCAGACAGCCTGCCCCTCTATCTGCAGTCTGTCAGTTCAGACAGCCTGCCCCTATATCTGCAGGTCAGTTCAGACAGCCTGCCCCTATATCTGCAGGTCAGTTCAGACAGTCTGCTCCTCTATCTGCAGGTCAGTTCAGACAGCCTGCTCCTCTATCTGCAGGTCAGTTCAGACAGCCTGCCCCTCTATCTGCAGGTCAGTTCAGACAGCCTGCCCCTCTATCTGCAGGTCAGTTCAGACAGCCTGCTCCTCTATCTGCAGGTCAGTTCAGACAGCCTGCTCCTCTATCTGCAGGTCAGTTCAGACAGCCTGCTCCTCTATCTGCAGGTCAGTTCAGACAGCCTGCTCCTCTATCTGCAGGTCAGTTCAGACAGCCTGCCCCTCTATCTGCAGGTCAGTTCAGACAGCCTGCTCCTCTATCTGCAGGTCAGTTCAGACAGCCTGCCCCTCTATCTGCAGTCTGTCAGTTCAGACAGCCTGCTCCTCTATCTGCAGGTCAGTTCAGACAGCCTGCTCCTCTATCTGCAGGTCAGTTCAGACAGCCTGCTCCTCTATCTGCAGGTCAGTTCAGACAGCCTGCCCCTCTATCTGCAGGTCAGTTCAGACAGCCTGCCCCTCTATCTGCAGGTCAGTTCAGACAGCCTGCTCCTCTATCTGCAGGTCAGTTCAGACAGCCTGCTCCTCTATCTGCAGGTCAGTTCAGACAGCCTGCTCCTCTATCTGCAGGTCAGTTCAGACAGCCTGCCCCTCTATCTGCAGGTCAGTTCAGACAGCCTGCCCCTCTATCTGCAGGTCAGTTCAGACAGCCTGCTCCTCTATCTGCAGGTCAGTTCAGAGCACAGCCTGCCCCTCTGTCTGCAGGTCAGTTCAGACAGCCTGCTCCTCTATCTGCAGGTCAGTTCAGACAGCCTGCTCCTCTATCTGCAGGTCAGTTCAGACAGCCTGCCCCTCTATCTGCAGGTCAGTTCAGACAGCCTGCCCCTCTATCTGCAGGTCAGTTCAGACAGCCTGCCCCTCTATCTGCAGGTCAGTTCAGACAGCCTGCTCCTCTATCTGCAGGTCAGTTCAGACAGCCTGCTCCTCTATCTGCAGGTCAGTTCAGACAGCCTGCTCCTCTATCTGCAGGTCAGTTCAGACAGCCTGCCCCTCTATCTGCAGGTCAGTTCAGACAGCCTGCCCCTCTGTCTGCAGGTCAGTTCAGACAGCCTGCTCCTCTATCTGCAGGTCAGTTCAGACAGCCTGCTCCTCTATCTGCAGGTCAGTTCAGACAGCCTGCTCCTCTATCTGCAGGTCAGTTCAGACAGCCTGCCCCTCTATCTGCAGGTCAGTTCAGACAGCCTGCCCCTCTATCTGCAGGTCAGTTCAGACAGCCTGCCCCTCTATCTGCAGGTCAGTTCAGACAGCCTGCCCCTCTATCTGCAGGTCAGTTCAGACAGCCTGCTCCTCTATCTGCAGGTCAGTTCAGACAGCCTGCTCCTCTATCTGCAGGTCAGTTCAGACAGCCTGCTCCTCTATCTGCAGGTCAGTTCAGACAGCCTGCCCCTCTATCTGCAGGTCAGTTCAGACAGCCTGCCCCTCTATCTGCAGGTCAGTTCAGACAGCCTGCCCCTCTGTCTGCAGGTCAGTTCAGACAGCCTGCCCCTCTATCTGCAGGTCAGTTCAGAGCACAGCCTGCCCCTCTGTCTGCAGGTCAGTTCAGACAGCCTGCTCCTCTATCTGCAGGTCAGTTCAGACAGCCTGCCCCTCTATCTGCAGGTCAGTTCAGACAGCCTGCCCCTCTGTCTGCAGGTCAGTTCAGACAGCCTGCCCCTCTGTCTGCAGGTCAGTTCAGACAGCCTGCCCCTCTATCTGCAGGTCAGTTCAGACAGCCTGCCCCTCTATCTGCAGGTCAGTTCAGAGCACTGTTGGTTTTTGGCAGCACATTTTGATTGTAGTTTTTTTTTGTCATAGTCTCTTCAATAGTTTTCATTTAGTTTCAGTCACAGTCATTTTAGTCACCTGGAATGTTTTAGTGTTAGTCTACTTTTAGTCGACTAAATATCATAAGATTTTAGTCGACTGAATCTACAGTTGATTTAGTCCGCTAAAGGTCCATCTTGGTGGGCCTTGATGCCATCGTAATGATTGTTTTTTACACTTGCTGTAAGTGGCGCTCGGCGCTCCCAAAATAATTTGGCGACCCCCAGGTTGAGATAGAGGCTCAGCCTGTGGACGGTGTGAGGCCGGTAACGTCGCCCCAGGGCACAGTCTCCTCGGAGTCGGGTTGTTTACTTTAGAGGCTAAACCTGTGAAATCCCCACGGCGTTTCTCCATTCATTTGTATGGTGTGACGTAGAGAACCCCACGTGTGTGACTGTGTGCTGTTTTGGCTCGTCCCTCTCCGATGCGGCGGGGAGGGATTATTATGAAAACTGGCCACTAGCCAACAACTCCTTCACAAAGATAAGTTGCATTAGAGAATATTTTCAATAGTAGATGCCAGCGTGATACTCTAAGCCTTTAACTCTTCATTGTCAGGCCCGTTGAGAACTACATTAAAGCTAATCTGCAGATAGAGTGGTACTGTATAACCATGTACAGTACATTAACCCATTCTGAACGGGCACCCATTTTGGTGTCAGCATCATGTTATGCTTTAGCTATTTAAAAATAGCAGATCTACAAGCTCATATCGCGCCACCGAGTGGCGCGATACGAGCTTGTAGGTCTGCTATTTTTGAAAAATCGAAGAGCGACTGACATTTTTAGAATCTGATCTCAGGTCAGAATGGGTTCATCAGACCAGTGTGTGTCCGGCGGAAACCTCGTATGAATCTGATCTCAGGTCAGAATGGGTTAAGGCTAAAGTCACCTTTGAACACCAACCGCTGAGTTACTTGTCATGAAAATCTACTTATCGCTACAATCGCTTGTTGTAGTGTTGAAAAATACACAACAGCTTTCCCGTTGTAAACAAATAGGGACTCAATTTCCCATAAAGACGGCCGTAAATGTCCTGCACCCATCCTGATAAGGTGTGTGTGTGTGTGTGTGTGTGTGTGTGTGTGTGTGTGTGTGTGTGTGTGTGTGTGTGCGTGCTCCACCAGGGCGTGTCTGTGGCCTCCAGCCTGTCTCAGAACCAGGGTGCGTACCTGAGGAAGCAGCTGGGCAGCGTGGTCAGCCGCTACCTGGACCACTTCCTGCCCGCCACGCCCTCCACCGGCGCCGTAGCCAATCACCCGGTGCTGCTGGCCGCCTGCGAGGCCACGCCCAGCCCCCAGGGGGCAGCGCTGAGGAGGACCGTCCTGCATGTGCTCTGGTTGGTACTAGTATTACTATTATGTTTAAACTTTAGCTGTTGAGAAATAGCAGATCTACAAGCTCACCGAGTGCCGTCCTACAAGCCTAATGAAGCATACAATTATTTTCCTGCTGATACCGATGAAACAAAATGAAATTATACCATGTTACTCCATTGATCCAAGCCAGAAAACAATTTCTTCTCCATGTTTTACAGTGACAGCTTCCTGCAGTTCAAAGGCCACGCCCCTCCGCCACGCCTAGCGTCCGTCCTGGCCTTCCTATTGGAGCTGCTGAGACGGAACAGGGACTCTGACCCCGCCCTCCTCACCGTGCCCCTCCCCTCCGTCTTACGCTGTCTGATGATGGTCAACGAGCCACACGGTGAGTCCGTGGAAACCTTGTATGTCCAGGTTGTCCACACAGGACGCACTTATAACCACTTTTCATTTTCGCTTTAACAACATATGTTTAGAAATAGGGAGAACGACTGATCTGCAAGCTCCCAGTGCGTCGCAATCATAGGAGGCCTTAAGTATGTTTCACCAGTTTCAATTGAAACGGGCCTCCACCCTCAGGGGGGGGGGGTCTCCACCCTCACAGGGGCCTCAACAAAATAATGATGTCATAGGTATATGGGGGCCTCATATTCTTGAAACGGGCCTCCAGATTCCTAAGGCCGCCCCTGAGAACACACAAACACACTAAGCTGACCATAGGGGGCGCTAGATCCCCTCAAAGAGCCAGAATGCAAAATGCTTGTCATTCAGCCTCACTTTGAGTTGCTCAGTGGACTGTCTATCACACAGCGATATGGAGAAAAAGATCACACCCGCGTGACATGAGCGGCACTGTTATCACCATACATCACATTCCTTGCTCAGCCAGTCAGCTTGAGCACATTCTGCGCATGCGCGCATGCACACACACACACACACACACACACAGCCTCAAAATACAACACAGCTCAGTGTTAGGGAACGCTGTAGTGTGGAAGACCCATAGATTCATAGATCCATAGACCCATAGACCCCAAGGTAGTAAGTAATGAAGTAGTGAAGTAATAAATATAGCAATAGAGTTCAAAGGGTGCAGATGAAGAACAGCTGCACTAATTGGCGTCGTTAAGGCGTGCATGGCAACAGTTTGTGTCTCGTGTGATTTCACACCAGAAGATATAAGATGATGCACCGTGTTGAAAATGACTGTAGACGTCGAGAGAGAGAAGAGAGCGAGACAGACAGACAGACAGACCGATGTTGTCTTGGACCGTTTCCAAAGCAGGAGGACCAAAGCGAGCCTATCATGCTGCTGTAGCAGTGAGGAACAAACTGTATTCCTTTGGAGGCTACTGTGATGGAGGGACCAACAACATGGAACAGATGGATGTCCATGTCTTCAACACAGTGTCTTTATGCTGGAAGAAGTTACCTCCAGTGGAACCAGGAAGAAGAGACGGTCACCTTGAGGTTCCATCCTGCATCAATTGCTGGGGCCACACAGCTGTGTTGGTTGAAGATACAGTCTACATCTGGGGAGGATACTGGTATCCTCCCCTCCGTGGGTATGGGGAGTTCTACAATGTTCTTTATGCATTTGATGTCGACGCCCACAGATGGTTCCAACCCAGGGTTTCTGGGACTGTTCCAGAGGAGAGGTGCTACCACTCAGCCTGTGTGTTGGAGAAGGTCATGTTTATCCATGGAGGAGACACCAAGCTGACTAAATTCACTAATGACATGTACAAGTTGGACACCAGCACAATGGTCTGGTCTGTAATTCACACCAGAGGAACTCCATCTCCTCCTTCACGCCGTCGCTCTGCCACCATCATTAGGACAAAGATGTTTGTATTCGGGGGCAGGATGTACCAGGGGGTCTGCAAAACCATCAGAGTTTTTGACACAGAGACAAACGCCTGGCTGGACACACCTTCTGCACAACTTCTACCAGAAGGACGCTGTTGTCATTCAGCATTTATCTACAATGGAGAGATGTACATATTTGGTGGCTGGAACGGTAAGCAGACCTTCAATGATGTGTGGAAATTCAGTCCAGAGACCTTCTCCTGGAAGAAGGTTGAGCCCAAGGGGAAAGGACCATGTCCAATGCGTGGTATGTGCTGTTGCATTGTGGGAGATAGTATCATCCTCTTTGGAGGATACAAAGGAGATCAAAATATCTCTGATGAGCTGTTCATCTTAGACTTGAGTCCTTGTCTTAAGACGTTATGTAAGCTAGAAGTTATTCAGTACGCTCTGGACCAATCAGAACTCCCACACGACATCAGGTGGGAACTGGCAGCCATGGCAACCAACAAAAGTTTTCGCAAAACTTAAAAAACAAACATCTTACAGACTATCTGGTACACAGCAAGCTGGAATCAACACACCAGCACGCCAGAGACCAGAATACTTCAAACCCAAACAAATAGTTAAAAATAGAACTACAAAACGCATGTTGGAGATTAAACAACAGATAACAGCCAGCACCAGCAACTGTGTTTATTTAATCACATGTGAAAAATGTGGCTTACAATATGTCGGAGAAACGAGTAAAACAATAGCTGCAAGGCTGAGACAACACAGATACATTAACAATGCAAAAAAGGACTACAAGGATTGTTCAACATTACATGGATCATGGCATTGAAGCCTAAAAGTATCTGGACTTCAACACAATCCCAACTGGACAGCAGGACAAAGACGTTTTAATGAAAAACAATGGATCAAGAACCTCAACACGGATTTTCCTGGAGGTTTAAACATGCCAAAATTTTAGATAAGTTGTTTTGATTTTGTACCAAAACTCCACAGCCATATACATGCTAAACACAGCCAACAATCAATGGAAATCAGACTTTAGCTGCACATTCCACACCAAGCCAACCTGGGACACGAAGCAAGAGTGTACAGTGCACTGAAGTCCCCTCAGTCAACCGCCGCCACTCTTGGCCCTCTCTCTCTCTCTCTCCCACTCACTCACTGCCTTGCTCTCTCCCACAATGTTAATGCTAAGTTAGTAAAGTTACACCTATTTTATGTAAATAACATGGTAAAATGTGCAGCATTGGGAGGTAAAGGGGAGACACTTTCATTGTGAAGGGACGACAGGATGAGGAAAGGTGTTACTCTAATTGTCGAGAGTCTTGAAACGGGCCTCCAGATTCCTAAGGCCGCCCCTGGTCGCAATGCCACGTGTTTTGAGCTTGTAGATCTGTTACTTTAGCTACTTTTGCGCGACAATCTTGTATGTTTGGAAAAGTGAAATACGAGGGGAGATACAAGGTTTATGCCCAACATCGACAACATTATACTATCGTTGCTGTCAGGCTAACTGGATCTGAAACGATTATCCCCAATGGCAGTTGCAAGGAGCTGCATTGGTGTGACATGTCCATTAAACTGTTTTGTTGCAAGGAGCTGCATTGGTGTGACATGTCCTTAAAACTGTTTTGTTGCACAGAGCTGCATTGATGCGGTTTGGGCCTAACACCCTACTTGATCACACTACAGCGCATCAGCGCACTACAACGCATCACGTTTTAAGATTATGGATCTGTTACTTTTGCTGTTTTTGAATTTGGAACCTGAAAAGCAACAGTTTTGGACATGATCATGAGGTTTCCACCCGACAGCCACATTCTTTCACCTCATGGAGTCTGTCTCCCTGCACGCTGTTAGCATGCCCAGTGTTCAGTTTCAACGCAGTAAATGTCATCAAAATGACTTTGTTTCCTTCCCAGTGAGAAAGAGCAGCACAGATGTCTTACAGCTGGTGGTGGAGAGATGTGCTGCTGTGAGTACAGACGCACCGTGTGAGCAGCTTGTCTCTGTGCTACGGTAAACACAACAATGACACTCTCATATAATAATACTATTAATAATAATAATAAATATAAATGGGTCAAAGTGTTAATAAAAGTGATTTACTGTAGAACTTTTTTTTAAAGATTAACAAGATATTTGTACATGTTTCTGATACAAAGTAAAATGTATTTTCTTTTCACAGCTATATAATTGAATTGAATTGAATTATTTCAAATTCAGGATTTAATACATTTTGGAATTGGAATCCTGAAAAGTATTTTTAGTCGGTTAATAATTAACACTTAAACTGCCTCCCCCTGGCCAGCCGGGGCGCCTGATGGAGGGGAAAGGAACTGGTTGGAATAACGTGTTCCTTCCACGCGCTACGTCCAACCAGGGAAACTCCCCCCTGTCAGGTGTAAAGGAGCAACTTGGACACTCAGGCATGAAGGAAGCATGAGTTCAAGTCCGTTGCTCTCCCCTTGTCCCCCATATATAGGGAATAGGTTGGTGGAGGGTGTGTAGAGCCCAGGATCACATTAGATGATTGACACAGGGGTGAAAAATGGGTTACAAAATCGTGGGATAAAAAATATGTAAAAAAAGAATAAACACTTATACTGCCACCGCTGCCGAGGCCATTTCAATGCTGCACACGCTGGACCCACATCCTGTTTTGGGCGTCCATGTTAATGCTAAATAAATAGCGAGCTAAAATGAAGCCATCCTTGCTCTAGAAAGCGCCAATGTTTCCATCTAGACCACCGGATAATCAGCAAAGTTTCCTTCCAAACCACGGAGAGCTCCGTAGATTTTGAGTTATTCAGCTCTTTAGTCAGCCTGTATATAATGGGAGGTGGACGGCAGCGCGGTTGCGCAACCCGGTCTAGGGATCGCTAAAGAAGGAAAGGCCAAGCCAATAATAATGAAAAAATAGAATAGAAAATCAATAATAAAGCTTATCAGACGGAACATTACACCAGAAGAGATGGACCTACTGTACCTTGCCTACATACAGTATGTGAGTGTTTGTCCCACAGGTGCTTTGCGGAGGAGAACGAGGGAACGTATGACAGACAGGTGTTCAGTGTGCTGGAGACGGTGGCTGTCCTGGACCCGTCTGTGGTGCTGCTCCTCGTCCCCCACCTGTCTGTCTGCCTGAGGAACACGGAGCATAAGAGGGGACTGGGCCGGAACGCTGCACTGAGGTGTGTTAAAAATACTCGCATACAAGTAAACATTGTACTTAGAAAATCACTTTTGTTCAGTAACAGGGGTCTCCATGTCTCCAGCTTTTGATTTAAAGCGCACATAACATGCATTTTAAAACTGCTTTTAATATTTAATAATCATATTGTCTATGTCCCTCAAAGTTATTTCTAATGGTTTGAGCCTCAATCACCACTCTGATATAACCAGGCCTTGTCAATTCTTTCTGGACTTTTAGATGCAGTTTTAGATGCAGTACCACAATGTCCTGAGGTGGTGGGGGTGCTGATATGCAGATTATTTAATATTTGAGTCATTATAATACTCATGCTAGATAAAACCAGGCTTGTTTCCATTCCATGCCAGCTTGGAAAATCAACAATGGTGGACATTGTAAACAAAGTGGAAATGCAAATTTGCAACTGAAGACTGAAGAACAGGAGGAATTATACAAAGAAGGGTGACATTGATGACATCACGATGAGGCCAAAATCAGTCGAGCTGTTTCTGAGAGCAATTTCCATTAAAACACCCATATGACATGAAGGCCTGATTGTTCAAAATTGGTTATTTGTGGGGATAGAAAACACACATGGGAGCCCCAAAAACATAAAAGAAATTGAAAAAGTTGAATTTTATGTTATAGGTCCTTTAACAAAAAAAATGCATTTTCAGGTCTGGATACCAATTTGATAGTATACCAACCTTTAAGTACAGTACTTGAGTAGATGTACTGTACTTGGTACAGTATGTACTGTATAAAGTACTCATGGCTACTCTTCCTTTGTGAACAGGAGTGCGTACAAGAAGCTGTTGAGTCTCCTTGGGGACGGCGGCCAGGCAGAGATCATCAGTTTGGAACAGGAGTAAAAGTCAGACATCTGTGACACAAGGACAAGGACACTGACCTCTGTGACACAAGGACATCACACTGACCGTACTTCACCTGAATCCACAGCCTGCGTTCTCCTCACCTCCGTTTCAGTGCAAAAGGACCAACCCATCCACAGCCTGCGTTCTCCTCACCTCCGTTTCAGTGCAAAAGGACCAACCCTAGCTCAAGCAAGGATAATATTATCACTGAAACGGTTGTGAGTTCATTGTTGTGAGTTAAAGTGTGCTGACAGACTAGTTAGAGCAGTGAGGAGAGTGCCATATCTTACTATCTTATCCCTAAACGTATTAGCCATATTCTACTATTAAAAAAAAAAAACATTTTAAAATAGTTCAACTACCGGTAGCTGATCTATGGAACTCGTAGATTGGCTATTTGAACTATTTTAAAATGGTTTCAAAACGGTAATTCTTTTTAGGAATAGTTTAGGGATAAGGCAAGACAGTGCCCAGATTCTCAAACTTTGATTCTTCAATGATCCTAGAACTCAGAGAGCGTTTTAGTTTTCAAGTTGCAGCCAAGCGCGAGTGTTATTTACATCCACCAGCTGTTTAAAAGCCCTGAAGACACGCTTTCTTGCAGCTTAAGTGTGCTTATACACCCAAACCAACAACAGCAAACAACTACTTCCAGTGGCTGTGGTTAACGAACGATTCAACGCTGGGTTTGTTCCGACAGACACAGCCAGGGCAGGAGGATGAAAAGAGCAGCGCTTACTCTCCCAAACGTTGAACGGTTTCCAGCGTCGAGCTGCATCGAGGCACGATGCTCTGCACTGGGAAGAGAAGAGTTTACACAGTGGATTGTGTCGTTTATAAAACCACAACCTTAATTATTATGAATTATTTATCGTATCGTTTTGTTTGTCCGTTTATTTCATTATTTCTAACATTCATCTTTTTTCTTTACCTTTTTTGCGACCTTGCTGGTTTGTGTGTGTGGGATGGTGTAATATGTTGTATACAGTACATGGAAAAATAAATAAAAAGGAAATTAATTTAGCATGGTAGACTGTATGGCACTGCCAGCTCATAAGGTGTGCTCAGTGGACACAGTAGTTATAATGCTTGGTGACTAAAGGCTCATACATAGTCTGGATTTACGGTGGTGGGGTGACCACCGAACTACAACATGACGTCACGAGCCGCGGTGAAGAGCAAACCACCGCCACCGCTCCAGCCCTTCGCTCTGTTTTTACTCACCACCGCTCGACGTTATTTCAGCTCCGGTGGTCAGCTCACCACCGGAGCGGTGGTCACCTCACCACCGAAAATCCAGACTATGAATAGGCCTTTAATGGTCTGTTTGACCCCACCTTGAGAACCACTGGACTAGAACATGAACACATCATGCACCTTTCTGATGGTAGCTTCGCAGGTGGCGTTAGTATTTTGCAGAGTTCCAAATGGATTCTTCCAAAAAGCACATTTGTCACAATATATTTATTGTACACGATGTAGGGGACGGACGTGTGATGTTTGTACAGATACATTATTGAGCTCATTGTGTTGAGAAAACATATCACTGTTCTCACCTGTAGGCCTTTTCTGTTTCAGCTTCATAGAAATGGATACATTTGATATGAATAGTTTGTTAAAACATACAGTAAGGAGATGCTGTGGTGATGGGTCTCTATTTTTGAGATTGGGATGTGATGATGACACACACTGTCACTGACAAGCTCAGACAGTCAGGAAAGAAAATAAAAATAAATCAAAGATCACTTCATTTTCCATTTTGTTGCCATCCAGGAGATTGCCTTGTATCTCCATATCTTTTTGAAATAAATGAGAGGGAGAGAAATAAAATACCCGTATATATATTTAAGTTTTTTTTATATAATCATACAAGTGTCACTTGTCTTGTCAGTAACTAAACAAAAAAAATCTAATTTAAGCTATAGATTGTCGATGTACAAGCTCTTAGAAAATAAGCAATAAAGTTTAAAAATGTACAGGCTTTTTTTTTACGTGCTTGTCACTGCTAAATAACTACGCTGGATTAATTAGAACACAAGTTTTTTTTCTCTGTACTAACCGTTTTGGACATAGGAGGTTAATCCACCTGATAGTGACCATCGCCGTTTGTGGCTTTGTTAACTAATTTTGGGCGTTAGCATTATGTTATGCTTTAGCTATTGAAAAATAGCAGATCTACAAGCTCATAGCGCGCCACCAAGTGGCGCGCTACGAGCTTGTAGGTCTGCTATTTTTGAAAAATCAAAAAGTCAAAATGGGTTAAATTCATGGCGATCTCCTGCAACCTGCAGCTCTCATGAAGTTCACAGCCAATCTGTCCTGTCTCCCACCAATCACCAGCACCCGTTCTGTGTCATTGATGGTCATCATCCAATCACCAGCACCCGTTCTGTGTCATTGATGGTCATCATCCAATCACCAGCACCCGTTCTGTGTCATTGATGGTCATCATCATCTATTCTATGGCGTCTGTCCAGGGGAGCCGTCTGTCTGCAGTGGTGGAAAAAGTACTCAATGTGTAAAAGTATCAATACTGCAAAATAGAACTACTCTGTTACAAGTGAAAGTCCGGAATTTGAAATGTCTACTCGAGTAAAAAGTACAAAAGTATTGGCATCAAAATGTACTTAAAGGGACACTTCACAATTTTTGCAAAAATGTATATGTTAATTAAGCTTTAGAACACTTTCCTGGGGGTCTTTATGTGTGTAATATGTGGTTTTAGATATTTTAGATTGTATCAGTGAGCCCAGTGTGTCTGATGTCATGGACACTGGGCTCACTTACTTCCTGGACTACATGTTGTCTCAGTAAGACAGCTCTCCCCCTATCCACAAGGAGGAGCAAAGAATTATGGGAATTGTAGTCCAGGAATGTAGTGAGACCAGTGTCCATGACATAAGAGACACTGTGCTTACTGCTATCTAAAACCACATAATTATATTACACACAAAGACCCCCAGGAAAGTGTCCCTTTAAGTCCCAAAAGTAGGAAGTAAAGTTGTCAGCCTACATACCGTTGTGACTAGTACTAAAACCACAAGGAAATGTACTCCAGTCTGTAGCCATTTGTTTGTATATATACACATTTATTCTGCAAAGATGAGGTGATGTGCACATTTTCTTCCATTCCACGTTACGCTTTTGTCGAAGGAGGAAAGTGCCATATTCCCCCCCCCCCCCCCCCCCCAAAAAGTCACTTTGTGCCACGTACTGTACGCTGCCAGCTTGTACACATCTGCTATTCTTTAATAGCCAGTGTATAAATGGATAAAGTGGTTACAATGATTGTGATTAGTCGGGTAATATCTGATACTAACGTGACCGCAGAGAGCAAAGGTCAGTTTCTCAGTGGATTTATCAAAGTTAAAAAAAACTAATTGAGCGCCCATGCAAAATTAGTGAGAGCCCCAAATCCATATGGCCACCATTAACAACCTGTTAAAGCATTTTGGGCGGCAACCCCTTTTGGTGTTAGCATTATGTTATGCTTTTAGCTATTGAAAAATAGCAGATCTACAAGCTCATAGCGCGCCACCGAGTGTCGCGCTACGAGCTTGTAGGTCTGCCATTTTAGAAAAATCGACTTACATAGAAACTGTCAGGATGTAGAAGACATTTAGAATCTGATCTCAGGTCAAAATGGGTTAAGGCAATTCTTTCTAAATGTCATTATGCTTTAAGTGGGCTAAAATCGGCCATATGCATCATCACAAAATGTGATGAGGTCGTCACATTTGGGCCATGGCCGAATTTAGCCCAAGGAGTGTTTTTTGTGCAAAACTAATGCTTGGAATGGATTCAGAATGATTTTTTTTAGAAAATGTTGCCAGGTTGTTAATGAAATGCCATATGAATTTGGTGCCCTCACAAAATTTGCCCGCATTTTTACGAGGGGCATGGGGGTTCAATTGGTTTTGAATCTTCATAGATGATAAATCCACTGAGAAATGGACATGGAAATGGTGCTCCGCGGTCACAGAAGTATCAGATATTACCCAACTAGATGCTCTATTAACAAATGTAGCTGGAAATCCTCTGGGTCATATTCATATGATATATCTGTTGAAAAATGACATATTGTAGTGTTAGGGTTTAGGCAAACTTCTCTTACATGGAGGTATATAATATATACAGTGGATATGTTCTGATTCTGAATGATAACTGACCAGACAATCATTTTAACAGTCTTAGGTCCTGAGCTTGATAGAAAAAACAAATACACAGCTATCCATCATTGCTACTTTTTCTTTCTTAATTTAATGTTTTCTCATAATGGCTTTCATCAAACCCCATTTAACCCACAAATTAACCTATCTACTACAAAGAAACAAGCAACTTTTTTTTTGCAATAATGTGAATTTTGCTCCACCAGCAGCGATAAGATATGTACGTATAGGTTTGAAGTAGATGATGTGGTCCGTTGGCATGAGTCATCACAAAGTCAATCACTGCTTATACCTACAGTATCTAGACAATTGCACCTGTAGCCCTGTTTTAAATACAAAACCTTGGAGCTATTGCACTCCTGTAAGTAGTAAGTACAGTTAAGCACTGTTCGCGGCAAGCACAACAGAGCGATAACATTGTCATTTTAAAAACGGTTCTAACTGAAGTGTATGGCAGAGTCCACACCACACCACAACTATAATGACGGTATATAGTTGCTGACAATATCATTTGGATCACTTTCAGAGTGTTTTTTTTAGCCTGATTCCCAGCCTGATTCTCTGCGTTTCGTGATTTGTTTTGTCACTGTGGGCAAAGTGGGCTGGAAACCAGTCTTAAGCGTTTTTTATTATAGGAGGATAGAAACAACGACAGCCGTTTTGAAATCCCTCAGAATGTTTTGTTACCATTGGAGACCTCCGGTACAACGATATTACAATAATCAAGAGTCAGATTAACCATAATATCGTCTCTGTTGGCTGGAAAACATCACGTTACTTTTCAAGATTCAAAAAGTAGCAGATCCTACAAGCTCAGATCAAGTAGGGTGTTAATTTATATATACACAGTATATTTAAATATATAGCCTTTTGCATGCAGAACCCAGGGAACGGCAGCAGTGGGGCGGCAGTGGCTCAGGGGTAGAGCGACCGGATGGCAACCGCAAGGATGCCAGTTTGAACCCGGGCTCCCCCAGAGTTGGTGTCGAAGTGTCCTTGAGCAAGACTCTGAACCGAACAGAATTGCTCCTGATGTGCTGGTTGGTGCCTTGCATGGTTTCCTCCGGCATTGGCATCTAACTTTATTAGAAAAAAACAATTAACCCATTCTGACCGGGCACCCATTTTGGTGTCGGCATCATGTTATACTTTAGCTATTGAAAAATAGCAGATCTACAAGCTCATATCGCGCCACCGAGTGGCGCGATACGAGCTTGTAGGTCTGCTATTTTTGAAAAATCGAAGACACTTTTAGAATCTTATCTCAGGTCAGAATGGGTTAATAATGAAACTGTCAGGATGTAATAGACATTTTTTTAATCTGATCTCAGGTCAGAATGGGTTAAAACTGTGGCTTGGTGTGCTTTGCTGTCACCGTTTACAGAAATGCATCGTTCTCCAACGTGTGGATGGACCATTCATATCCTTACAGTCATAGTTATGGTGCTTGGTGCACCATAACGGCCCTTCAGTCTGGCTTCTGTTAAATATCGTTGCTGTCGGCCAGAAAACCTCCTATCTCCACATTCTAACGTTGTGGTTGTTTTTTGAACACCCTACTGGCCTACTTGATCAACAGACTACAGCTCACCAGTAACAGTAGGCAGATCCACAAGCTCAAAACGCGGCACAAAGTGAGGTGTTTTGACTGAGCTTGTGTATCTGCTGATGTTTTTTGAATTTGTATCCTGAAAAGTAAGAGTTTTGGACATATGAGGTTTCCACCCGACAGACGATGGTCGTGTGATATTCTTCTGCTGTCTCCAAGTAGCTCGATTTTTCTCTTTTTTTTATCCCAAAATTTTGTAAACCATTTTTTTCCACCCAGTGTCGATTGGACGTATAGCACGTAGCAGGAACACGTTATTTCAATCAGTTCCTTTCAACTCCATCAGGCGCCCCGGCTGGCCAGGGGGAGGCAGTTTACAATGTCTCCTCACTCATTAACATTGGGCTTTAAAAGTGTCTGTTCAATGATCTCCCTTCCGGCTTTTATCATCTTCATCTGGAGATTCTTCGTTGGACATCATTAGAGTGGTTTCTCAGTTCCTTGGGCAGGAGGCAGGCAGGCATGGCTTAATAAATTGTTTGCTGGGTTTCTTGAAGAAACGTGTAAAGTTAACATGGCTGTTCTTGTACACAAGTAAGATCAGGAAAAGTATAAGACACTGCTATTGGATGTTGGACTGCAACGAAACTGTCTATTTACATTTTTAGGCATTTAGCAGATTCTCTTATCTAGAGCAACTTACAAAGTGCAAGGCTGGAGTAAAAGGCCTACTTGAAAAATGGGTGGCCAGATGGGTGGGCCGCGTGCATTCTCCGAGCATGTTGATCAATCAAATTGATTGTGTTCTGGCTTGGATCAGTGGAACTTAACATAGGTATACTTTTAAGTTCCTATGTATCAGTATCACTATGAATTTTCAAGGTTTTGAAGAAAATAATATTGCTTTAATTGTTTTGAATTAATATGAACGTATTGACAATGAAATCATATTGTTTTGCCAATTATTTGGAGATACATTTTTGGCCAAAAGGTTGTGAATCGCTGTTAATATAGTGATTTGGTACATAATGGACATGGACAATTTCCATTTTGAGACTCATACTGTATATAAATTATTATTGACTATGAAATGTCATGGTTGTCATAAGGTCATTTAAACCAGTGTCTTCCCCACAAAACTGTGAAGAATTTCACAGAAGAAAACTCCACAAACAAATTCCATAAAGGAGTTTTTAAGAAATTGCGACGCCGTTGTGACCTTGAAGATCAGCCACTTTCACTATATCACTTTGAGATCCCGTTTTTTTTTTTAGGACACCAAATTATAACGTTTGGGGTCTTGAGCTGAACATATTTCGTGGGACGTCCTGGTTTTAAACGGCTCCTATCCTGTGGTGAGGTACTTGTAGGGTCTGCAGGTTGGTTTTAAACGGCCCCTATCCTGTGGTGAGGAACTTGGAGGGTCTGCAGGATGGTTTTAAACGGCCCCTATCCTGTGGTGAGGAACTTGGAGGGTCTGCAGGATGGTTTTAAACGGCTCCTATCCTGTGGTGAGGAACTTGGAGGGTCTGCAGGTTGGTTTTAAACGGCTCCTATCCTGTGGTGAGGTACTTGTAGGGTCTGCAGGTTGGTTTTAAACGGCTCCTATCCTGTGGTGAGGAACTTGGAGGGTCTGCAGGTTGGTTTTAAACGGCTCCTATCCTGTGGTGAGGTACTTGTAGGGTCTGCAGGTTGGTTTTAAACGGCTCCTATCCTGTGGTGAGGTACTTGTAGGGTCTGCAGGTTGGTTTTAAACGGCTCCTATCCTGTGGTGAGGAACTTGGAGGGTCTGCAGGATGGTTTTAAACGGCCCCTATCCTGTGGTGAGGAACTTGGAGGGTCTGCAGGATGGTTTTAAACGGCTCCTATCCTGTGGTGAGGAACTTGGAGGGTCTGCAGGTTGGTTTTAAACGGCTCCTATCCTGTGGTGAGGTACTTGTAGGGTCTGCAGGTTGGTTTTAAACGGCTCCTATCCTGTGGTGAGGAACTTGGAGGGTCTGCAGGTTGGTTTTAAACGGCTCCTATCCTGTGGTGAGGTACTTGTAGGGTCTGCAGGTTGGTTTTAAACGGCTCCTATCCTGTGGTGAGGTACTTGTAGGGTCTGCAGGTTGGTTTTAAACGGCTCCTATCCTGTGGTGGGGTACTTGTAGGGTCTGCAGGTTGGTTTTAAACGGCTCCTATCCTGTGGTGGGGTACTTGTAGGGTCTGCAGGTTGGTTTTAAACGGCTCCTATCCTGTGGTGAGGTACTTGGAGGGTCTGCAGGTTGGTTTTAAACAGCCCCTATCCTGTGGTGAGGAACTTGTAGGGTCTGCAGGTTGGTTTTAAACGGCTCCTATCCTGTGGTGGGGTACTTGTAGGGTCTGCAGGTTGGTTTTAAACGGCTCCTATCCTGTGGTGGGGTACTTGTAGGGTCTGCAGGTTGGTTTTAAACGGCTCCTATCCTGTGGTGAGGAACTTGTAGGGTCTGCAGGTTGGTTTTAAACGGCTCCTATCCTGTGGTGAGGAACTTGTAGGGTCTGCAGGTTGGTTTTAAACGGCCCCTATCCTGTGGTGAGGAACTTGTAGGGTCTGCAGGTTGGTTTTAAACGGCTCCTATCCTGTGGTGAGGTACTTGTAGGGTCTGCAGGTTGGTTTTAAACGGCTCCTATCCTGTGGTGAGGAACTTGTAGGGTCTGCAGGTTGGGACAGGTGGTTTTAAACGGCTCCTATCCTGTGGTGAGGAACTTGTAGGGTCTGCAGGTTGGTTTTAAACGGCTCCTATCCTGTGGTGAGGTACTTGGAGGGTCTGCAGGTTGGTTTTAAACGGCTCCTATCCTGTGGTGAGGTACTTGTAGGGTCTGCAGGTTGGTTTTAAACGGCCCCTATCCTGTGGTGGGGTACTTGTAGGGTCTGCAGGGTGGTTTTAAACGGCTCCTATCCTGTGGTGGGGTACTTGGAGGGTCTGCAGGTTGGTTTTAAACGGCTCCTATCCTGTGGTGAGGTACTTGTAGGGTCTGCAGGTTGGTTTTAAACGGCTCCTATCCTGTGGTGAGGTACTTGTAGGGTCTGCAGGGTGGTTTTAAACGGCTCCTATCCTGTGGTGGGGTACTTGTAGGGTCTGCAGGTTGGTTTTAAACGGCTCCTATCCTGTGGTGAGGTACTTGTAGGGTCTGCAGGTTGGTTTTAAACGGCCCCTATCCTGTGGTGGGGTACTTGTAGGGTCTGCAGGTTGGTTTTAAACGGCCCCTATCCTGTGGTGGGGTACTTGTAGGGTCTGCAGGTTGGTTTTAAACGGCTCCTATCCTGTGGTGGGGTACTTGTAGGGTCTGCAGGTTGGTTTTAAACGGCTCCTATCCTGTGGTGAGGTACTTGTAGGGTCTGCAGGTTGGTTTTAAACGGCTCCTATCCTGTGGTGAGGTACTTGTAGGGTCTGCAGGTTGGTTTTAAACGGCCCCTATCCTGTGGTGAGGTACTTGTAGGGTCTGCAGGTTGGTTTTAAACGGCTCCTATCCTGTGGTGGGGTACTTGGAGGGTCTGCAGGTTGGTTTTAAACGGCTCCTATCCTGTGGTGGGGTACTTGTAGGGTCTGCAGGTTGGTTTTAAACGGCTCCTATCCTGTGGTGGGGTACTTGTAGGGTCTGCAGGTTGGTTTTAAACGGCTCCTATCCTGTGGTGGGGTACTTGTAGGGTCTGCAGGTTGGTTTTAAACGGCTCCTATCCTGTGGTGGGGTACTTGTAGGGTCTGCAGGTTGGTTTTAAACGGCTCCTATCCTGTGGTGAGGTACTTGTAGGGTCTGCAGGTTGGTTTTAAACGGCCCCTATCCTGTGGTGGGGTACTTGTAGGGTCTGCAGGTTGGTTTTAAACGGCCCCTATCCTGTGGTGGGGTACTTGTAGGGTCTGCAGGTTGGTTTTAAACGGCTCCTATCCTGTGGTGGGGTACTTGTAGGGTCTGCAGGTTGGTTTTAAACGGCTCCTATCCTGTGGTGAGGTACTTGTAGGGTCTGCAGGTTGGTTTTAAACGGCTCCTATCCTGTGGTGAGGTACTTGTAGGGTCTGCAGGTTGGTTTTAAACGGCCCCTATCCTGTGGTGAGGTACTTGTAGGGTCTGCAGGTTGGTTTTAAACGGCTCCTATCCTGTGGTGGGGTACTTGGAGGGTCTGCAGGTTGGTTTTAAACGGCTCCTATCCTGTGGTGGGGTACTTGTAGGGTCTGCAGGTTGGTTTTAAACGGCTCCTATCCTGTGGTGGGGTACTTGTAGGGTCTGCAGGTTGGTTTTAAACGGCTCCTATCCTGTGGTGGGGTACTTGTAGGGTCTGCAGGTTGGTTTTAAACGGCTCCTATCCTGTGGTGGGGTACTTGTAGGGTCTGCAGGTTGGTTTTAAACGGCTCCTATCCTGTGGTGGGGTACTTGGAGGGTCTGCAGGTTGGGACAGGTTGGTTTTAAACGGCTCCTATCCTGTGGTGGGGTACTTGTAGGGTCTGCAGGTTGGGACAGGTTGGTTTTAAACAGCTCCTATCCTGTGGTGGGGTACTTGGAGGGTCTGCAGGTTGGGACAGGTTGGTTTTAAACGGCTCCTATCCTGTGGTGGGGTACTTGGAGGGTCTGCAGGTTGGTTTTAAACGGCTCCTATCCTGTGGTGGGGTACTTGGAGGGTCTGCAGGTTGGGACAGGTGAAGTATGGAGCAGGGAGAAAACACGTGGCTATCCCGTTGGAGGCGAATGGCAGCGTTGGTCCATAGAACACCTCCTCCTTCCCCTCTTTACTCACATCCAGCACCTGCACACACACACACACACACACACACACATTTTAATCATTTATTTAGATCCACATAAGAGATACAATACACGGACACAAATATGTATAAGGTGCTGTACAGAATGCAATCAGCTAACCCCGGACAAATACCCACACACTGTACACAAGAATAATGCCCCATCATCACCCATTTTCTACATGTATGTACTCCAAATGTATTTTATTTATGTTGAAATGCCACTAGGGGATAAAGTCCCTTGAGTTGCAGCAACGTTTCAAGGGGGTCCCCCGTATATACTGTATCAGTGGGCCTCATTCACAAAACCTGTTTTTTTTTTGAGGGGCGCTAGCCCCTCCTATAGACAGGTTTAATGTTTGTTTTGACACCATTCATCATTACATCAACAACCAAAGGTATGGCTCCCCCATATCTTGCAAGTATGATTGAACCCTACAAACCCTCCCGCACACTCAGATCAGCCAACGCAGGGAAGCTGGAAGTACCCTCACTAAAAACGCCGGGACAACGCTCCACACGTCCCAAACTCTTCTCCCTTCTGGCTCCAAAACTGTGGAATGCACTTCCCATTGCAGTCAGATCTGCAGTATCACTCCCAATCTTCCGCCGTAGTCTGAAAACCCACCTTGTCAGACTCCATCATGGCCCATAGCACTTACCCTACCCCCTTAGATAGCATTTCTGTAGACTTAGATAGCATCTGATACAGACTTATAGCATGTTATGTAGACAGCACTATAATTGCATTGTATATAGTCATAGCACGCCATAGTACATATGTATAGCATAGTAGTATATATATATATATATATAGTTTATATGTATAGTCTCATAATATAGATATTCCACTGTTACTTTCTTAGCTTACGCATGTTTTATGATAAATGCTTTTTTGTGATGTATTCCCATGCTTTTTGTTCTTGCTTAATGTAAGTCGCTCTGGATTAAGAGCGTCCGCTAAATGCCTAAATTGTAATTGTAAATTGTACATCACCTAATCATCTTAATGTAATGTACTTTTTGATTTTACAGACATAAATCTTCTCTTTTGGGGGTCCCTGGCACAAATCTTTTCCTGATGGGGGGGGGGGGGGTCTGCAGCCAAATAATTTGAGGGACCTTGGCATGAAAAAGTTTGAGAAGCACTGGTTTACTTTATGTACCATAAGCCCTCTCCCTCCATCATCAATAAAACGTACACTGTACAGCATTAAAGCTGTCACGGCCGTTATATATAAATATAAAAAACTACCACATCTCTCACCTGAATACATGCCAGAGGCTCGTTGGTCCAAATGGAGTATCCACCCACCACATAGATCCTGTCATCATGCACGGCCACGCCAGCTTCGTTCTGACCTGGGGAGAACACACACACACACACACACACACACACACACACACACACACACACACACAGAGAGACAGCCATGATTCACTGTGACACACAGTACAGTGAGAGAGAGAGGGGGGGGGGGGGGGGGGGGGGGGGGGGGGGGGGGGGGGGGGGGGTGGGGGGGGCATTTCTGAACTCATGGCTCCATCATGTCCCCTGAGGATTAATGGAGGAAAACAGACAGTGTGTGTGTGTGTGTGTGTGTGTGTGTGTGTGTGTGTATTTGGGAAAAAGTAACTCAATAGTTTTACTTGGGTAAATATACTGCCAATGTAGAACTATACTAACCTGACTCCGGAATTCAATATGCACTTGAGTAGAAGTACAAAACTATTGGCATGTGTGTGTGTGTGTGTGTGTGTGTGTGTGTGTGTGTGTGTGTGTGAATGCGTGCGTTTGTGCATATGGGGCTGACCCATCGGTCAGCAGGCTGAAGGTGCAGCGTGTCCATTGGTCCAGGTCCATGGCATAGGAGTGTGTAGTGTGTGTGTGTGTGTGTGCGGCTGTGTTCATGTGTGCATGCGTGTGTGTGTGTGTGTGTGCGTGCGTGCGTGCGTGCGTGCGAGTGTGCGTGCGTGCGTGCGTGCGTCAACACCATAGACTGTAAAAAATATGGACAAAGCGTTCTCCGGGTCTAACATGAACGTAAAATGAAGCCAGTCAGTCCTTGAATTGTAAGTCGCCATCTTTCTAGATCCGTTTGGGCCCAGCTGGCCCATTGGCTGGCCCAGACAACGAGGCGGGACTTCCCCCCTTCTTCTCCGTTGGTTTTTATTTTGACTCGAGTGGGAGGGGAATCCCGATCATAGACTGTAACGGTAGCCACGCCCCTCAGAACATGCGCGACTTTATGGTCATTTTTTTAATAAATGGGACCATAATTCTCCAAAAAGAATATTATGACATTAGAAATGAGACTTTAAACTAGTGACTGGAAGAAGAAAGTATTCATGACCATGTTTATTATGGTAATGCAGTCTAGGTGAAGTTGGGCCCAAATAGATGGACTTCTATGGGGCTATGGGGTTTTTCTGGGCCCAATGACAGCGCCACAACAGGCCATTATATGAACTTTAAGGAAATCCCGATTTCCTCAGTGGCTTCACTAAATATCTGTCTGACTGCCCCCCTGCTCCACACCCACCGGTCAGTATATATATATAAATATCTGTCTGACTGCCCCCCTGCTCCACACCCACCGGTCAGTATATATATATAAATATCTGTCTGACTGCCCCCCTGCTCCACACCCACCGGTCAGCAGGCTGAAGGTGCAGCGTGTCCATTGGTCCAGCTCCATGTTGTAGGAGTCGATGTGACGCACCAGAACGCGGTCGTTGTTGAAGTCCAGGTCGTTACCGCCCAGAACGTACAGCCGCCGCCGCACGGACGCCATCACGTGGTACACTCGCCGCTGCAGCATGGGCGAACGAGACAGCCACTGGTTCTGATACAGAGAGAGAGAGAGAGAGAGAGAGAGAGAGAGAGAGAGACAGAGAGAAAGAGAGAGAGAGGGGGGGTGGGCGGGGACATCAATGTTTTGATGTAGATTTTTCAAAATAGTAAAAGTCATGCCTAAAAGGTTTAGGCATAAGGTGTCCTTTAATGTTTGTATTTGTTGATTTTTCCTCCTATGTTCAGATTTACGTCCTACACAAACATTAAATTCCTGTTGACAATGAATGGAGAATTGACGTCATGTGTGTCTGAGTACGATGATGCTGATGTATGATGATAAGAGCGCCCCTCACTGCACACGTCTTTAATGCCACGTTGATGAAATGAATAGATATCATAGGACCACAATGGATACAAGTCCCCAGGACTTTATTGTGTTATCCTTACATGCTGCAGTGCTTACCTTTCTGACAATAACGTGTTCAATCAATCAATGAATTTATTCTAGATCCTCTCTCTAGAACTACTTTACATTATGAAGAAGAGCAACTAGTCAAACACATTAGGAGAACTGCTGCTATGTGTACTATTTAAAGAAACTTGCTGCCATAACAGTGCCATTTGTTTAAAAAAGATGTACTCCACTACAGTACATGTACAGTACATAATATAACTATTCCTAACAGCAAAAGAACACCTTTGTGTCTTTTTACTAGGTTCAATAGTATTTTATATAGGGTGTTCAATTGCACTGATTTATGAAAAAAAAAAAAATAAGAAAAAAAACTCCACAATGGAGTTACAGTATGTGGTTTCCTCCTGAGAGAAGAAAAGGATCTATCGTGGGAACGATACTAAGGAATCAAATCGATAAGCAGCATCAATAAGTTGACCGAAATCAATCAATAATAATTAACAATCCCCTGTCCCTAGTAGTACAACGCAGCCGTATGAGCGTGGGTTGCCTTTAACGGAAGTGATGGAAGGATAGGCAGAGATGGAGCAGCTAAGAGAGAGAGACAGAGAGAGAGAGACAGAGAGAACAGATATAGGAGCGATGGGGTGGCTGGTTGAATAAGAACATTAATATTTTAGCATATATCCATGCATGGGTAATTGATGTATGCTCACTGCTAGATAAATAATGTGACACTGACTGGGGCCTCTCTGGCTCCTAGCCTCCTACTAATGACTTCCCTCCTCCACTTGTAATCATACGTTTCAGCCTCTCCGCTTTTATACACCCAGGAACACCGCACACGGGCCCAAGCCCGCTGAAGCTTGTTCTGTGTTGCACGTGTGCGTGTGCGTGTGTGTGTGTGTGTGTGTGTGTGTGTGTGTGTGTGTGTGTGTGTGTGTGTGTGTGTGTGTGTGTTCGAGAGAGAGAGAGAGAGAGAGAGCGAGAGTATGCGAGTGAGCGACCGTGTGGACGTGTGCATACGTGCATGTATTTGCGGGAATGTTTGTGTGGCAGTGTGTGAAAGTGTATTTGATTGAGGCAGGGAAAGTGCGTATGTGTGTGCATACGTGCGTACGTGCGTGCGTGCGTATGTGCGTGCGTGTAGTTAGCTGACGGGTGGCCATCTGTTGAGGGTAGAGTGGGTGGGGGTTGGTGGGGGTTGGCGTTGCA
The DNA here is from genome assembly GCF_964188405.1 of Protomyctophum parallelum. NCBI lineage: Eukaryota > Metazoa > Chordata > Actinopteri > Myctophiformes > Myctophidae > Protomyctophum > Protomyctophum parallelum. Next base: position 9,846,731 of record NC_139698.1, on the reverse strand, counting down.
CTGGCAGGTGAAAGTAGATTCATGGTGAATACAAATGAGTCTTTTTCTCGCTCTGTCTTCTCTCCCACTCTTGTTTTTTTCCCTCACTCCCTCCCTCACTCCCTCACTCAGTCACTCCCTCCCTCCCTCCCTCACTCAGTCACTCAGTCACTCAGTCACTCACTCCCTCCCTCAGTCACTCACTCACTCACTCCGTCAGTCAGTCAGTCAGTCAGTCAGTCAGTCAGTCACTCACTCACTCCGTCAGTCAGTCAGTCAGTCAGTCAGTCACTCACTCACTCCGTCAGTCAGTCAGTCACTCACTCACTCACTCACTCCGTCAGTCAGTCAGTCAGTCAGTCAGTCACTCACTCACTCACTATTTTAATTGCCACCCCCGTCCCACTCCCTATAGCATTTTGAATTCAACTTCAAAATTCAGTTCACTTTAATTAATATTTCCACCACTTTTAATTTATTTATTTATTTTTAATCTTGTTGACGAATGGAAACATGTTGTTGCATGATGTGTCAGAGTTGAATGAAATGAGCAGTGATGAAGGACGATGACTGGAGGCTGACGGTACCTGTTCTGGGTCGTACACCATCAGACGGTTCTGGTACTGGGCTGTGTTTGTGACGCCACCTGAAACTCAAACAGGCACCACATTTAGTTGCTGTCGGACAGAACCCCTCCTCATTATCTCCATATTATAACTTTTCCTTTCCTTTTGTAGATTAACGCCCTACTTGATCATAATACATAGTTGTGTAACGATACATTTTAACCCATTTACTGTAGGCCTGACGTAAAAAAAAAAAAAAAAAAAAGTCTTCTGAAAGAATATATTTGTGCCGCATTTTCACGATTCAAAAAAAATAGCAGACCTACAAGCTCGTAGAAAAAATTTTGTCTACAAAATTTTAATCTAAGTAATTCATCCCCTCTTTCTTTTATCTTCTAAAATCGCTAAATACCCAAGCTTCAAAGGTTGAGCCGGTCAATCTGCTACTTTTGCTATTTTTGAATTTGAATCCTGAAAAGTTTTCAGGATTCAAATTTGTCTAAAATATCATCTCTTATCCCTAAACTTCTTTGCTTTTTTTTTTTTTTTTTACAATTTTGCTAAAAAAAAAAAAAAGAATAGTTAAAATGGCCAGTCTACAAGCTCACAATGTGTCAATGTAGATTGGCTAGTTGAACTATTAAAAAATGTTTTTCAAAATAGTAAAAAAAAATCACACCAGTGTGAACAAAGTGGTGCAACTCCCGTCTATTGGTTCTCTGTATTGTTCCAATTTGTATCATTCCAATTTCTTCTCTGTATCGTTCCAATTTCTTCTCTGTATCGTTTGCGTCCAGCAGGTGGCAGCCATGTCACATACTTCTCTCGTTCCAATTTCACGCATGCGCACACCACTCGTGCTCACACAGGTACATCACAAACAGGTACACAGCTACACGGACATTGCATGCTGGATGTAGAAGTGGTTGCACCACTTAAAAAAAAAGGCAAATAAGTTTAGGGATAAGGGGTTTAGCGGCGACGAAAATGGAGCCCTACAGTATGTGTTTAGCTTTTTGCCTGAGAGGAGTGGAAAATAATCTACTACTAGTGTGAATGTGTACGTGTTCACACCTGCTCATACTGCGTGTGAATAACAGTGTGGGCGTATCGTTAGCTGTCTGCCAGACACCTTTTATATCTCCATATTTTAAGTTTTTTTATATTTCGTAAATTAATTTCCTACTACAGTGTCACACAAAATAATCAAAAATAGCCGACGTACTGCTATACATTTACACGCTATATCAACAAGAGCTTGTAACTAAATAATACCTTGTATATTTGATCCAATGCAAAATGGGGTGCATACTTAGTTTAGACTAGTGGTTAGACATGGGTTAAGGTTAGGTTTAGATGTGCTGCCCCGTGGGAGGTTAGGGTTAGGGTGAGAGTTTGAGAGGTTGTAGTTGTAGGACTAATGACTGGTCTAACCAATGACTAGTCTAAACCAAATACTTTCTAAACTAAGTACTGCACCCATGCAAAACAAGTACTTTCCAGTTTCCTAAAAAAGTAACAGTTTTTGTAAAAAAAAGAATTGCGTGATTGAAGAGGAGATCTAGCGTTTGACCCGCACGGAGGGTACATCCGTTAAATCGGTATGGAACGCTCGGAATGGATATTATTTTTCAGTGACGAATGGATACCGTGTCTACATCTTAAGAACCCTGGCTAATGAGACAAAGCCTTAAAACATTATACTTGACCTCTATAACTAAAATTACAAAATATAAAAACAACATCAATATTTTATTTCTTTCACAATCCATTAAAGGTTGATGATGTCCATGTGTGGTCTAGCTCTATGGAATGTATGGAATGCATAGGCTAATCAAAACAACTTAATACGGTTAATATGAGCATCAAAGCAATATTTTAAATACTTTTCATTAGCATATGCACCCCATACATGATTTGTGTTCAAATGTATCTGAAATATTCCACATTTATCAAGACGTAAATCCCTGGAACATGTGACACGTTTAAACCTAAACACCATGTGTGTAATAATAAAATGCCAAGTGTTCAAATTCTAAACACCTATATGACTGACTTTGATTGTAAAAACTAAACACGTTTATGTGTTTAAAAAGTGTTACAGGGATTAAACATGTTCTTCTGTTTATAATCTAAACACTGTGACACGTTTAAAAAGTGTTACAAATATGTGTTTAAAACTGTTTATAACCTAAACGCTTGGGTTTAGTGTGTAAGCGTTATATTGCATGTGTAAAGTGTTGGGCCTGATTCTGATTCATGCCTCAATGTTTTGCGCAGCGTCACAACACAGCACCGTTGTGAGCTTGCAGATCTATTTTCAAGCACATTTTCCTTGATTTCAGCATTTCTTTTACCTGATATCCAGAGCAGGCCGTCGGCCACACAGCCGGCGTGGCAGGACAGCGAGCGGTCGAACGGCTGGACGAACGTCCACTTGTTCCTCTCGGGGCAGTAGCGCTCCACCGAGGGCAGCACCTGCCGCAGCTCGTTGCGTCCGCCCACGGCGTACAGGTGCGGCCCCAGCGCGCCCAGCACAAAGTGTTCCCGGCAGGCCTTCATGGGGGCGATGTCCGTCCAGCGGTCGCCCCGCGGGTCGTAGCGGCACGCCGTCCGCACGGCGCACGTCCTCCCGCTGGCGGGGTGCTCCGCCTCGCCGCCCGCCACGAACAGGAAGTCGCCCATCACGGCCACGCAGTGGTGGCTGCGGCCGGCCGCCATGGGCGCCAGCTCGCTCCAGTTGGAGCCCACGCTGGGCGGCGGCGCCACGCCCAGCGCGCCGCGCTGCTGCTCCGGGTTGAAGTAGCGCAGCTCGCACACGCGGCTCACCTCGCGCTTGCGTCCCCCGGCGATGTAGAGGGTGAGGGACTGGTAGCGGGGCCGCGTGCGCGCCGACTGCTGCAGCGGCTGGGAGAAGGTGGCGTGGTGGTAGTCCAGAGCCTCCTCCACCATGGAGGCTGCACTGGGGCTGGACTGGAACACAGCCAGGGGGCAAAGGTCAGGGGGCAAAGGTCAGCAGAGCTCACTGATAAAATGACAAAATGTTTCATTGTCGGGCAGGGTGGAGGGTGGTACTAGGTGGTGCTAGGTGGTATTAGGTGATGCTAGGTGGTGCAGGAGGGTGGTGCTAACCTGCATCAGGGGGTGTGTGTGGGTCAGGTGGTGCTAACCTGCATCAGGGGGTGTGTGTGGGCCAGGTGGTGCAGGGTGGTGCTAACCTGCATCAGGGGGTGTGTGTGGGCCAGGTGATGCAGGGTGGTGCTAACCTGCATCAGGGGGTGTGTGTGGGCCAGGTGGTGCAGGGTGGTTCTAACCTGCATCAGGGGGTGTATGGGCCAGGTGGTGCAGGGTGGTGCTAACCTGCATCAGGGGGTGTGTGTGGGCCAGGTGATGCAGGGTGGTTCTAACCTGCATCAGGGGGTGTATGGGCCAGGTGGTGCAGGGTGGTTCTAACCTGCATCAGGGGGTGTATGGGCCAGGTGGTGCAGGGTGGTGCTAACCTGCATCAGGGGGTGTGTGTGGGCCAGGTGATGCAGGGTGGTGCTAACCTGCATCAGGGGGTGTGTGTGGGCCAGGTGGTGCAGGGTGGTTCTAACCTGCATCAGGGGGTGTATGGGCCAGGTGGTGCAGGGTGGTGCTAACCTGCATCAGGGGGTGTGTGTGGGCCAGGTGGTGCAGGGTGGTTCTAACCTGCATCAGGGGGTGTGTGTGGGCCAGGTGATGCAGGGTGGTTCTAACCTGCATCAGGGGGTGTATGGGCCAGGTGGTGCAGGGTGGTTCTAACCTGCATCAGGGGGTGTGTGTGGGCCAGGTGATGCAGGGTGGTGCTAACCTGCATCAGGGGGTGTGTGTGGGCCAGGTGGTGCAGGGTGGTTCTAACCTGCATCAGGGGGTGTATGGGCCAGGTGGTGCAGGGTGGTGCTAACCTGCATCAGGGGGTGTGTGTGGGCCAGGTGGTGCAGGGTGGTGCTAACCTGCATCAGGGGGTCTGTGTGGGCCAGGTGGTGCAGGGTGGTGCTAACCTGCATCAGGGGGTGTGTGTGGGCCAGGTGGTGCAGGGTGGTGCTAACCTGCATCAGGGGGTCTGTGTGGGCCAGGTGGTGCAGGGTGGTGCTAACCTGCATCAGGGGGTGTGTGTGGGCCAGGTGGTGCAGGGTGGTGCTAACCTGCATCAGGGGGTGTATGGGCCAGGTGGTGCTAACCTGCACCAGGGGGTGTGTATGGGCCAGGTGGTGCAGGGTGGTGCTAACCTGCATCAGGGGTGTGTGTGGGCCAGGTGGTGCAGGGTGGGGCTAACCTGCATCAGGGGGTGTGTGTGGGCCTGGTGGTGCAGGGTGGTGCTAACCTGCATCAGGGGGTG
>NC_139698.1:9816826-9839326 GCF_964188405.1 Protomyctophum parallelum | reverse complement strand
GAAGCTCTATCACGAGTCAAATATAAAGCCCGAAGTGGAGCCTCTTCCCCACTTCCGTTTCATCTTTACAGTCGCGCAAAATGTATCCTAATATAAACCATCTACCGGTATATAGCTTGCTGCTTAGCAGAACTGTAAATAAAATAAAAAGCTCTAAAAGATATTTTTAAATATATTTTCGTGAACGGAAATGGCAGCTCAATTTCGGGAGGTGTAGTTTAAGACTACTGTGGAATAGTTGTTGACTAAAGAGGAGGACCGTCCTGCACGTGCTGTGGTTCTACGTCATTTACTTCATAGCAATCTTAAGCTTTTAAGCACTTTAACCATTATTTAGACTTGCGAAACCTCATTTGTCCAAAATCGTAACTTTTCATGATTCAAATTCAAAAATAGCATAAGTAGCAGATCTACAAGCGAAATGTTTACAGCTTCAGGAGCAGTCATGACACACATCATGGCAGTCACTAAGCCTCCACCAAAGCCCCCCCCCCCCCCCCCCCACCCCCCACCAAAGCCCCCCCAGGCCTCCACAAAGCCCCCCCATAGCCCCCGGAGCCAATGCATGCTCTTTCCGACGTCAAAAAATGGTTTGGACAGGCTTTCAGAACTCCATATACTAACTTTTCGCGTTTCTTTCCCCGTGAATTAACGCCCCACTTGATCATTCATAATACACCGTCACAAGCATCCTCACACAACATCTTTTCAAATGGGGGGGTTCTAAAATACATAATCGATGTGTGAACAATAGATGTTTTCTTTACAACATGGCGTCTTAAAAGGAAGAAAATCAAACTACACCATCTGGACGGGAGCACGTTATTCTATCATGCAAGACACCCGGCATACGCACGCACGCACGCACGTGCGTGCACACACACACGTATCGTACCGTATACCTTTAGTGCATGTACTGGATGGGATGTGCGTAAATAGAACAGACAGTGACTCACACATTCTAACAAACAAGTTAAACACACTAACAGTTAGACAGTGCCATCTGCGTCTAATTTGTTGTTTGTTACAAAGCATCTTTGCACCGTGTGTTTGTTTGTGCAAGACTCTGTTTCTGAGTCCATGTGCTTGCTGTGTGTGGTGTGTGTGTGTGTGTGTGTGTGTGTGTGTGTGTGGATGTCCTGTGTGTCTCTCTGCTACCAATATTGACCGGTAACAGAAATATCGGCCAATACCGATCATGTGGCCGATACATCGGCGCATCACTACCCTAAACCTGTGTACTTCCTCAAGCAAAATGTTGAATATAGGCCTCTCTCTCCCTCTCGCCCCCTCTCTCGCCCCCTCTCTCTCTCTCTCCATCTCCCCATCTCTCTCTCCTCCTCTCTCTCTCTCCATCTCCCCATCTCTCTCTCCCCCTATCTCTCTCTCTCTCTCTCTGATTAGACCCCACCGCGCGGCTCCATCAGGGGACCCAATCCCCCAGCTGTCACTCGGGCACCGCTGCCGTTTGATTGAAAACAATCAGGCCTCTGATGGCACAATTACCCTGACCCTTTAGCCGAGCGGCCGCCGCCATAATCAGCCCCTGATTAGGCTCCGCTCCGCGCGCTCCGTACCGCGGCTCCTCTCCTTCACTCCGCCCGGAAGGTTAACCCACTCGGACCTGAGAACGCGTGTGTGTCGCCTTACAGCGTTTAACCACACAAACCCATTGTTTTATACTTAAGCTGTTGAAAAACAGCAGATCTACAAGCTTGTAGCACGGCTTGTAGATCTGATATTTTTGTGAAAAATCGTGAAAATGTGGCGCAAATCTTTGAATATTAGATTCTTTCAGAGCGAACGTTTTTTAACTCAAATCTTTGCTTCTGGGGGGGGGGATCCCTGGAACAACATATTTTCAGATGGGGGTCGGCAGCCAATTACATATAATTTTAGTTACATATAATAATAGTTTGAGAACCACTGATATAGAAACATTATAGGTTTTTTAGAAAACCGATTAAACCGTGATTTAGAAGACATTCTCAGTTCTCAATGGGTTAATTTGGGCATCAGACGGGAAGCGAGAGAAGCGAACGGGGGCCGCCGTCCGAGAGAAAAAAGTGTGTGTGTGTGTGTGTGTGGGGGGGGGGGTGGGGGAGGGTAGGTGAAACAGAGGAGGGTTGGCACGGCTTGGCAGGCGCTAATGTCAGCACCGATATAGTTTGGCTGTCAGTCTTCGTCACACAGAGTTCTCTTCCCTCTCGCTTCAGTCTAGCGCTCTGGAAATCACATTTTCTCGCTCTTTGTTGTTGGTTTTTTTTCCTTTGACTTTACATTTCTGTCTTGCGTGCCTTTTGCAGTTCTGGTTTTCTGCTCTACCCCCCCCCCCCCCCCCCATGCTTTTTAACCCATTCTGACCTGAGATCAGATTCATACGAGGTTTCCGCCGGACACACACTGGTCTGATGAACCCATTCTGACCTGAGATCAGATTCAAAATGTCAGTCGCTCTTCGATTTTTCAAAAATAGCAGACCTACAAGCTCGTATCGCGCCACTCGGTGGCGCGATATGAGCTTGTAGATCTGCTATTTTTCAATAGCTAAAGCATAACATGATGCTAACACCAAAATGGGTGCCCGGTCAGAATGGGTTATAAAGGCAAATCCATGCAGATCTACAAGCTCACCACATTGTGGGCTTGTAGATTTATCGGCCATTTTCGACACACGACTTCGCCATATACAGTATGCAGCGACTGAGGTATTACCCACTCTCACTTTCGCTCACTCACTATTAGTATCAGCCTCTCTCTCACACACACACACACACACACACACACACACACACACACACACACACACACACACACACACACACACACACACACACACACACACACACACACACACACACACACACACACACACACACTCTTCCTCAGTGAGGATGGGGGGGGTGGTGATTTATTCAGTGCCCTGAGGAAGTTGTGTGATGCAGTGTGACCTTCACACTCAGCTGTGCTCACACACACACACACGTGCAAGCACACACACACACACACACACACACACACACACACACACACGTGCACACACACACACACACACACACACACACACACACACACACACACACACGTGCACACACACGTTTGTGTTATTGCACTTATGAGGACCTGAACATTTCAGAGCAGCAATTTTATGAATGCTATTTTAACCATAACCGTTCAGCAGGAAAATAAGCAGAAAATGACAGATCTGAAAACTCACAATGAGTCACGCTGTGACGCATTGTGAGCTTGCAGATCAGCATTTTCTTTGCTGCAGGCCACCTCAGTACAAGTTAGGCATAACTCCGAACCCAACACTTGGAAAACCGAAAACCGTCCTCACAATCTATACCTGCGGACATTTGGACCTCAGAAGTACTTACACCTCCCTTGACAGCAGGATCTAAATAATCATTATTGACACACACACACACACACACACACACACACACACACACACACACACTTTACCTTCCATATGTCCTCCTCGCTGAGCGAGGTGAGGCGGTCGCTCTTTAGCGCCTCCCGGAGGAGGCGGTAGGGCAGCTGCAGCGCCTCCTGCTGGCGGCTCTGGGTCAGCTCGGCCAGGTGTTCCACCAGGAAGCTGACCACGGCGCCCTCCAGGGAGGGCAGGTGGAAGAGGTCGGCCACGCGGTACAGCTCCAGGTAGTTACTGCTGCTCAGCTCCTACAGCGCACGGGGGACCAAAAAAACAGGTAGTTACTGCTGCTCAGCTCCTACAGCGCACAGAGGACAAAACAAACAGGTAGTTACTGCTGCTCAGCTCCTACAGCGCACGGGGGACCAAAAAAACAGGTAGTTACTGCTGCTCAGCTCCTACAGCGCACAGAGGACAAAACAAACAGGTAGTTACTGCTGCTCAGCTCCTACAGCGCACAGAGGACAAAACAAACAGGTAGTTACTGCTGCTCAGCTCCTACAGCGCACAGAGGACAAAACAAACAGGTAGTTACTGCTGCTCAGCTCCTACAGCGCACAGAGGACAAAACAAACAGGTAGTTACTGCTGCTCAGCTCCTACAGCGCACAGAGGACAAAACAAAGAAAACATTTTGCTCCAGGACTGTACTTAACTCATTGACCGCCGACACCCCCATCTGGTGTCTGAAAAGGGTACACCAGGACCGCCGCCCGGTCATTTAATACGGTGAGCCCTCTTAGTTTGAAACCCGAGACCCAGGAAGTGAATTATCGCTATGAAACGCGTGCCGCCGTTGTTATTTAATTGCACCCAAAACATACATTTTGTAACCGGGGATCATATCGTTTAGACAAATGAGGCGCAAATCAAGCTCGTTTTGAGCAAAAAACATGAATCAGAGATATTATGATTTAAAAAACGTCATCAGGGCCTGATGAAGACCGGTATAGGTCGAAACATGTCGGTTTAATAACGTTTTCCTCCTTTTTAACCTTTAAGTGTGCCCGGATCTCCGCTTTGTTCTATAGATGTGTTATCCTGATTGATCCCAGGAGCACCTGTTTACTATTTTTTACATGAGCACATGGTTGCTTCCTTGCCTCTGCCACATAACTCAATTTGAGGTTTTTGATTTTTTTTGTTTTTGTTGCATAAATCAGTGCTATTGAACACCCTTTACATCTGTGTGTTGGTTAAAACAATATTAAACCAATTAAAAGTAGTAAAAAGTGCTTCAGACAACACCTCTTAACTCCATTGGACCCTCAAACTGTCTGCTAAAACACAGCTAACTCCACCAACTCTCCACCTCTCATGCAAGTATTTAACAATATATAAAGTCACAATACCAACTTTAATGAGGCAGTGTTTTCTTCATTTCCTGAGAAATTTATATTTTTCATTTTCTGAAGAATTAACATTTTTGGTTTCTTTCCAACAGCAGAGATGCTTGTCTCAAAGATGAAGCCATGCATGTTTAAGTACAAATGTCTTGCACAGTGAGACTGTGACTACACTACAGTACCACTTCATTGCTTCCCTGGGGGAAATAAATGATCTATTGACCTAATACTTGTCAACCTTCAATTCTATTCTAGTAATTTGAGTATCTGTGTGCTCTGCAAGAGGCTCTATCTGTCTAGAACACTGGTCCAGGGACCACAAGGGGTCCAAATGGACCCTTATGGGTCTGTAACTCTGAGGCCTCATTCACACGTACCAAACACCAATCAAGAAAATGTTTGGTCATTATTTTAGGCCACCACAATGCTTTTCCAATGGGAGTCACATGGTTTGACCAAACATTTTTGTTTGATCGGGGGGGGAGGGACAGAACACCACCAGCAATCAGCAATCTAACACAAATGTTTGGTCAAACCATGTGGAAAAAAAAAAAAAAAACATTTTCTTGATTGGTGTTTGATACGTGTGAATGAGGCCTGAGAGTGCAAATGGAACACATACTGTACATCATCATCATCATCATCATGCATCATAATACATCACATTCAGTGCTCAGCCAATCAAATCATCACTATGGGGTACAAACATTCTCAGCCGATTAAATCATCATTATTTGGTACACACAGACACACAAATCTGGGCATAGGAGGGGCTAGCGCGGCGCCCCTCAAAAACGCGGTTGTGGTAAACATACACACAAAGCCGCACGTGTGATAGGGAGTGGTTAGCACCGCTCAAAAACACTTCATTTAGCATTTTCAGTGGAAATGAAAAACATGAAAAAATTGCTGAACTTGCCGAGGTTCCATTTACACTCCCAGTAAGATTGGCACTCAGCATTCTGCATGATTTGTTTTGAAGAGTTCAGCATGGTGACTGTCGGCAGCTTTTAACGTTAACCATTTATCTGTGGTAAAATAAAATGTAACTTTCACATTTCATCCACAAGTGACTCCATGGAGATAGAGAAGAACAGGCAGGAGGGGATCTGTTGAAAACAGCAGTGGGACAACACTGCCATCTACTGGTGTGGGTGCCACCCTCCACCTCATTCAAACTAAAACTACAAAATATATATACAGTATTCATCATTGATTAATTATCCCTATTTTGGCCGTGTCATTATAGGTGAAATGTTAGTTTTTTAAATATGTCGATTTAATTCATAACATAATGATCAAAATTAGTAGAAATAGTTCACGAGGTGTCATTGCGACAAGATTTTAGACCTGCTATTTTCCCTATTGCTGGACACGATTGTGCGACTATGTAGGCTATAAAATAACGTTTAAGCGGTCATCGATACATAAAATAGATTAGTAATATTAAATATTATTATTAGATTAAGTGACAATGAAGTAATCAATACAATAATCATTAAGAAAATAATCGGTATTTGCAGCACCTGCAATTCATTCTCACCAAGTCTTTCTTCAACTGTGCACACACTACCCAAAATATGAACAGCCAAACTGAATATAATTGTAACAAATTTCTGTTAATATTTTGGATAGTGTGTAGTAGTAGTTGAACACTAGTGTACACAGACAGACCAGGTTTGTGCAGGGGTGAGCCGACTGTATAGAAGTGTTGTTTTTAGCAACAAATTTATATTTAGCTTTAGTCATAGTCTTTGGAATGAAACTTAATTTAGTTTTAGTCAACTAAATGTCATGCGATTTTAGTCGACTAAATCTACAGTTGATTTAGTCGACTAAAATGTGTTTTAGTGGGCCTTGATGCCGTCGTAATGGCTGATATTACACTTGCTGAAAATAGCCGATCTACAAGCTCACAACGTGAGCTTGTAGTTCGGCTGTTTTCAGCATGCAACCAAGTGTAAAATGACTTATACTGGATCTCTTGTCCACTAGTCCCTTCCTAACATTTTAGTCTAGTTTTTATTTGTTGACGAAATTGTCAGTATATTTAGTCTTATTTTAGTCATAATAGCTTAGTTTCCATTTTGTTTTCGTCAGCGGAAAAAGGTAGTCAACGAACATTCCTCATAGTTTTAGTCGACGAAATGTTTAGAGTCTTTGGTATGACCGGCCAGGGATTGAACCCCGACCTCCCAGTCTCAGGGCGGACACTCTAACCACAAGGCCACTGAGCTGGTGACATTTGCAAGATAAATGCATAATTATGACAACACAAAAGTTTGCCCATTATGCAAATAAATAGAATAAAATTGTATAGTATATTGTGGGTTAATAAATGCATTAGGCCTACATTAAATACATACATTTAAGAGGTTATTTCAATCGGTGACTGCTCGCAAGCTTGTGCACGCAGCGTATTGTAAGCCCCACTAAAGATCCACAGCACATCTCTGGGTTTGTGGATGAATTAAGAAGATTTTAGTGTCTTTTAGTGACAGCTATTTCTTGGAATGAAAACACATTTGACCACCAGGTGGCATACGTGAGCATAGTCCATACCATGATGTAACTCTACTCACTACAAACATAATTATACTAGTAATCAGATCACACTGCCAGTGGTGGAAAGTAACTAAGTACATTTACTTAAGTGATGTACACGAGTACAATTCTGAGGTATATGTACTTTGCTTGAGTATTTCCAATTTCCAATACTTTTCCTTCTACTCCACTGACTACATCTTTAATCCAAATATTGTGGTTCTACTTTTACCTCCTCCTTCACCTGGGTGAAATGTACCCACAATGCACTCAGCCAAATCCACCACATTCAGCAAAAAGAAAGAAAAAGAGTGCTGCTTTGTGATATTGTCATTGATTTTTTTTATTTTTTTTCAGTGTAGAATTATCAACCTACTATTAGTATATGGCTTTCATCATCATCATTTACTGTCTTAAATGTTATTTGTATACCAATCAATGCTCATTTGTATACTTACTGTATATATAGGGGCGGCGGTGGCTCAGGGGTAGAGTGCCTGGATGATAACCGTAAGGTTGCCAGTTCGAACCCGGGCTACCCCAGAGTTACTGCCGAAGTGTCCTTGAGCAAGACACTGAACCCCTAATTGCTCCCGATGTGCTAGTTGGTGCCTTGCATGGTTTCCGCTGCCATCGGTGTATGAATGTGTGTGTGAACGGGTGAATGTAATGCACAATCTCTGTAAAGCGCCTTGGATAAAGGCGCTATATAAATGCACCATTTACCATTTTATATAGTTGTCTACCGTTTATTTACTGTACATCTACAGTACATCTACAAGATCTACAAGCTTGTAGATCTGCTATTTTTGGAAAATCGTGAAAATGCGGCACAAATCTTTGAATATAATATTCTTTCAGAGCGAACATTTTTTTTGGACAACGTATTTTCATATGGGGGTCAGTGGCCAATCACATATCATTATGGGGGTCAGTGGCCAATCACATATCATTATGGGGGTCAGTGGCCAATCACATATCATTGTTGGGGTCCTTGACATGAAATATTTGAACTTGAGCAGGACTAATAGGCACTCAGAACACATAACTGCACCTGTTTGCCCAGCACTGATTAGTGCATGGTTAGCAGTGGTGGAAAGTACCTAAGTATATTTAGTACTGTATTTAAGTACTGTACTTAAGTACACTTTTGAGGTATTTTGGTAGTACTTTACAATAACGACCTGTTATAAAGCATTTATAAACATTTATAAGCCGTTTGTAGATGAGTAATAATCACTTTACTTGAGTATCTCCAGTACTTTTACCCCACTACAACTATTTTAAAACGTAGCTTACTAGTTACTCTGGAGATTTTAATTTTGAGTAGAAAACAAAAGACACATTAACCACTACATACCACGGCCATTTGAAAATAGCCGAAAATGTGTAAAACAAAAAGAGTTTAATTTATTAAATGAAATATGAGTATGTTTTACTTTCAGTAGTACTGTAAGTACATGCCGATACCGTTTTACTTTTACATGAGTACATTTTGAATATGGGACTTCTACTTGTGACATTGCAGTATAGATACTTAGTACAACATTAGAGTACTTTGCCCACCACAGGTGGTTAGTCTGAGGCGTTATTTAGCGTTGTGTCGTCCTAGGCTACTATTATGCTTCATTCTGAAGGTGATTTATGTTTTAGTCGAAACGTTAATCAATAAAGAAATAGGGTGCAGACTTCTATTACATTTGTATTGGTCCGGCTGCACCTACAACACTTCAGTGGACGTGTCAGCTATTTTTATTAAGTTATTCTTACCTTATTCTATATTGTAAAAAGAAAACAATCTGTGGAGTCCATACATACTGTACATACATCAAATAGAGAAAGGGAAGATACAGAAATTAATAATGTGCATGGACATTTTTGTTTGCTTTGTTGCTTGTTGGCTTACTGGTATGCTTGGTCTGCATTGATTAATCGATTGATTTATTGATTGATTGATTGATTGATTGATTGATTGATTGAACAGACACGCTATACAATCCTCATGTCTGGGAAAAATATATAATATTGACGTGTTGAGAATAAGCACGTTACATTTGCTAAAAAATAAAGACAAACAGACAGATTTACAACTAGAAAAAGTGCCCTTCTGGGCACAGGTCTCCACCAGGATAGGAATGTAGGACATTGCAGCTTGCCTTCATCTGGTGGTTGGATAAAAGGGCAACAAAAGTAAATTATCCACAGATCCGTGCAGTTAGAGGTAAAACACTTTTCGGTCAGTTATAGCGCCACCTTGAGGCTGAGTTGAAATTGTTCATGTGGCATTTCTTCCTCGGCCTAGTGGGAATGTGCGTGCACAATTTCACGGAAATCACGCGATGTGTTCATGATTTGCAGCATTTTGTTTGAAACTGAGCACTACTGTGAACTTTGGAAGCCAATCTTAACCAATCAGGATGGAGTCTGAGAAATCTGAAAGACCCGTTTCGTTGAATGGCTCTAGAGAGACTGTGTACCAATTTGCGCGATGTTTGGACAAAATCTGTAGGTGTACTGTGCAAAAACTTGTTTTGCACAAAGCGGCTATAACAGGCCATTCTGGAAATTTTGGGGCAGAGGTTCATCGTTGGCATCCAGGGAGTGTGTGTGCAAAATTTGGCATCGACCGGGTTAACGGTGCCGGAGATTAGCTGCTCACAGACACACACACGGACGGGCGGACACACGGACGGACGGACACACGGACGGACGGACACACGGACGGACGGACGGACGGACGGAGTGCAAAACATACTCTCCCCCCATGCTTTCGGCCTGGTGGAGACAATAATTTAAGTTTTTTGTCTACCACTGTAATGACTGTTGAGCCAATTTATATCTAGGATCATGAGATTATGTGGCCTCATGTGCTCTGTGTGCAGCTTGTGTAGATAATTATAACAGTAGGGAGCAGCGTTTTAAGAGAGGCATGGGAATACATGCAGTGTTGTTGAGCCGCGTGTGTAAATCTGCTTCTGTTGTTGGTGTTGTTGTGTGTTCTCCATGTGTGTGGTTGTGTGCACACGGCACCGTACGAGGCACGTGTGGTGGGGGAATGTGAGTGCACGGACGGATTAACACTCACGTATGTGTGTTTGTTCTCCGTGCACAGTACTGTGTGTCCTGTGTGTGTACCTGTTATGAGGTAGTGGGAACAGAGTATATATTTTGTTTACCTGTATGAGGTACGTTGGAGAACGATGTCTCCATAAGCAACTGTTTATGTACTTTGTTTATGGTGTATCATTGAGTAAATGTACATTGTGTGAGTGTCTTGTTAGCCTGTGTGGGCTGGGCATCTTATGTTGTAGGACACTTTAATAAATAAAAACTATCTATCTAATCGAATATCTATTTGTGGTACAAACCAAAACTAAGAACATATCGTCTTATTAAAAATAATTATGGCCCTGAACCTTATGTTAGACAAAATGTATCCAAAAGTCAGAGATCTTTTTGTGCACAGCTGCATTCTGGGACCTTACCATTAGCTAGAAAAAACGTTTCTTGTACACAATGCAATATTGAAGCAATGATTTGTATGGTGTGTCCTATAAGTCCATGTGGGCTGGGCGCCTTGGGTGCATGACACAAAAATAAAGAATCTATCCATCTGTACCTGTACCATTATTATTATTATTATTATTATTATTATTATTATTATTATTATTATTATTATTATTATATCATCTGTACCTGTATGAGGTAGTGGGAACAGAGGCTGAGCAGCTCCAGCAGCTGAAGGTGACTCCCTGCAGACAACACGTCCTGAACCACCCCAGGCTCCAACACGATCTGACAGACCAGAGAGAGAGAGAGAGGTTAGTCCTGAACCACCCCAGGCTCCAACACGATCTGACAGACCAGAGATAGAGAGAAAGAGAGAGGTTAGTCCTGAACCACCCCAGGCTCCAACACGATCTGACAGACCAGAGAGAGAGAGAGAGAGAGAGAGAGAGAGAGAGAGAGAGGTTAGTCCTGAACCACCCCAGGCTCCAACACGATCTGACAGACCAGAGAGAGAGAGAGAGGTTAGTCCTGGACCACCCCAGGCTCCAACACGATCTGACAGACCAGAGAGAGAGAGAGAGGTTAGTCCTGAACCACCCCAGGCTCCAACACGATCTGACAGACCAGAGAGAGAGAGAGAGGTTAGTCCTGAACCACCCCAGACTCCACCACAGACCACAGAGAGAGAGAGGTTAGTCCTGAACCACCCCAGGCTCCAACACGATCTGACAGACCAGAGAGAGAGAGATAGGTTAGTCCTGAACCACCCCAGGCTCCACCACAGACCACAGAGAGAGAGCGGTTAGTCCTGAACCACCCCAGGCTCCAACACGATCTGACAGACCAGAGAGAGAGAGAGAGGTTAGTCCTGAACCACCCCAGGCTCCAACACGATCTGACAGACCAGAGAGAGAGAGAGAGGTTAGTCCTGAACCACCCCAGGCTCCACCACAGACCACAGAGAGAGGTTAGTCCTGAACCACCCCAGACTCCAACACAGACCAGAGAGAGAGAGAGGTTAGTCCTGAACCACCCCAGACTCCAACACAGACCAGAGAGAGAGAGAGGTTAGTCCTGAACCACCCCAGACTCCAACACAGACCAGAGAGAGAGAGAGAGAGAGAGGTTAGTCCTGAACCACCCCAGGCTCCAACACCATCTGATCTGACACAGAGCAGAAAGGAGAGGAGAGAGGGGTTAGCAGTGTGGTGGGGAGAAAACAATTCAAAAGGTAGTACACAACTATACTCGAGTACTGGTCCTCAAGTACATTCCTTTTTGGGTTATCTGTACTTTACCCCAGTATTTTGTACTTTTGGATACTTGACATTCATTCCACTACATTTCAAAGACAAATACTGTACTTTTGACCTTCATTATGTACATGAGGTGGTCCCTTATTGGCCAAGCGCTCCCACCAACATGTGATTGGCTAGCAGATGTGCTCGTTTACATATGACGTAAGCTTTCCCTTCAATGGCAATGCGGCGTTTAATATTTTGATGTTTACTTTACGTCATATTTAGCGGAATTATCAGCTCTTATCATCATACATCATCATGCATCATCTCATACTGGCCAATCAGAATGCCTGTTACCTGTGATTGGTTGGGTGATTTACTCGTTTACAAATGAGGTCAATTTTCCCTTCAATGTCAATGGAGTTTAATATTTTGATGTTTAATTTACATCATATTTAGCAGAATTCATTGTCAATGGCAAATATTGAGACGGGCGGGGATAAGATTTAGCGGACATTAAGACCGGAATTCCCCTTTCATTGTCAATGGCAAATCTTGAGACGTGTGGGGACAAAAGATGTTTGAAACTGTTTGAAAATCGGTTAAGAATTGAGCAAGTTATGAGAAGGGAAAATGCAGACTTTTGTCAAATGTAATGTCACATCATCACATCGGCTGAAGACTCAACGTCAGGCATGCATGGCAACGCTTTGTGTTGCGTGTGACGTGACGTCACACCAGAGCCGTGGTCGCCCTATAGAAGACACTGCAGCAGGGCGCTCACGTAGTAGAGCCCCTATAGAAGACACTGCAGCA
Organism: Protomyctophum parallelum; assembly: GCF_964188405.1. NCBI lineage: Eukaryota > Metazoa > Chordata > Actinopteri > Myctophiformes > Myctophidae > Protomyctophum > Protomyctophum parallelum. The sequence goes on along the minus strand of NC_139698.1, from coordinate 9,826,434 downwards.
GGGTGCTCACGGAGCAGAGCCCTATAGAAGACACTGCAGCAGGGCGCTCACAGAGCAGAGCCCTATAGAAGACACAGCAGCAGGGCGCTCACAGAGCAGAGCCCTATAGAAGACACTGCAGCAGCAGGGCGCTCACAGAGCAGAGCCCTATAGAAGACACTGCAGCAGGGTGCTCACGGAGCAGAGCCCTATAGAAGACACTGCAGCAGGGCGCTCACGGAGCAGAGCCCTATAGAAGACACTGCAGCAGGGTGCTCACGGAGCAGAGCCCTATAGAAGACACTGCAGCAGCAGGGCGCTCACGCAGCAGAGCCCTATAGAAGACACTGCAGCAGGGCGCTCACGGAGCAGAGCCCTATAGAAGACACTGCAGCAGCAGGGTGCTCACGTAGTAGAGCCCTATAGAAGACACTGCAGCAGGGTGCTCACGGAGCAGAGCCCCTATAGAAGACACTGCAGCAGGGTGCTCACGGAGCAGAGCCCTATAGAAGACACTGCAGCAGGGTGCTCACGGAGCAGAGCCCCTATAGAAGACACTGCAGCAGCAGGGCGCTCACGGAGCAGAGCCCTATAGAAGACACTGCAGCAGCAGGGCGCTCACGGAGCAGAGCCCTATAGAAGACACTGCAGCAGGGCGCTCACAGAGCAGAGCCCTATAGAAGACACTGCAGCAGGGCGCTCACGGAGCAGAGCCCTATAGAAGACACTGCAGCAGGGTGCTCACGGAGCAGAGCCCCTATAGAAGACACTGCAGCAGGGTGCTCACGGAGCAGAGCCCTATAGAAGACACTGCAGCAGGGCGCTCACAGAGCAGAGCCCTATAGAAGACACTGCAGCAGGGTGCTCACAGAGCAGAGCCCTATAGAAGACACTGCAGCAGGGCGCTCACAGAGCAGAGCCCTATAGAAGACACTGCAGCAGGGCGCTCACAGAGCAGAGCCCTATAGAAGACACTGCAGCAGCAGGGCGCTCACGTAGTAGAGCCCTATAGAAGACACTGCAGCAGCAGGGCGCTCACGTGGCAGAGCCCCTATAGAAGACACTGCAGCAGGGCGCTCACGGAGCAGAGCCCTATAGAAGACACTGCAGCAGGGCGCTCACGGAGCAGAGCCCTATAGAAGACACTGCAGCAGGGTGCTCACAGAGCAGAGCCCTATAGAAGACACAGCAGCAGGGTGCTCACGGAGCAGAGCCCTATAGAAGACACTGCAGCAGGGCGCTCACAGAGCAGAGCCCTATAGAAGACACTGCAGCAGGGCGCTCACGGAGCAGAGCCCTATAGAAGACACTGCAGCAGGGCGCTCACGGAGCAGAGCCCTATAGAAGACACTGCAGCAGGGCGCTCACGGAGCAGAGCCCTATAGAAGACACAGCAGCAGGGCGCTCACGGAGCAGAGCCCCTATAGAAGACACTGCAGCAGGGTGCTCACAGAGCAGAGCCCCTATAGAAGACACTGCAGCAGGGCGCTCACAGAGCAGAGCCCTATAGAAGACACTGCAGCAGGGCGCTCACAGAGCAGAGCCCTATAGAAGACACTGCAGCAGGGCGCTCACAGAGCAGAGCCCTATAGAAGACACTGCAGCAGGGCGCTCACAGAGCAGAGCCCTATAGAAGACACTGCAGCAGGGCGCTCACGGAGCAGAGCCCTATAGAAGACACTGCAGCAGGGCGCTCACAGAGCAGAGCCCTATAGAAGACACTGCAGCAGGGCGCTCACGGAGCAGAGCCCTATAGAAGACACTGCAGCAGGGCGCTCACGGAGCAGAGCCCTATAGAAGACACTGCAGCAGGGCGCTCACGGAGCAGAGCCCTATAGAAGACACTGCAGCAGGGCGCTCACGGAGCAGAGCCCTATAGAAGACACTGCAGCAGGGCGCTCACAGAGCAGAGCCCTATAGAAGACACTGCAGCAGCAGGGCGCTCACGTAGTAGAGCCCTATAGAAGACACTGCAGCAGCAGGGCGCTCACGTAGTAGAGCCCTATAGAAGACACTGCAGCAGCAGGGCGCTCACGTGGCAGAGCCCCTATAGAAGACACTGCAGCAGGGCGCTCACGGAGCAGAGCCCCTATAGAAGACACTGCAGCAGCAGGGCGCTCACGTAGTAGAGCCCTATAGAAGACACTGCAGCAGGGTGCTCACGGAGCAGAGCCCCTATAGAAGACACTGCAGCAGCAGGGTGCTCACGTAGTAGAGCCCTATAGAAGACACTGCAGCAGGGTGCTCACGGAGCAGAGCCCCTATAGAAGACACTGCAGCAGCAGGGCGCTCACGTAGTAGAGCCCTATAGAAGACACTGCAGCAGGGCGCTCACGGAGCAGAGCCCTATAGAAGACACTGCAGCAGGGCGCTCACGCAGCAGAGCCCTATAGAAGACACTGCAGCAGGGTGCTCACAGAGCAGAGCCCTATAGAAGACACTGCAGCAGGGCGCTCACGGAGCAGAGCCCTATAGAAGACACTGCAGCAGGGTGCTCACAGAGCAGATTACTCCTTACTATTACTGAGACGGCTAGAGAGAGCTGAGAAAGAGGGAGATGTTGCGATGCACAGTGACCAATAAGACAGGAGGCCCGGAGGGCGTTGCTGTGGCCGTAGGGTACAAGGTGTACTCGTTTGGACGCTCCCACACGGGAAACATAAATCAGATGAAGGTGCACATCTTCAACACAGTGTCTTTACTCTGGATACTGTTGCCCCCGGTGACGGGTGAACGAGGAAACGACGCATTTCAGGTTCCCTCCTGGCGCGTTTACCACACGGCCGTGCTGATCAAAGGCACCATCTACGTCTGGGGCGGGGTTCAATTTACATACTTCTGCAAGAATGTGCTCTATGCGTTCCATGTCAACACCCACCGATGGTTCAAGCCCCAGGTTTCTGGGACTGTCCCAGAGAGGAGGTACAGCCACTCGGCCTGCGCGGTGGGGAAGGTCATGTACGTCCACGGAGGAATCACCCAGACGGGAGGCGTCAATGACACGTACAAGCTGCACACCCCCACAATGGTCTGGTCTTTAATCATCACCTCGGGCACTCCGGCACCCGTTTCAGAATGTCACTCTGCCACCATCATCGGAACAAAGATGTTTGTATTCGGGGGAGGGATGCAGTGGATCCACAAGAACAACCTCAGAGTGTTTGACACGGAGACCAACCTCTGGAAGAGCACACCTTCTGCCCCGCTTCTAAGAAGTCACGCCAGTCACTCAGCCTTCACCTATAATGGAGAACTGTACATATTCGGTGCCTATGACGACAGCCAGCAGTTCAATGATCTGTGGAGATTCAATCCAGAGACCTTCCACTGGAAGAAGGTTGAGCCCAAGGTGAACGGCCCATATCGGAGGTTTTGGATGTGCAGCGGCATGGAGGGAGATCGTGTGATCCTCTTCCAAGGAGACACGTTCACGTCTGCCGATGACCTGTACATCTTAGACTTCAATCCTAGTCTGAAGACGTTATGCAAGCCGGCAGTTATTCAGTACGGTCTGGAGCGGTCAGAACTCCCACACAACCTCAGGTGGGAGCTGTCGGCTATGACGAGACGTAACCACTTTCATGAGCCCTAGCGTCTCTGTTCTGTGAGGGATAGAAGCTGAAAATAGCTGATTTAAAAGCTTGTAGATCGTCGGCAAACAGATTTGGCGTAGAGGGGGGGAAACTGCGAACTACAGTAAGTACAGGTCAACTCGCAACTTGCATTTTGCAATAACGTCATGGAAAAGGTCCCAAGTCAAGACAGGAAAGTCCCAAGTCAAAAATGTTTTTCTTTCGAGTCTACAACAAGTAATACATTTGTTTTGAGAAGTCACGAGGCCATTTCAATGCAAAATTGTACTTGTATTTGTTTGTACTATTGTACTTGTATTTGTACTTGTTTTTGAGAGCGCTAGCTAGCCCCTAGTTCAATGTTTGTTTTGTGGGAAAATCCACGTCATAATGTGCCTCATTATGTCATATTGTCTCTTTATTTATTGTTAATCTTTGTGTTGGCACCGTTTGTTTTATATCACCATTACATCACCTAATCAACATGAGTTAGACGTTAATAGCGCCCCTCACTTCACACGGGTGTGATTTCTTTATTTAATTTTCCATTCTCTCTTTTTCCATTCTCTCTTCGGCAACATATACAATTATATTATCCCATTTTTACAACTGTTTGTTCTGTTCAGTTTACTTCAGCTCTATCTGTTTTTGGCATGTATTTTTTCACACAGGTGCAACATTTAACTTAAGCCCACCACACACCGGCTGTGTCCGCCGCGCGGCGGACACAGCCGCCTCCATTATTTTCAATGAACCTAACGCACACCGGCTCTGTCCGCCGCGTCGCCTGGCGCGCCGATAGAACCCAGTTCTATTTTCCAGGCGGCGCCGCGCGGCAACGCGTCGCGCCGCAGACGGTCGCAGACGGTGTGTGTCGGGCTTCTGTTCTGATTGTGTACTTTAAATTCCCTTCTTGAGGACAGTGTTTAACCCAACTATTTTACGTATAACATGTAATGCATACAGTACACTGTAACCATTATGGCATATGGCTGTTGTCTTGGCTTGGTTAGGGTTTTAGTTAACTCACATTTCAACCCACATTTCTTGAATATTGCTATTATTTTGCTGTTGACCCCCTCATAGACCCCTCCAACGTTTGTTCGAAACACTGTTACTGTACGTCAATGTCTCATCACGAACACATTTATCCTTGTACGGTCGGACACATGACCTTATCCCCAGTGAGGACAAGGCAAGAGACATGTGTCAGATCGCATCTAGTCTTGCATTGCCAGACTGTTCCCCCTCGCAATTTCCAAATGCTTCCATCATACATCCCTTTTTTATATATAATTTTTATATAACACATTTCTCACCCCTGTGTCAATTATCTAATGTGACCCTGGTCTACACCCCCCGCCAACCTGGTCCCCATTAGCCTGGGCACCGTTTCATTTTGGTATATGATCCGGGCTGGAGCCGGATGATATGCTTACGTCAAGTTGTAGGCAATGGTTTGCCTACAACAAACAGGAAGCTGTTTGTTGCTTCCTGTTTGAATAAAAGCAATAAAAGCTCTCGTAAGCGAGAGCTTTTATTGCGAGGGAAAAGGAAGTTGTCGCCGCCTGTTCATCCTGTCTGGGGACTACAAAACAATACTACAACATGACGTAACCACATCATCCTGATGACTACAAAACAATACTACAACATGACGTAACCACATCATCCTGATGACTACAAAACAATACTACAACATGACGTAACCACATCATCCTGATGACTACAAAACAATACTACAACATGACGTAACCACATCATCCTGAATCCTGATGACTACAAAACAATACTACAACATGACGTAACCACATCATCCTGATGACTACAAAACAATACTACAACATGACGTAACCACATCACCCTGATGACTACAAAACAATACTACAACATGACGTAACCACATCATCCTGATGACTACAAAACAATACTACAACATGACGTAACCACATCATCCTGATGACTACAAAACAATACTACAACATGACGTAACTACATCATCCTGATGACTACAAAACAATACTACAACATGACGTAAGCACATCATCCGGCCCCAGCCCGGATCATACAGACTTTTGAAACAGAGACCAGGCTTTCCTCCGAGGCGGTGGAAAGCCTGGTGAGGCGAGGTTAGGTCCCCATATATGGACATGGGGAGAGCATGGGGACTTGAGCTCATGCTTCCTTCATGCCTGAGTGTCCAAGCACCTTGCACCTGACAGGGGGGAGTTTCACTGGTTGGACGTAGCACGTGGAAGGAACACGTTATTCCAACCAGTTCCTTTCCCCTCCATCAGGCGCCCCGGCTGGCCAGGGGGAGGCAGTTTAGAGACCAGGATTACTGCATGTTTTTTGTGAGGGAACCTTCAACCGGGGAGAACATGCAAACTCCACACAGAAGTGCCAACCCCGCCTCGGGTATGGGCACTGATGAGGAAACTGAGGAGGAAACACGCCGCCAGCACCCACAGCATCCCGAGTGGGAATCGAACCCAGGACCTTCTAGCCGTGAGGCGACAGCACTACCAACTGTGCCACCGTGCCCCCATACATACATACATCCCTTTTTGGCCAAAAAGTACCTTTTATATGTGTGGTGGGGGGGCTCAGAGTGCTTCCACTAAGGAAAGTAGGCTTTCTAATGACACAACCCTCCTTTGTATTGGCGAGTATAGCAAAAAAACGTTATTTTCATTTACGCTAAAGACGAGAGGCTGGTCTGCATTTATGCGAGCCCCAGAAGTCATCGGTATAACACAGCTCTAAACACAACAGCATCAGAGCTATGTGGACCAGAGCTGTAACAGGAACACAACATCAGCATGCAGTGGCATTAGAGCTATGTGGACCAGAGCTGTAACAGGAACACAACATCAGCATGCAGCGCGCTGCCTGGTGAGCTATAGCCTGTTGCTATGACCTACTTCTATACAGCCTGGCAGACGCCGTCTCCAAGCCAAGCTCGTGTTCCACCGCGGAAATACAATTAAGTGATGTTATTATATGAGGGATCCATCCAAGCCTCTCAGTACAGAGCCACGGGCTGTGCCAAACCACAAGGATGCTCATTAGACGCTTGTTCCTGGCACACAAGGTCAGCCACAGGCTAGAAGTCACTGCATGGTCAATTAAAAGCAGGTGTTCTGCTTAGTCAGGGGTGGGCAACCTTGAATATGGAGAGGGACACTACATTTCCACATTCACTCCAGTCTAGAGGGCAATATTATGCATTATACTGTTGTAGCAAAAATAGGTGATCTACAAGCTCAAAACGCGTCGCAGTGCGACGCCAAATCGTACTGGTTTTGTGGAATGACTCAGATGCTGTTGTTTATTGGTCCCGAGGCCACAGTGCCCCACGCTGATTTTGTTGAGATTCTGAATGTTTTACTCTGTATTTTAAAATAATCACACTCACGTAAAGTGAGGGGGGTGCATACTTAGTTTAGACTAGTCATTGGTTAGACATAAGGTTGGTGAGGGGTGCATTAAGACGAACGGATTAAGGTTGGTGAGGGGTGCGTTAAAACGACCGGATTAAGGTTGGTGAGAGGTGCGTTAAAATGACCAGATTAAGGTTGGTGAGGGGTGCGTTAAAACGACCGGATTAAGGTTGGTGAGGGGTGCGTTAAAATGACCAGATTAAGGTTGGTGAGGGGTGCGTTAAAACGACCGGATTAAGGTTGGTGAGGGGTGCGTTAACGTTAGGTTTAGGTGTGCTGCCCCGTGGGAGGTTAGGGTTAGGGTGAGGGTTTGAGATATGACTAGTCTAAACTAAGTACTGCACCCGAGTGAGGGACGCTCTTATCATCATACTGTATATCACATTCCGTGCTCAGCCAATCAAATCATGTCCATGGTACAAACACACACAGCAGGGCATAGGAGGGGCTAGCGCCCCCTCAAAAAGTAAGCATTGGGATCATTCATGGCAGTTGGCCGCTGTGCCCTCAAAAATGTGCGACACCAAAGGTCAAGTGGGCTTGCCCCTTATTATGATGAAATTCCATACTCTAAGTCTACTCCATGCATGGGCAACTGGTGGCCCGGGGGCCACATGCGGCCCCCACCTTCACTTAATGTGGCCCTCAAGTTAATATCAGAATACTGATATAATATTGATTTGCAAACATGACCCGCTCTAAAGTGAACATACCTATAATTAATGACATTTGAAATGAAATACAAAATGTTACTTTTCAGGATTCAAATTAAAAGAAAAAATATATAATCAGGATTTCAATTCAAATAATAGCAAAAATAGCTGATCTACAAGCTGAAAACACACCACACTGCGACACGTTTTGAACTTGTAGATCGGCTATTTTTTTGGCCCTCTGGAGTGAGTGTGGAAATATAATAGTGTCCCTCTCCATTGTCAAAGTTGCCCTAACCTGGCATCACCAGGCTGTATCCGGGACCCACAGATGGGTTTGGGAACCAGTGAAGTATAGGGCATTAAAACAGAGATAGGAGCATTCTGCCCTGAGCCTGACAGTATGTGTGTGTGGACGTATAATATGACTCACCTGTCCGGTGTAGGCAAAGTCTAGAGCGTGCTTCAGTCCCACACTGGTCACTCCCTGCAGGGTCACTTCATCAGCCTCACTCTCCACCATACACAGGCTGAACATGGCCTGAATGAAGAGCAGAGAGAGAGCACGCTGGTAAAATAAAGGACAACACAGTGATTCTCAACTGTAGGAATGTCATGGACCTTCCCCATGCGCATGATCCCCATGATCTATCCCTGGGATCCCCCACTGTGTGTGCCGTGAGCGGAGAGAGAACAGCTGACATAAAAGCTCACATTGCGTCACAGATGTGACCGTTTTCTTGGAGGTCTGCTCTACTCAGCCGTTCTCTGCGCGCACCACCTTCGCACGGCGGGGCTTTAAATAATACAGTTTGAGGGGATTCAGATGCGTGGCCATGCAGGCTCTGGTGCCGTGATGGTATATAGGGAGCACTCCGTTTGTCAAAATCAAAGTCGTACAATTTTGCCACACACGTTACCGCAGTGAAGTTTGACTCATCTCTTGGAGCAGTGAGCTACAGCCGTGCCGCGCTCTGGAATCATTCGATTCGTTGATTTGACTCCCCCCAATCCAACCCATTGATGCTGAGTGCCAAGCAGGGAGGCATTGGGTCCCATTTTTACAGTCTTTGGTATGACGCGACCGGGGATCGAACCCCCGACCTCCCCGTTTCAGTGCGGACACTCCAACCACAAGGCCACTGTCTGTGACTAATGAGTGTCCGGTTTCTTTTGGGCCCCGGCCTGCACGCGCATGCTGGTTCTTATCAGTGCGACGTTGTCTGGAAATGCGTCTACTGATTATCCCCTTGCATATTTCCAGTCCTGCCACTGGAGCAGACCCGTCAATATACTGTAGCAATCACCATCTCTGAACCAGACACTCATCTCATGTGGAGCACATAATAACTGAGGAGTGCTTGTTCTTGTGCTGCTGCGTCAACACTCTGCCTGCACAAAACAAAACACTACTGACAACCATTTACATTCCAACCATTTACATTCAGTTATCATTGGGATACATTACTTTGCATCGTGTGACCTGTGTGGCCTTTTCTTCACTTTTAGATTTCTGCACCAAATGGTCAGCAGCACCTCAGAAATGCATTGCGTGAAATACCACATGATCCAATAATTTGGTTACTGAGTGACGTTACATTGATCAACAAATTTGAACAAAGAATATTTTGTGTTACTCGCCAGTACAGCTGCGAAAAAAATCATCTTGGTTAATTGGAAATCTGAAAAATCATCTTCACAGAGACACTGGCCGAATGAGCTTTCATCATACTGTACTCCTGAAAAGATACTGTACAATGTAAGAAGAAGGCCTGCTACGTTTGAAAAGATAAGGGGCAGGTTCTTTGGGGGTTGGTTTTTACTGTTTTTTGTCTTTTATTTTTTGAGTTTGTCTTGTCTTATTTAAAAAAAGAAATGATTCTGAAATTCATTGTTGTAAATGATGATGTCTGCATTATCAATAAATAAATCTTAAAAAAAAAAAAGTTTAACGACATCAT
>NC_139698.1:9659326-9814326 GCF_964188405.1 Protomyctophum parallelum | reverse complement strand
GAGAGACAGACAGGTCCTTGGTTAACACACACAGAGAGACAGACAGGGCCTTGGTTAACACACACAGAGAGACAGACAGGGCCTTGGTTAACACACACAGAGAGACAGACAGGGCCTTGGTTAACACACACAGAGAGACAGACAGGTCCTTGGTTAACACACACAGAGAGACAGACAGGGCCTTGGTTAACACACACAGAGAGACAGACAGGGCCTTGGTTAACACACACACACACACACAGAGAGACAGACAGGGCCTTGGTTAACACACACACAGAGAGACAGACAGGTCCTTGGTTAACACACACAGAGAGACAGACAGGGCCTTGGTTAACACACACAGAGAGACAGACAGGGCCTTGGTTAACACACACACAGAGAGACAGACAGGGCCTTGGTTAACACACTCACACAGAGAGACAGACAGGGCCTTGGTTAACACACACACAGAGAGACAGACAGGGCCTTGGTTAACACTCACACAGAGAGACAGACAGGGCCTTGGTTAACACACACACAGAGAGACAGACAGGGCCTTGGTTAACACTCACACAGAGAGACAGACAGGGCCTTGGTTAACACACACACACAGAGAGACAGACAGGGCCTTGGTTAACACACACACAGAGAGACAGACAGGGCCTTGGTTAACACACACACAGAGAGACAGACAGGGCCTTGGTTAACACTCACACAGAGAGACAGACAGGGCCTTGGTTAACACACACACAGAGAGACAGACAGGGCCTTGGTTAACACTCACACAGAGAGACAGACAGGGCCTTGGTTAACACTCACACAGAGAGACAGACAGGGCCTTGGTTAACACACACACAGAGAGACAGACAGGGCCTTGGTTAACACTCACACAGAGAGACAGACAGGGCCTTGGTTAACACACACACAGAGAGACAGACAGGGCCTTGGTTAACACACACACAGAGAGACAGACAGGGCCTTGGTTAACACACACACAGAGAGACAGACAGGGCCTTGGTTAACACACACACAGAGAGACAGACAGGGCCTTGGTTAACACACACAGAGAGACAGACAGGGCCTTGGTTAACACTCACACAGAGAGACAGACAGGGCCTTGGTTAACACTCACACAGAGAGACAGACAGGGCCTTGGTTAACACACACAGAGAGACAGACAGGGCCTTGGTTAACACACACACAGAGAGACAGACAGGGCCTTGGTTAACACACACACAGAGAGACAGACAGGGCCTTGGTTAACACACACACAGAGAGACAGACAGGGCCTTGGTTAACACACACACAGAGAGACAGACAGGGCCTTGGTTAACACACACACAGAGAGACAGACAGGGCCTTGGTTAACACACACAGAGAGACAGACAGGGCCTTGGTTAACACACACACACACACAGAGAGACAGACAGGGCCTTGGTTAACACACACACAGAGAGACAGACAGGGCCTTGGTTAACACACACACACACACAGAGAGACAGACAGGGCCTTGGTTAACACTCACACAGAGAGACAGACAGGGCCTTGGTTAACACACACAGAGAGACAGACAGGGCCTTGGTTAACACACACAGAGAGACAGACAGGGCCTTGGTTAACACACACAGAGAGACAGACAGGGCCTTGGTTAACACACACAGAGAGACAGACAGGTCCTTGGTTAACACACACAGAGAGACAGACAGGGCCTTGGTTAACACACACAGAGAGACAGACAGGGCCTTGGTTAACACACACACACACACAGAGAGACAGACAGGGCCTTGGTTAACACACACACAGAGAGACAGACAGGGCCTTGGTTAACACTCACACAGAGAGACAGACAGGGCCTTGGTTAACACTCACACAGAGAGACAGACAGGGCCTTGGTTAACACACACACACACACACACAGAGAGACAGACAGGGCCTTGGTTAACACACACACAGAGAGACAGACAGGGCCTTGGTTAACACTCACACAGAGAGACAGACAGGGCCTTGGTTAACACACACACAGAGAGACAGACAGGGCCTTGGTTAACACTCACACAGAGAGACAGACAGGGCCTTGGTTAACACTCACACAGAGAGACAGACAGGGCCTTGGTTAACACACACACAGAGAGACAGACAGGGCCTTGGTTAACACACACACAGAGAGACAGACAGGGCCTTGGTTAACACACACAGAGAGACAGACAGGGCCTTGGTTAACACACACACAGAGAGACAGACAGGGCCTTGGTTAACACACACAGAGAGACAGACAGGGCCTTGGTTAACACACACACAGAGAGACAGACAGGGCCTTGGTTAACACACACAGAGAGACAGACAGGGCCTTGGTTAACACACACACAGAGAGACAGACAGGGCCTTGGTTAACACACACAGAGAGACAGACAGGGCCTTGGTTAACACTCACACAGAGAGACAGACAGGGCCTTGGTTAACACACACACAGAGAGACAGACAGGGCCTTGGTTAACACACACAGAGAGACAGACAGGGCCTTGGTTAACACTCACACAGAGAGACAGACAGGGCCTTGGTTAACACTCACACAGAGAGACAGACAGGGCCTTGGTTAACACACACACAGAGAGACAGACAGGGCCTTGGTTAACACACACAGAGAGACAGACAGGGCCTTGGTTAACACACACACAGAGAGACAGACAGGGCCTTGGTTAACACACACAGAGAGACAGACAGGGCCTTGGTTAACACACACACAGAGAGACAGACAGGGCCTTGGTTAACACTCACACAGAGAGACAGACAGGGCCTTGGTTAACACTCACACAGAGAGACAGACAGGGCCTTGGTTAACACTCACACAGAGAGACAGACAGGGCCTTGGTTAACACACACACAGAGAGACAGACAGGGCCTTGGTTAACACACACACAGAGAGACAGACAGGGCCTTGGTTAACACACACACAGAGAGACAGACAGGGCCTTGGTTAACACTCACACAGAGAGACAGACAGGGCCTTGGTTAACACTCACACAGAGAGACAGACAGGGCCTTGGTTAACACTCACACAGAGAGACAGACAGGGCCTTGGTTAACACTCACACAGAGAGACAGACAGGGCCTTGGTTAACACTCACACAGAGAGACAGACAGGGCCTTGGTTAACACTCACACAGAGAGACAGACAGGGCCTTGGTTAACACACTCACACAGAGAGACAGACAGGGCCTTGGTTAACACACACACAGAGAGACAGACAGGGCCTTGGTTAACACACACACAGAGAGACAGACAGGGCCTTGGTTAACACACACACAGAGAGACAGACAGGGCCTTGGTTAACACTCACACAGAGAGACAGACAGGGCCTTGGTTAACACACACAGAGAGACAGACAGGGCCTTGGTTAACACTCACACAGAGAGACAGACAGGGCCTTGGTTAACACACACACAGAGAGACAGACAGGGCCTTGGTTAACACACACACAGAGAGACAGACAGGGCCTTGGTTAACACACACACAGAGAGACAGACAGGGCCTTGGTTAACACTCACACAGAGAGACAGACAGGGCCTTGGTTAACACACACACAGAGAGACAGACAGGGCCTTGGTTAACACTCACACAGAGAGACAGACAGGGCCTTGGTTAACACTCACACAGAGAGACAGACAGGGCCTTGGTTAACACACACACAGAGAGACAGACAGGGCCTTGGTTAACACTCACACAGAGAGACAGACAGGGCCTTGGTTAACACTCACACAGAGAGACAGACAGGGCCTTGGTTAACACTCACACAGAGAGACAGACAGGGCCTTGGTTAACACTCACACAGACAGACAGACAGGGCCTTGGTTAACACACACACAGAGAGACAGACAGGGCCTTGGTTAACACACACACAGAGAGACAGACAGGGCCTTGGTTAACACACACAGAGAGACAGACAGGGCCTTGGTTAACACACACAGAGAGACAGACAGGGCCTTGGTTAACACTCACACAGAGAGACAGACAGGGCCTTGGTTAACACTCACACAGAGAGACAGACAGGGCCTTGGTTAACACTCACACAGAGAGACAGACAGGGCCTTGGTTATAACACACACACAGAGAGACAGACAGGGCCTTGGTTAACACACACACAGAGAGACAGACAGGGCCTTGGTTAACACACACACAGAGAGACAGACAGGGCCTTGGTTAACACACACACAGAGAGACAGACAGGGCCTTGGTTAACACTCACACCGAGAGACAGACAGGGCCTTGGTTAACACTCACACAGAGAGACAGACAGGGCCTTGGTTAACACACACACAGAGAGACAGACAGGGCCTTGGTTAACACTCACACAGAGAGACAGACAGGGCCTTGGTTAACACACACACAGAGAGACAGACAGGGCCTTGGTTAACACACACACAGAGAGACAGACAGGGCCTTGGTTAACACACACAGAGAGACAGACAGGGCCTTGGTTAACACACACAGAGAGACAGACAGGGCCTTGGTTAACACTCACACAGAGAGACAGACAGGGCCTTGGTTAACACTCACACAGAGAGACAGACAGGGCCTTGGTTAACACTCACACAGAGAGACAGACAGGGCCTTGGTTATAACACACACACAGAGAGACAGACAGGGCCTTGGTTAACACACACACAGAGAGACAGACAGGGCCTTGGTTAACACACACACAGAGAGACAGACAGGGCCTTGGTTAACACACACACAGAGAGACAGACAGGGCCTTGGTTAACACTCACACCGAGAGACAGACAGGGCCTTGGTTAACACTCACACAGAGAGACAGACAGGGCCTTGGTTAACACTCACACAGAGAGACAGACAGGGCCTTGGTTAACACACACACAGAGAGACAGACAGGGCCTTGGTTAACACACACACACAGAGAGACAGACAGGGCCTTGGTTAACACTCACACAGAGAGACAGACAGGGCCTTGGTTAACACTCACACAGAGAGACAGACAGGGCCTTGGTTAACACTCACACAGAGAGACAGACAGGGCCTTGGTTAACACTCACACAGAGAGACAGACAGGGCCTTGGTTAACACACACACACACAGAGAGACAGACAGGGCCTTGGTTAACACACACAGAGAGACAGACAGGGCCTTGGTTAACACACACAGAGAGACAGACAGGGCCTTGGTTAACACTCACACACAGAGAGACAGACAGGGCCTTGGTTAACACACACAGAGAGACAGACAGGGCCTTGGTTAACACTCACACACAGAGAGACAGACAGGGCCTTGGTTAACACACACACAGAGAGACAGACAGGGCCTTGGTTAACACACACACAGAGAGACAGACAGGGCCTTGGTTAACACACACACACACAGAGAGACAGACAGGGCCTTGGTTAACACACACACAGAGAGACAGACAGGGCCTTGGTTAACACACACACACAGAGAGACAGACAGGGCCTTGGTTAACACTCACACAGAGAGACAGACAGGTCCTTGGTTAACACACACACACAGAGAGACAGACAGGGCCTTGGTTAACACACACACAGAGAGACAGACAGGTCCTTGGTTAACACACACACAGAGAGACAGACAGGGCCTTGGTTAACACACACACAGAGAGACAGACAGGGCCTTGGTTAACACACACACAGAGAGACAGACAGGGCCTTTGGTTAACACTCACACAGAGAGACAGACAGGGCCTTGGTTATAACACACACACAGAGAGACAGACAGGGCCTTGGTTAACACACACACACAGAGAGACAGACAGGGCCTTGGTTAACACACACACACAGAGAGACAGACAGGGCCTTGGTTAACACTCACACAGAGAGACAGACAGGGCCTTGGTTAACACTCACACAGAGAGACAGACAGGGCCTTGGTTAACACACACACAGAGAGACAGACAGGGCCTTGGTTAACACTCACACAGAGAGACAGACAGGGCCTTGGTTAACACACACACAGAGAGACAGACAGGGCCTTGGTTAACACTCACACAGAGAGACAGACAGGGCCTTGGTTAACACTCACACAGAGAGACAGACAGGGCCTTGGTTAACACTCACACAGAGAGACAGACAGGGCCTTGGTTAACACTCACACAGAGAGACAGACAGGGCCTTGGTTAACACTCACACAGAGAGACAGACAGGGCCTTGGTTAACACACACACAGAGAGACAGACAGGGCCTTGGTTAACACACACACAGAGAGACAGACAGGGCCTTGGTTAACACTCACACAGAGAGACAGACAGGGCCTTGGTTAACACTCACACAGAGAGACAGACAGGGCCTTGGTTAACACTCACACAGAGAGACAGACAGGGCCTTGGTTAACACACTCACACAGAGAGAGACAGACAGGGCCTTGGTTAACACACACACAGAGAGACAGACAGGGCCTTGGTTAACACACTCACACAGAGAGAGACAGACAGGGCCTTGGTTAACACACACACAGAGAGACAGACAGGGCCTTGGTTAACACACTCACACAGAGAGAGACAGACAGGGCCTTGGTTAACACACTCACACACAGAGAGACAGACAGGGCCTTGGTTAACACACACACAGAGAGACAGACAGGGCCTTGGTTAACACACTCACACAGAGAGAGACAGACAGGGCCTTGGTTAACACACACACAGAGAGACAGACAGGGCCTTGGTTAACACTCACACAGAGAGAGACAGACAGGGCCTTGGTTAACACACTCACACACAGAGAGACAGACAGGGCCTTGGTTAACACTCACACAGAGAGACAGACAGGGCCTTGGTTAACACTCACACAGAGAGACAGACAGGGCCTTGGTTAACACACTCACACAGAGAGACAGACAGGGCCTTGGTTAACACTCACACAGAGAGAGACAGACAGGGCCTTGGTTAACACTCACACAGAGAGACAGACAGGGCCTTGGTTAACACACTCACACAGAGAGAGACAGACAGGGCCTTGGTTAACACACACACAGAGAGACAGACAGGGCCTTGGTTAACACACTCACACACAGAGAGACAGACAGGGCCTTGGTTAACACACACACAGAGAGACAGACAGGGCCTTGGTTAACACACACACAGAGAGACAGACAGGGCCTTGGTTAACACACTCACACAGAGAGAGACAGACAGGGCCTTGGTTAACACACACACAGAGAGACAGACAGGGCCTTGGTTAACACACTCACACAGAGAGAGACAGACAGGGCCTTGGTTAACACTCACACAGAGAGACAGACAGGGCCTTGGTTAACACACTCACACAGAGAGAGACAGACAGGGCCTTGGTTAACACACTCACACAGAGAGAGACAGACAGGGCCTTGGTTAACACTCACACAGAGAGACAGACAGGGCCTTGGTTAACACACTCACACAGAGAGAGACAGACAGGGCCTTGGTTAACACACACACAGAGAGACAGACAGGGCCTTGGTTAACACTCACACAGAGAGACAGACAGGGCCTTGGTTAACACACACACAGAGAGACAGACAGGGCCTTGGTTAACACACACACAGAGAGACAGACAGGGCCTTGGTTAACACTCACACAGAGAGACAGACAGGGCCTTGGTTAACACTCACACAGAGAGACAGACAGGGCCTTGGTTAACACTCACACACACAGAGAGAGACAGACAGGGCCTTGGTTAACACTCACACACAGAGACAGACAGGGCCTTGGTTAACACACACACAGAGAGACAGACAGGGCCTTGGTTAACACTCACACAGAGAGAGACAGACAGGGCCTTGGTTAACACACACAGAGAGACAGACAGGGCCTTGGTTAACACACACACAGAGAGACAGACAGGGCCTTGGTTAACACTCACACAGAGAGACAGACAGGGCCTTGGTTAACACTCACACAGAGAGACAGACAGGGCCTTGGTTAACACTCACACAGAGAGACAGACAGGGCCTTGGTTAACACTCACACAGAGAGACAGACAGGGCCTTGGTTAACACACACACAGAGAGACAGACAGGGCCTTGGTTAACACTCACACAGAGAGACAGACAGGGCCTTGGTTAACACTCACACAGAGAGACAGACAGGGCCTTGGTTAACACTCACACAGAGAGACAGACAGGGCCTTGGTTAACACACACACAGAGAGAGACAGACAGGGCCTTGGTTAACACTCACACAGAGAGACAGACAGGGCCTTGGTTAACACTCACACAGAGAGACAGACAGGGCCTTGGTTAACACACTCACACAGAGAGAGACAGACAGGGCCTTGGTTAACACACTCACAGAGAGACAGACAGGGCCTTGGTTAACACACTCACACAGAGAGACAGACAGGGCCTTGGTTAACACTCACACAGAGAGACAGACAGGGCCTTGGTTAACAGTTTCCGTGCCGGGAATGGATTACTCCAGGTTAATGTCGCTGCCATAAAAGACTTACGCGACTTTTGTTTTATGTGTTTAATCCGCCGTAATGTAAACAAAAAAAAGAAAATTCTTTTTCGCCGCTTAGGAAGAGAGGAGGTGCATTTCGTGTTGACAATGAACCGGAAATCGTCACATGCTGTGAGCTGCTAGGGCTTCTGGGAAATTGAGGCCAATGCAAACGCATTGGGTTCAACGCCTCATGGAGGCGGGTCCTGTGCTGCCTCTTCTCGGTGTAGCAAGATGGCGGGTGGTTCGATCGTTCATAACAAACGGGGGGAGCTATTTTCGCTCGATTTTCGCGGATTAAAAGCCCAAATAATTCAGCGTGTGCTCTAAAGGTAATACAACAATCTCGGCAGTGAAGGGGGGTTGATTAAAATGCGGGTTAATCGTAAAAAACAGTCAAACTGTTAACACACACACAGAGAGACAGACAGGGCCTTGGTTAACACACACACAGAGAGACAGACAGGGCCTTGGTTAACACTCACACAGAGAGACAGACAGGGCCTTGGTTAACACTCACACAGAGAGACAGACAGGGCCTTGGTTAACACTCACACAGAGAGACAGACAGGGCCTTGGTTATAACACACACACACAGAGAGACAGACAGGGCCTTGGTTAACACACACACAGAGAGACAGACAGGGCCTTGGTTATAACACACACACACAGAGAGACAGACAGGGCCTTGGTTAACACACACACAGAGAGACAGACAGGGCCTTGGTTAACACACACACAGAGAGACAGACAGGGCCTTAGTTAACACACACACAGAGAGACAGACAGGGCCTTGGTTAACACTCACACAGAGAGACAGACAGGGCCTTAGTTAACACACACACAGAGAGACAGACAGGGCCTTGGTTATAACACACACACACAGAGAGACAGACAGGGCCTTGGTTAACACACACACAGAGAGACAGACAGGGCCTTGGTTAACACTCACACAGAGAGACAGACAGGGCCTTGGTTAACACACACACAGAGAGACAGACAGGGCCTTGGTTAACACTCACACAGAGAGACAGACAGGGCCTTGGTTAACACTCACACAGAGAGACAGACAGGGCCTTGGTTAACACTCACACAGAGAGACAGACAGGGCCTTGGTTAACACACACACAGAGAGACAGACAGGGCCTTGGTTAACACACACACAGAGAGACAGACAGGGCCTTGGTTAACACTCACACAGAGAGACAGACAGGGCCTTGGTTAACACTCACACAGAGAGACAGACAGGGCCTTGGTTAACACTCACACAGAGAGACAGACAGGGCCTTGGTTAACACTCACACAGAGAGACAGACAGGGCCTTGGTTATAACACACACACACAGAGAGACAGACAGGGCCTTGGTTAACACACACACAGAGAGACAGACAGGGCCTTGGTTATAACACACACACACAGAGAGACAGACAGGGCCTTGGTTAACACACACACAGAGAGACAGACAGGGCCTTGGTTAACACTCACACAGAGAGAGACAGACAGGGCCTTGGTTAACACACACACAGAGAGACAGACAGGGCCTTGGTTAACACACACACAGAGAGACAGACAGGGCCTTAGTTAACACACACACAGAGAGACAGACAGGGCCTTGGTTAACACTCACACAGAGAGACAGACAGGGCCTTAGTTAACACACACACAGAGAGACAGACAGGGCCTTGGTTAACACACACACACAGAGAGACAGACAGGGCCTTGGTTAACACTCACACAGAGAGACAGACAGGGCCTTGGTTAACACTCACACAGAGAGACAGACAGGGCCTTGGTTAACACTCACACAGAGAGACAGACAGGGCCTTGGTTATAACACACACACACAGAGAGACAGACAGGGCCTTGGTTAACACACACACAGAGAGACAGACAGGGCCTTGGTTATAACACACACACACAGAGAGACAGACAGGGCCTTGGTTAACACACACACAGAGAGACAGACAGGGCCTTGGTTAACACTCACACAGAGAGAGACAGACAGGGCCTTGGTTAACACACACACAGAGAGACAGACAGGGCCTTGGTTAACACACACACAGAGAGACAGACAGGGCCTTAGTTAACACACACACAGAGAGACAGACAGGGCCTTGGTTAACACTCACACAGAGAGACAGACAGGGCCTTAGTTAACACACACACAGAGAGACAGACAGGGCCTTGGTTATAACACACACACACAGAGAGACAGACAGGGCCTTGGTTAACACACACACAGAGAGACAGACAGGGCCTTGGTTAACACTCACACAGAGAGACAGACAGGGCCTTGGTTAACACTCACACAGAGAGACAGACAGGGCCTTGGTTAACACACACACAGAGAGAGACAGACAGGGCCTTGGTTAACACTCACACAGAGAGACAGACAGGGCCTTGGTTAACACTCACACAGAGAGACAGACAGGGCCTTGGTTAACACACTCACACAGAGAGAGACAGACAGGGCCTTGGTTAACACACTCACAGAGAGACAGACAGGGCCTTGGTTAACACACTCACACAGAGAGACAGACAGGGCCTTGGTTAACACTCACACAGAGAGACAGACAGGGCCTTGGTTAACAGTTTCCGTGCCGGGAATGGATTACTCCAGGTTAATGTCGCTGCCATAAAAGACTTACGCGACTTTTGTTTTATGTGTTTAATCCGCCGTAATGTAAACAAAAAAAAGAAAATTCTTTTTCGCCGCTTAGGAAGAGAGGAGGTGCATTTCGTGTTGACAATGAACCGGAAATCGTCACATGCTGTGAGCTGCTAGGGCTTCTGGGAAATTGAGGCCAATGCAAACGCATTGGGTTCAACGCCTCATGGAGGCGGGTCCTGTGCTGCCTCTTCTCGGTGTAGCAAGATGGCGGGTGGTTCGATCGTTCATAACAAACGGGGGGAGCTATTTTCGCTCGATTTTCGCGGATTAAAAGCCCAAATAATTCAGCGTGTGCTCTAAAGGTAATACAACAATCTCGGCAGTGAAGGGGGGTTGATTAAAATGCGGGTTAATCGTAAAAAACAGTCAAACTGTTAACACACACACAGAGAGACAGACAGGGCCTTGGTTAACACACACACAGAGAGACAGACAGGGCCTTGGTTAACACTCACACAGAGAGACAGACAGGGCCTTGGTTAACACTCACACAGAGAGACAGACAGGGCCTTGGTTAACACTCACACAGAGAGACAGACAGGGCCTTGGTTATAACACACACACACAGAGAGACAGACAGGGCCTTGGTTAACACACACACAGAGAGACAGACAGGGCCTTGGTTATAACACACACACACAGAGAGACAGACAGGGCCTTGGTTAACACACACACAGAGAGACAGACAGGGCCTTGGTTAACACACACACAGAGAGACAGACAGGGCCTTAGTTAACACACACACAGAGAGACAGACAGGGCCTTGGTTAACACTCACACAGAGAGACAGACAGGGCCTTAGTTAACACACACACAGAGAGACAGACAGGGCCTTGGTTATAACACACACACACAGAGAGACAGACAGGGCCTTGGTTAACACACACACAGAGAGACAGACAGGGCCTTGGTTAACACTCACACAGAGAGACAGACAGGGCCTTGGTTAACACACACACAGAGAGACAGACAGGGCCTTGGTTAACACTCACACAGAGAGACAGACAGGGCCTTGGTTAACACTCACACAGAGAGACAGACAGGGCCTTGGTTAACACTCACACAGAGAGACAGACAGGGCCTTGGTTAACACACACACAGAGAGACAGACAGGGCCTTGGTTAACACACACACAGAGAGACAGACAGGGCCTTGGTTAACACTCACACAGAGAGACAGACAGGGCCTTGGTTAACACTCACACAGAGAGACAGACAGGGCCTTGGTTAACACTCACACAGAGAGACAGACAGGGCCTTGGTTAACACTCACACAGAGAGACAGACAGGGCCTTGGTTATAACACACACACACAGAGAGACAGACAGGGCCTTGGTTAACACACACACAGAGAGACAGACAGGGCCTTGGTTATAACACACACACACAGAGAGACAGACAGGGCCTTGGTTAACACACACACAGAGAGACAGACAGGGCCTTGGTTAACACTCACACAGAGAGAGACAGACAGGGCCTTGGTTAACACACACACAGAGAGACAGACAGGGCCTTGGTTAACACACACACAGAGAGACAGACAGGGCCTTAGTTAACACACACACAGAGAGACAGACAGGGCCTTGGTTAACACTCACACAGAGAGACAGACAGGGCCTTAGTTAACACACACACAGAGAGACAGACAGGGCCTTGGTTATAACACACACACACAGAGAGACAGACAGGGCCTTGGTTAACACACACACAGAGAGACAGACAGGGCCTTGGTTAACACACACACAGAGAGACAGACAGGGCCTTGGTTAACACACACACAGAGAGACAGACAGGGCCTTGGTTAACACTCACACAGAGAGACAGACAGGGCCTTGGTTAACACACACACAGAGAGACAGACAGGGCCTTGGTTAACACTCACACAGAGAGACAGACAGGGCCTTGGTTAACACTCACACAGAGAGACAGACAGGGCCTTGGTTAACACTCACACAGAGAGACAGACAGGGCCTTGGTTAACACACACACAGAGAGACAGACAGGGCCTTGGTTAACACACACACAGAGAGACAGACAGGGCCTTGGTTAACACACACACACACAGAGAGACAGACAGGGCCTTGGTTAACACTCACACACAGAGAGACAGACAGGGCCTTGGTTAACACTCACACAGAGAGACAGACAGGGCCTTGGTTAACACTCACACAGAGAGACAGACAGGGCCTTGGTTAACGCATTCTGAACGGGCACCCATTTTGGTGTCAGCATCATGTTATGCTTTAGCTATTTAAAAATAGCAGATCTACAAGCTCATATCGCGCCACCGAGTGGCGCGATACGAGCTTGTAGGTCTGCTATTTTTTGAAAAATCGAAGAACGACTGACATTTTTAGAATCTGATCTCAGGTCAGAATGGATTCATCGGACCAGTGTGTGTCCAGTGGAAACCTCGTGTGAATCTGATCTCGGGTCAGAATGGGTTAACACTCACACACACAGCCCCCCGAGTCAACCCGGCCTGGCGTATCATCCTCACAGCAAAGACTGCAAGCCTGCTTAAAGTCAACGTGCATGCATCAGAGAATCTTGATGAGGTCGGGAAAGGGAAAAGAAAACTAGGATGTGGAAGAGTGGGAACGTTGTGGCTCCTAGCTACGCCATCATCATGCACCAGCTGTGTCTGGGGAGCAGGGGCGGAAAGTCATTACTTACTTCAGTACTGTACTTGTGAGTACAATTTTGAGGTACTTGTACTTTACTGGAGTATTTCAAATTTCCAGTGCTTTTACTTCTATGCATTTCAGAGGCAAATATTGTACTTTTACTCAACTGCATTTATTTAATTATTATTTTACTTTGTAAAATTATAATTACAAAACATACATTATCCACTTCAGCCCTATATACATTTTGGGCATTTGAAAATAGCCGATCTACAAGCTACGAGCGTTTACTCAAGTAATTATTTTTATTCCAGACTTTTACTTGTAATGGAGTCCTACGTTGCAGTATCGATACTTTTACTTAACAAAATGTGAGTACTTTTTCCACCACTGCTGCGGAGGAAGGCACTAACCTGCACACTTCTCCTCAGGGTTAATATAATAAAAATAAAACTTGCTCGTGTTAAATATCTCTATATAATACTCATTGATATCGAGTTTTTGTTCAGTAACAGGAGTCTCCCCATCTCTCTTGTTCTTTAGTAAACTGACTAAATCAGGTCGGGATAGCCATTTCATCCAATCAGGAGAGTGAACTTGCACAGAATACAGATTAAACAAGTGGAAATTCAAACAGGAAGACTTTAAAAACCCATTTTGGGGCGGGAACCCCTTTTGGTGTTAGCATTATGTTATGCTTTAGCTATTGAAAAATAGCAGATCTAAAAGCTCACTACGAGCTTGTAGGTCTGCTATTTTTGAAAATTCGAAATCTATTGACATAGAAATATAGCTTTTTCAGAAAACTGATATGATGTAGAAGACATTTTTAGAATCATATCAGAATCAGAAATAATGTATGTTTATGAAAGAGCAGGAGAGACGGGTAGAGCTCTGTTACTGAACAAACGCTCTCTAGAGTACTAGAAGAATATAGTGCTTTCATCCTTATTGGCCTAAAATATTGTCTTGACATACATCCATAAAAATCCATAAATTTCTTGGGCTCAGAAATGTAGTTTTGTATAACTTATTATTGAAATGTAACCCATGGGCCTAAATTGTTGCAGAAAAGTACATTTTGTTTTAATTTTGCCTATAAACGTTCAACAGGACCGAGTCGCGTATGCAATTGCCGCAGAGCATTTAGCACCTTTATCCAAGGCACTTTACATATACTGTGCATTCACCCATACATTCATACTCCGATGGCAGAGGAAACCATGCAAGGCACCAACCTGCACATCGGGAGCAATTAGGGGGTTCAGAGTCATGCTCAAGGACACTTCGACACTAACTCTGGGAAAGCCCGGGTTCGAGCTGGGAACCTTGCGGTTGTCATCCGGCCACTCTACCCCTGAGCCACCGCCGACCCACCCAAAGGTGGGTTTAGCTCTTTGAATATGCCAATAGAGAATGAATAAACTTCTGTAGTTGCATTCGACATCAACTTCTTCCTCAGCGAAATATTCGACTTGGAGTTGCTTTGTTTTCTCATTGTTGCAGACAGATCACCTTGACATTTGCAAAACATTTGTGCTATTTTTTAATCCGATTCCTGAAAAGTAACAGTTAGGAGGTTTCCACTGGACGATATAGAAGTGTTGATCTCTAGGACAGTTGGTTCCCAAACCTTTTCATGTCAAGGACCCCCAAATGACCCCCATTTGAAAAGATAATGCCAGGGACCCCCATAAGAGAAGATTTTTACTGCTTTCAAGTACCCCCAGTTTGACATGTCAACAGAACCCCATTTAATGGCATTTCTATCTCTGGGACCCCAATTTATATTGTAAAGTCATGAGAGTGTACAAATGGACCCCAATTTATGAGAGTGTACGGGTCCATTTGGTTCCATTAGTACACTGAGGCCCCTTTTCCACCGGTTGGTTCCCAATGGGAAAAGGTTCAGTTCTTTTTGGTTCTTAGTCCATGAGCCAGAGCTCCAAAATTGAAACATTAATTATGAATTGAGTGGGCAAAACCATACCTATATTAGATTGTTATCACCATTAAACTTCACCAATTGAGTACTTACACGAAGACAATGATTTATTGTATTACAAATTTTACATTTTTAAATAGGCAAATGAGGCATTATGTAGGAAAAATATGCAATACTCAAAAATATGAAAAAGCTACTACTGTGGAAGGGTTATCATGTATTAATTTACTTGTATTGATCCTATAAACAATTTAATATAGGGTATAGTTTGCCCACCAATTATGGAGCTCTGGCTCATGGACTAAAAACCAAAAAGAACTGAACCGGTTCCCATTGGGAACCAACCGGTGGAAAAGGGGTCTCAGAGTTACAGACCCATAAGGGTCCATTTGGTTCCAAACTATAATTTAGCTGGGGACCCCCTGGAACTCCCTCAAGGACCCCTGGCCCTGGGGGTCCCCATGCAGACCCCACTTTGGGAACCACTGCTCTATGACATCCATAAGTGTTCATGACTAACAGTCCAACTGAACACACGCCTAACCTATGCCTGCCACAGCGCCAGGCAGGCCAATCAGACAGCAGGTCAACTGGGGATTGTCCCGCCCCTCCCGCCCTTCCCGCATGGGTTCTGTGTGGTCCTGATCAATGGTTCTGCAATCCTCTCAGGGTAGGACAGACCGATCCATACCTTTGATCAGCAAGCAGCAGCTAGAGAGCCCGGCTGGGATCATCAGGCGCAGCACGGTCAGACTGCACATATAATGGCGCTCTACTGGCTGAAGGGCTCTTCACTTTGACTTTATTTTCAAGTGTGCTATTATAGTTTATACATGGGTGTTTGTGACAGAAAGACGAGGAAAGAATGAGAAAGAGAGAGACAGACAGACAACAGACATACAGGAGAAGAGAGAGAGACAGACAGACAACAGACATACAGGAGAAAGAGAGAGACAGACAGACAGACAACAGACATACAGGAGAAAGAGAGAGACAGACAGACAACAGACATACAGGAGAAAGAGAGAGACAGACAGACAACAGACATACAGGAGAAAGAGAGAGACAGACAGACAACAGACATACAGGAGAAAGAGAGAGACAGACAGACAACAGACATACAGGAGAAAGAGAGAGACAGACAGACAACAGACATACAGGAGTAAGAGAGAGACAGACAGACAACAGACATACAGGAGAAAGAGACAGACAGACAGACAACAGACATACAGGAGAAAGAGAGAGACAGACAGACAACAGACATACAGGAGAAGAGAGAGACAGACAGACAACAGACATACAGGAGAAAGAGAGAGACAGACAGACAGACAACAGACATACAGGAGAAAGAGAGAGACAGACAGACAACAGACATACAGGAGAAAGAGAGAGACAGACAGACAACAGACATACAGGAGAAGCAGCTCAGAGACATCTAATCATACTGTCCCTGAGTGTACGGTCTATGTCGTCTCTGTCGGGGGGAAACCTCATAACGTCCAAAACAGTTACTTTTCCGGATTAAAAATACATAAAAAATGTGCAAACGTAGCTCAGCACATTTCGAGCTTGTAGATCTGCTACTTTTGATGCTTTTGTGTGACACTATTAGTGTGATCATGATCGAAGTAGTATAGGGGGTTAATTAATTTACTCAAATATGCAACGACAGCAACGACCAATGTGTGTTCTTGCACGTGATCTCTCTGTATTGAACTACTGTACATACAAACAGAGCAAATACCTTTAAACACATTTGGAAAACTGCCACTTGTGTGAACAGTGTTAAATACTGTACATGTCCCACATAGGTTTCAGGTTTCCTCGACCAAGTGGAAAATGCAAAACATTGAAATAATACTGCCATTTCTTTCAAAGGTAAATCCAAAGCCAAGCTTACTTATATATATAACTATTTCAGCAAATACAAATGCACAATTCTTAAAAGGATCCCTGGTTAATAATAAGCCTTGTACTTGAAATAAGCCTTGTAAAATTAAAGACAACAGCGCCCACAACGCCAATCATCACAAGTTGATGACGTAATGTGTCTGTGTGGTCCAGCCCTATTGGAATGTATGTGCTAATACAAATATTAGGGCTGTCAAAATAACAGAGTTAATTCAATAATTCAATCAATTTTATTTATTTGAGTTTTAACACAATATATCCATGCTTGGATGACCCACGCATGCACCCACACATCCCATAATCCCATCCACTCTGCACTAAAACCACAAGTTGGTTATTGCCATAAAAGGCTACACAATTAACCTATTCTGACCTGAGATCAGATTCATAAGAGATTTCCGCACTGGACACACACTGGTCTGATTAACCCATTCTGACCTGAGATCAGATTCTAAAAATGTCAGTCGCTCTTCGATTTTTCAAAAATAGCAGACCTACAAGCTCGTATCGCGCCACTCGGTGGCGCGATATGAGCTTGTAGATCTGCTATTTTTCAATAGCTAAAGCATAACATGATGCTGACACCAAAATGTGTGCCCGTTCAGAATGGGTTAACATAGGCAGCTGACCGGGGCGCCTGATGGAGGGGAAAGGAACTGGTTGGAATAACGTGTTCCTTTCACGCGCTACATCCAACCAGGGAAACTCCCCCTTGTCAGGTGTAAAGGAGCAACTTGGACACTCGGGCATGAAGGAAGCATGAGTTCAAGTCCGTTGCTCTCCCCAGGTTGGCGTGGAGGGTGTGTAGAGCCCAGGATCACATTAGATAATTGACACAGGGGTGAAAAATGGGCTACAAAATTGTGGGATAAAAATTATATATATAAAAATAAACATAGGCAGCTGAAAAGAGCTGAGCTCAAATCACATCAGGGTGAGAGACACAGAGAGTCACACTGGATTTGTTATAAAGAATAAAACATACATACGTAGCCTACGTATGTTTCAAGTATTGTTTTGATGCATTCATATTATACCTTAGGAATGATGTATTATGTTTTTTTGTGTTTTCTTTTTTTATGATTAGCAACGACTGTTCATTGCTGGACCACACATTGCTGGAGAGATGACATCATCCCCCTTTATTGAGAGAGAGAGAGAGAGAGAGAGAGAGAGAGAGAGACTGTACTGTACTGTACCAGGAAATACTGAATTGGCCATTTCTTTCTGCTGACCTGTGTGTCCCAAATGTAATTAAGAGGGTGTCTGTTGCCAGTACTGATATGTGTGCTGTGCATGTGGAGTATACACGCAATTCAACCACTTTATTAGCTCTTGCACTCTTCAATGTCTGCTGACTGTCTTTCACTTTAATAAAGTGATATTGTGGTGTCCCATTACTGTAACTTCAGCTTGTGCCGGTGTATTTGCGTGTCTTAAATCAGCTAGTATACTGGTATACATCCTATAAGCTGGGGGGACAGGATCATTGTAATTGGCTAGTATACTGGTATACATCCTATAAGCTGGGGGGACAGGATCATTGTAATTGGCAGTGGAAGAAAAAGTATTCAATTGTTTTACTTAAGTAAAAGTATCAATACTGCAATGTAGAACAGTACTCCGTAAAAGTAAAAGTTTTCAAATGTATGAAAATCTTTTGAAAATAGCCGATCTATAACTGAAATGTATATAAGGCTGAAGTTTTGTGGTGGAGTAAAAGTACAATACCGGTATTTGGATCCGAAATGTATAGTGTAGTAGTAAGTATTGGAAATTGGAAATACTCAAGTACAAATACCTCAAAATTGTACTTACTGGTATGTACGGTACTTAACCCATTTTGGGCATTATGTTATGCTTTAGCTATTTAAAAATAGCAGATCTACAAGCTCATAGCGTGCCACCGAGTGGCGCGCTACGAGCTTGTAGATCTGCAAAGAAAAATTAAATTGAAGAACAACTGACATGGAAACATAGCTTTTTCAGAAGACTGTCAGGAATGTAGAAGACATTTTTTTAATCTGATCTCACTTAGTTACTTTCCACCACTGGTAATTGGCTAGTTAGTAGTATAGATTCTCCATCATGACTCCATCATGGCCCATAGCACTTACCCTAACCCCTTAGATAGCATTTCTGTATACTTAGATAGCATTTGACACAGACTTATAGCATGTTATGTAGACAGCACTATAATTGCATTGTATATAGTCATAGCACGCCATAGTACATATGTATAGCATAGTAGTAAATATGTATAGTTTATATGTATAGTGTATGTATAGTTTCATTATATAGATATTCCACTGTTACTTTCTTAGCTTACGCATGTTTCATGATAAATGCTTTTATGTGATGTATTCCCATGCTTTTGTTCTTACTCTCTCTCTCATGTATGCGTGGGTGTTTTTCCTGTGGGAGGCTGGGAGCATTTGCACATACGACATATACAGTATGTTAACATGTGCAATGCATGCATGTGAGTGTATACTGTACGTGTCTACAAGCCCCAAGACTTTGGGCTTGTTTTTTTCTTTTTGTTCTTTTTTCGTAAGGTTGGTTGTAAATATTGGTATTGGGTTTGCTTCCTTAAACCAGTGGTTTAAGGAAAACCCAAAAATGGGTTAAAACATTCGCAGATAGGCCTATACAAACTCACATCTGCTCTTTATTGTCTCCACCAGGCCGAAGGCATGTGGGGAGAGTATGTTTTGCACTCCGTCCGTCCGTGTGTCCGTCCGTGTGTGTGTGTGTGTGTGTGTGTGTGTGTGTCCGTCCGTCCGTGAGGAGCTAATCTCGGCCACCGTTAACCCGGTCGATGCCAAATTTTGCACACACACTCCCTGGATGCCAACGATGAACCTCTGCCCCAAACTTTCCACAACGGCCTGTTATAGCGCCACCAGGAGGCCGCTTTGTGCTAAACAAGTTTTTGCACAGTACACCTACAGATTTTGTCCAAACATCACGCAAATTGGTACACATTCTCTCTACAGCCATTCAACCAAACCGGTCTTTCACATTTCTCAGACTCCATCCTGATTGGCTAAGATTGGCTTCCAAAGTTCACAGGAGTGCTCAGTTTCAAACAAAATGCTGCAAATCATGAACACATCGCGGGATTTCCGTGAAATTGTGCACCCACATTCCCACTAGGCCGAGGACGAAATGCCATATGAACAATTTCAACTCAGCCTCAAGGTGGCGCTATAACTGGCCGAAAACAGTTTTTACCTCTAACTGCACGGATCTGTGGATAACTTTGTATGCCAACTCCCTAGAGGCCAAGGAAAAACCTTTGCCTGGAATTTTTCACATCTGCTCTTTATAGCGCCACCAGGAGGCCGACATATGTAAAACACATTTTCTATTATTACTCCTTCAGATTTTATCCAAATTTCACGCAAATCGGTACACATGATCTCCATAGTCATGTGATCAAGACAGGTTTGTTTGCTTTCTCATATTCCATCCTGATTGGCTAAGATTGGCTTCCAAAGCTCACACGATTCGTCCATTTCGAAAAAAGCCCACAAATCACAAACACAGTGTGCAATTTCCATTACATTATACACGCACATTTTCACTAGGCCGAGGACGACATGCCACAATTTATTCCTCAAAATCAGCCTCACGGTGGCGCTATAACAGGCCAATTCCTGTTTTTAGCTATAACTGCATCGATCTGTATACAACTTATGTATGCACACATGGAAAAACATTGTACCTGCATCCCTCCAATACGAACCTCCGGCCCAAATCTTCCTCAACAGCCTGTTATAGCGCCACCATGAGGCCACAACCTGACCTGCCCTGGTGGAGACCTGTGCCGATTGGCACTTTGTCTAGTTTGTATTTATTTTTTAATTTGGAGTGAGAGTGAGAACTACTGATTTAGAAGGCATTTGTAGAATTGGCCTCCGGTCTTAATGGGTTAAAGATGGAGTGCCATGATGTTTCCCCCGCCAAAAAACATGATCATCAGGTACTATGATTATACTAGGAGAAGATTTTGTTCAAAATAATTTTGAAATTATGTTTTTATGTGGCCACACTCCATAGCCGATGCATGTACAGTACGTAATACGTATGGGTTTAAAGTGCTTCTTCTGAGCTTGTTTTCATAGACCTGGCTGCTTCTCTCGCAAATGTGGCAACACTGATCTGTCCAGCGGTCCTTGTTGAGGGCAGGGCAGGGCAGGGCAGTGCAGACGGGATGCATTTCCCCCGGGGCGTCCAGGCTCCCTAATATGACAGTATTGGAGGAGACAGCTGACACGGACTGACAGTCTCCAGGTAAACAACTCACGCTTGGCCACATATCTTAAATTACAACTCCTAATGTCTTCTAGTCTCATAAACACAGGGGCGTGCGTGCATGCTTGGGGGAGAGACTAAGAAGTCTGGTGTGAGAGAGACATACAGTAAGCACATGAAGCAGGTGTGAGTCAGTGAGTGAGGAGAAAGGGAGAGAGAGAGGAGGGAGAGAGACAGGGGACAGGAGAGAGGCAGACAGGGAGTAAGTGGGAGTGAGAGAGGTAGAGGTAGAGGTAGAGGTAGAGGTAGAGGTAGAGGTAGAGAGAGAGAGAGAGAGAGATATCTTCCATGTTCACATTTCTCATGTTGTACTTTCTCATGCCCTCCTGTATATTATCTGCTAAATAAACAAATTAAATAAACAAACAAAGCAGTCGGAGTCGGATGACAAACTCCAGATAACTGTTTAGCCCTACACTACACTACACTACACACTCTACACAGTACACACTACACTACACTACACTACACTACACACTCTACACTACACTACACAGTACACACTACACTACACTACACTACACTACACTACACACTCTACACTACACTACACAGTACACTACACTACACAGTACACTACACTACAGAATGAACACGAATGAGAAACACAGAGAGAGGCTGTCGCCGTTACTGCGGCAGCAGACTTATCTAATAATCCCACGAGGCACTCTAACTAATGTCGCTGTGTCAGGCAGAAACATCGTATCTCCATATTTGAACTTTTTTTTACGTTTTCTTCCCCCGTAAATGAAATGAATGCCTTACTTCCACGTATACAAGACCATACATGATGATGATCAATTCTACAAGCTCTGCACTTTATCACACTTCTAATCTACAAGGTCACAGCCCGGGCTAGCGCCAGCGTGAGGCGGTGTGACATTGTAACCATGTGTGAAAGCGAAGGTGGTTGTATATACAGTAGATCAATATTTTGTTGAAGGTGGGTTTGATCTATAGAAAAGGATTAACATGAGCTTGTGACTAAATAATAACTACAATTGGAGTCATTGGAACAACACAGGTTCTGTTTGGACATATGAGGTTTCCACACGGCAGCAATGTGAACGCTGATTGGCTCAGAAGAACAGACTACAAACGACAACAATTAAAACCGGAACCAAAAGAAGGAACAAAAGCCGAACAAAGGAGAAAAGGATGAAGAACAAATGGAGGAGAATTCTGAAACTCCCTGCAGAGACCCGAGACATCAGATGTGTTCAACCCTTTGAATCATTTATTCGGAAATCGAGCCACGGACCACCATTTGATGACATTTAGCCTCTCAGACCCAAAAATAAAGAACATTTTGTTACTGTTGGATAAGATTTTGTCTACAATTCCATGCTGTATTGATGTGGTACCATAGTAGAGATAACCTGCAAATGTTCTAAATATATAGACTTTGTGTAAATTAAGTAATGCAGATGTTTAACAAAAATGTAACTCTTGAGTGTAAAATGAAACCAAATGGATCCATAAGGGTCCATTTGGTTTCATTTTACACTCTCAAGAGTTAAAGATCTATATGGGTCCATTTGGTTACCAACTCTCCATCATTTAGCTGGGGACCATCTGGAACCCCCTCAAGGACCACTGGTGGTCCCCGGACCACTGGTTGAAAACCACTGCGATACATGATAACGAATACACTGGTGGAGTAGTATGGTTTTTTTACTTAAGTAAAAGTAGCAAGTGAGGGGTGTGATGTTCGCGAGACCCGAAACCCTGATGACCTTGGGATACATCACTGAGGATACGTCCCAGGTGCATCCATGCGATGTATATTCGTTCTGAGGTATTCTATTTACAGTGACTCATAGGAATAGACGATGTGACATGAACCATGTATAGTCTGGTGACCACCGGAGAGACGGGTGACAGCCCGTAATGTAGGCGGCAATCTGGGAGCAGTATGGGTTGGCGCCCCAGCCTGCATCTTCCGTGAGAAGGAAGCCCAAAAAACCTTCGGTGAGGCCTTTAGGAGGGCCATTCGAGCCACAAGCTGAGCCTGCAGTACCACCGTTGCCCAGGTGGAGGCTGCAGAACCATTGCGGCTCAAGAATCCACCACTCCTGAATGAAGTGTCTGGTACTGGGAGTCTGGTACAACGCACAGGTCCTGGCTGCACCTGGCGATAGCAGGAGTGGACCTGGTGAAACGTAGGAGGGGCCCGGACAGGAGTCAACCCACAGAGCCTAGTACCTCCACATGCCAGAATTGTGCGTCCCGGGCCTGGCAGAGTAATTCCGGAGTGGTTCCAACGGATTGTGTGGCCCTGGTCTTTCCCTAGTGGGTCTGATCGAGGGTAGCTACTGGGACGTGAGTCGGGACTTGATCACCCCAGCTGGGTCACCCGAGTGAGGGGTGTGATGTTCATGAGACCCGAAACCCCGATGACCTTGGGATACATCACTGAGGATACGTCCCAGGTGATGACCTTGGGATACATCACTGAGGATACGTCCCAGGTGATGACCTTGGGATACATCACTGAGGATACGTCCCAGGTGATGACCTTGGGATACATCACTGAGGATACGTCCCAGGTGATGACCTTGGGATACATCACTGAGGATACGTCCCAGGTGATGACCTTGGGATACATCACTGAGGATACGTCCCAGGTGATGACCTTGGGATACATCACTGAGGATACGTCCCAGGTGATGACCTTGGGATACATCACTGAGGATACGTCCCAGATGCATCCATGCGATGAATTTTCTTAGCACAATTTTTTAAATACTGTGGCAAATAAAAGGCCTGCATATAACACCCCGAGCGGCAAGGACAGAGTTCTCTGTTCAATCAATTAGTAACGCCCAGCGCACAGGACGGAGATTGATAACAGGATGGAGATTTATTAATATCATAACCGATAGTTATTTTCCGGGGGGACGTCAACGAAAATGTTCCCCCCCCATTTTAGCCGATGAGGCCGAAAATCTTAAAACGTGAATAATTCTTGATCTAAATCATAACGTCCAATTCTAAGCAAAGATTATGGCCCTTTCTCAATTCCTCCCTTCTCCCTCGCCCTTAGCCCTTGCTGATGTGCGTT
Organism: Protomyctophum parallelum; assembly: GCF_964188405.1. Classification (NCBI taxonomy): domain Eukaryota; kingdom Metazoa; phylum Chordata; class Actinopteri; order Myctophiformes; family Myctophidae; genus Protomyctophum; species Protomyctophum parallelum. Next base: position 9,789,373 of record NC_139698.1, on the reverse strand, counting down.
CACGTGAGGAAGGGTTTTCTCAATTATCTTTGGAGCTAGGGTTAGGGGTGAGGGCGAGGGCTAGGGTTAGGGGTGAGGGTTAGGGTTAGGGTTAGGGGTTAGGGGTGAGGGCTAGAATCCCATTCAAACGAAGCCAAACCACGACCAGACTTAAAACAGAGGGACATCGCAGAGGGTGGAAGGCGGACGAGGTAAGAAGCCGTTTTTGTCCTTTACTATGGAAAAATATGATAATAACCAATGTTATTTGAACGTATTATCAATCTGCATCGCTAGAAATAACCTTTGCAATCTCTAGCAAAGGTTAACGTTACCTCACGTGAACTAACGATATGCTACGGCGTTGAATTCATACAACGTTACCCATTCATTCAACGCTGCATAACGTTGGCTACGATGGCATTTTCATTGTCCTAAATGTTGTTGAATTTGAAACATTGTCATTCATATGTATACATGACTTGTCATAGGACATGATAGAAAATTACTACAGTTATGAATCTGTTCTTGGTGATTAAAAACAATGAACACAGTGACCACAGCCCCTTCTTTCTATACTGTAAATTGTTTTCCTTTTTCTAACCCTGTATATGATATATTCTTAGTTTGAACTGGACCCATACTATACAAACTGTTAATACAATAATAATCAATCAATCAGGTACAACTGTTGAGCAGGTGTCAGAATGAGCTATATCTAGCTGAATTACATTCTGGTGGGCTACCAAGATGAGACAATTACAATATATTTATTTCATCATCATAACCACAGTTACAACAATGTTATATTTACGCTCCATCTCTTCTCCCAAAATAGCCGATCTACAGCTTAGAGCAGTGGTTCCCAAAGTGGGTTATGGGGACCCCCAGGGGTCCTTGAGAGTTCCAGGGGGTCCCCAACTAAATCATAGTTTGTACAATAATTTGTACACTCTCAGAGTAAAATTAACATTGATTTTACAATATAAATTGGGGGTCCCAGAGACAGAAATGCCATCAAATGGGGGTCCATGGACATAAATGCATGTCACAAGTCCAAGTACAATCAAATATATATCAAATATTTCAAATTTTGACAAGTTTTGTTTCAAATATACTGTAGCCGATCTACAAGCACAAGTCACAAAAAAATGGCTTATTAAATGGCTTAATGTAAACTGGCTTAATCAACTGGCTTAATGTTAGATGGTTCATGGATTATTAAATGGCTTAATGTAAACTAAACACCACCTCTCATACCATGCAACAGAAAGTTCTAACTGCACTCACGTGTAAAAAATGCACCAACACATTTTGAGATGCTGTTTTTCTCCCGGTGTTAGGAAGAATGATTAGGATTTTTATTGCATTCTCTCACTCTTGAAATATATAATCCTTGGTTTCTGTTGTGTGTGAACAACAATAGCAATTCAAAGCAGTTGTCCTCAAAACCACACCTACGTTCGCTGTCATAAGAATGGGAGGTGTGCGTGCTCATGATCACGGCAGCAGAGCCCATTTGTGCATGGCTGCACACACACCTGCAGCCCATTGAATATAATTTATGCTCCGCCCGCGTTGGTGTCGCGCACGCAGACCTCTACACTCACAACAGTCGCATCCGCGATGCGATGTGAGTTTGTATATCAGCTGTTCTCTGCGTGCAGTAAGTACTGTTGTGCAATGGATTATAACTGTCTCCTATAGGGTGCACCTCACTAGCCAACACACAAGAGGAGGTTGAATGAACTGAAACCAGCACTCCCCAAAACAACAGGTTTGGAGATCACCCGTGTGACCAGTCTCATGTTTGTAAAAATATATAATTGGTCTATACTCGAGTAAAGTAAAAGTACCTCAAAATTGTACCTTACTTGAGTACATTTACTGAATTACTTTTCAACACTGCAGACACATACTGTACACACCAGGAATGATCCCTGCTTCCCATGTGGAACCTGGACTGTAATCTGTCTCTGGTTTTCAAGCATGGGATTAATATAATTTCCACTTCCTAATCTCTGCTCTGTGTTCCAGAACCACAACTCATCAGGATTTGTGTGTGTGTGCCTATCTTCTTTTGACAGGGATATGGAGAATATCCCAGGGATATGGAGCAAAGATATATGAGAGTAAGATACCTCTGTCATTGGCCCGCTGCTGTTTATTTGAGCGATGCGTCATCATCGCGGCTGCCATATTTTGGGGAAAGAGCCATGGACCTAGACAACTCTTCTAGCTTGCCAAAATATATGATCACTTTTTTTGAGGGGCGCCAGCCCCTCCTATGCCCAGCTTTGAGTATTTGTGTAAACACAAACATTGAAGTCAAAAAGGTGCGTAAACACAGAAGGCAGATGTGAGGACGCAAATTGTGGTTGGCCGGCGTGATTGGGTGGGAGATGATGAGATGATGCATGATGGCGTAGGATGGTAAGAGCGCCCCTCAATTCACACAGGTGTGATTTTTCCTGTACATTCTTACTTGTATTGCTCCTAGTATTGATGATTCCTTAATCTAATCTATTGGAGCAACAGATACAGGACGAAAAATTAATAAAATAGATAAAAATGGATATTTTAGAATAGGAAAAGCTGGTGTTTTTTTTTTTTTTATAATTTTTATCCCACGATTTTGTAACCCATTTTTCACCCCTGTGTCAATTATCTAATGTGATCCTGGGCTCTACACAGTACACCCTCCGCCAACCTGGGGAGAGCAACGGACTTGAACTCATGCTTCCTTCATGCCTGAGTGTCCAAGTTGCTCCTTTACACCTGACAGGGGGGAGTTTCCCTGGTTGGACGTAGCGCGTGGAAGGAACACGTTATTCCAACCAGTTCCATTCCCCTCCATCAGGCGCCCCGGCTGGCCAGGGGGAGGCAGTTTAGAGACCAGGATTACTGCATGTTTTTGTGAGGGTACCTACCCTAAGGGGACATGGGGAAAACATGCAAACTCCAGACAGAAAGGCCCTTTCGCCAACCCGGCCTCGGGTATGGGCACTGATGACGCAGAGGAGAGGACACACCGCCAGCGCCCACAGCGTCCCCAGCAGGAATCGAACCCAGGACCTTCTAGCTGAGAGGCGACAGCACTACCGACTGTGCCACCGTGCCCTAGTTGGTGTTTTAATCCTATTCTGAATACCCAAAGCAAATGGGGGGAAAATGTGGTTCAACTCACCCGGAAGTAATCACTGCACGCCGCCAAGACGGCTTTGTGGGCGTGGAACTTGTGCTCGCCTGCGACCAGCGTGACATCGCAGAGAAGGCCGTCCTTCCTCTGCTGGTTGAGGGCGGCGAGGACGGCGTCCTGGTGGGATTTAGACTGGCAGAGTCTCTGTCCTGTCAGCGTCTCCCCAGCACTGCCACACAAGAACAAACCAGCGTCAGTACCTACAGTAAGTCTCTGTCCTGTCAGCGTCTCCCCAGCACTGCCACACAAGAACAAACCAGCGTCAGTACCGTAAGCCTCTGTCCTGTCAGCGTCTCCCCAGCACTGCCACGCAAGAACAAACCAGCGTCAGTACCGTAAGCCTCTGTCCTGTCAGCGTCTCCCCAGCACTGCCACACCAGGACAACCAGCCTCAGTGACAGTGTACGCAGACATACGCGACGCGTCAAGAGGCGGCGAGAAAGCACCTAGAGCAGGCGTCTCTTCCCGGTGGATAGAAATGACGCCTGTGCGAGCGGCCGCAACTTGACGCGTCGGCAAAAAAACAGAAACGCTTTGCCGACGCGTCAAGTTGCAGCCGCGAGCGAGCGTCATTTCCATCCACCAGTTGTCTAAAAACTCGGAAGAGAGACGGCTATAGGCGCGTATGTCTGCGTACAGTAAAGTCTGTCAGCATCTCCCCACTGCTACACAAGGACAGTATTGGAAATTCTCAATAAAAGTACAAATACCAAAATGTTTTACTTAAGCACAGTACGACGACAGTACTGCCACACAAGGACAACCAGCGTCAGTATAAGTAAGCCTGGGAGCCATCTCTTCTCCATCTGTCTAACTGGGTCTGTCTTCCTGGCTGCCTGCCTGCCTGTCTGTCTAACTGGATCTTTATTTGTATTGCTTTTCTGCCTTTTATTGATAGTATCAAGTAGCCTGACACTCAGTCTGAATTTTTATTTAGTTTCACTGCATTATTCAGACTGAAAGCCCTCCCCACGGCAGCAGTTTCTGCAATGGGAGTTGTCAAAAGCGGCATTCTTCAGCGATTGTTTCATACCAACCAATCAGATGACGTCAGTCGAACGAGCACTACTAGCATGTAAACAAAAGCGGTAAAATATGTCGGATGATGATGTTTATAAAAACCTTTCGTTTCTGTGAAGAAACTGTTTATCATAGGTCGATTTAATAGCCAGATTGATACGGTCGCGAGACGCTGTCGAGTGACGGGGCTGATGGCCAATCAGCTGCTGCGATCAGATTTTCGATCGAGACTGACGCGGCCATAGTCAGAGTCACCAGACCTGCAACGTCAGGAAATATATTTTTTAATGGTAGCGAAGATGAAGATGGTACAGTACAGTGAAGAGGTACAGTAGAGAGAGAAGGGGAGAGACATGCAGCAATTAACCCATTCTGACCGGGCACCCATTTTGGTGTCAGCATCATGTTATGCTTTAGCTATTTAAAAATAGCAGATCTACAAGCTCATATCGCGCCACCGAGTGTCGCGATACGAGCTTGTAGGTCTGCTATTTTTTTTAAATCGAAGAGCGACTGACATTTTTAGAATCTGATCTCAGGTCAGAATGGGTTAATCAGACCAGTGTGTGTCCGGCGGAAACCTCGTATGAATCTGATCTCAGGTCAGAATGGGTTAAAGGTCGTCATGGGACTCGAACACGCAACGCACTGTCATGCCAATGCCTATATGTGGCATGCGCCTGGACCACTTGGCTAGCGGGCACCCTGTCTGACTGGATCTGTCAGTTCCTGGCTGCCTGCCTGTCTGTCTTCCTGGCTGCCTGCCTGTCTGTCTGTCTAACTGGATCCGTCATCCTGGCTGCCTGCCTGCCTGTCTGTCAAGTAGATTAGCTACAAAATAGTACCTATTCCGGGCACTACTACACAAGGCAAGCAAGGCGAGGCACATTTAGTTGTATGGCACATTTCTCAACAACAAGGCAAGTCAATGTGCTTTACATAAAACATTAAGCAAAATAAGCAAATTATATAAAAGGACATTTGAATTCAGTAAAAGTGAAGAAGAAATTATATGAGAGGTTAAAACACCTGTCTCCTAAATAACATAAAACACCCATTTAGACCCGAGGCTGATTCTAAAAACGCCTCCAATAACCTAAAGGTTTTCTGAAAACCTTCAAATTCTTATTAAAAAAATAAATGATGTTGGTATATGAGACACAGAGGTGTGTATGTGTGACACATCCGGCATTTAAGGTAACACAACGTATGGCGGTTACACGTAGGTTACACACAAGCAGCTATTGATTTTGAAAAACCTTTTAAAATATAGTTCAAATTGCCTACCTGTATCTACAAGCTCACAATGTGTCAATGTTAGATCGGCTAGTTGAACATTTGAAAAAAAAAATCAAAATAGTAAAAAAAAAATGGCAAAAAGAAGTTTAGGGATAAGGGGGCGCAAGATATACGGCTCCAGGTCTCCAGGTCCAATGGAGTTAAGAGGTTTTGTCCCAAGCGCTTTTTACTACTTTTCATTGATTCAATATATTTTGTGTGTGTGTGTGTGTGTGTGTGTGTGTGACTGTGTGTGTGTGTGTGTGTGTGTGTGGGTGTGTGTGCGTGTCACGCCTCGCTCCTCTGCCTTTGTATTTGAGCATTGACTTAGGTCCAAACCACTGGACTAATATGTGGCTTGACCTTTATGGTTATGTGGTTGTTTTATGTTCAGTATTTTGCCATGTCTTCCTGTTCTGTTTGGTTTTCTGTTACCCTGTTGGTTTTTTTATTTATTTTGTAGTATGGGTCCCTAGTGTTTCCTGTCTGCCTAGTTGCTGTTCCCTACCTTGTCTCACCTACCGTGTGATGTGTCAGTGTTTTCACCTGTGTGTCCTCTTTGTCCTGTTAGCCTATCCTGTGTTTGATTGTATTTTGAGTTCACCTGTGTCTAGTTAGTCTTTGTCTATTTATATACCCCAGTTTGTTCAGTCCCTTGTATGTCAGATCGTCATTTCATGTCAGCGTGTTTACTGTGTCCTTGTTTTGCCTGCCCCATTTTATGGGAAGTTATAGTTTAATAAACATCCTGAACTGTGAATCTTGCCTTTTGGTCGTACTGCTTTTGGGTCCTCTGATCGCACCCTGACAGTGTGTGTAACAAGCTTCACATTCTTCTTTCTTACCTTGATCTCCTACCCCCCCCCCCCCCCCCCCCCTCGCTTCTTCCTTTCGTTGTTTTCTTGGAAAAATAACACGATGGGAACTATATGCACAAAAACGAATTTCACCCACCTTTTTACTTGTAAAACTGTGATGTGACAACTACCATGATTCTGATTACATTGTGTGATTCCGTGCCCAGCCGAGGGGCTAATAGTTGGATCCAGGATGGACACTACACTGCTACCCTGTTTGTCTGCCTATAGGCTACATCTGACTCTGTAGTCTGTCACTTTAGTTGCTATTGTGTGTGTGTGTGTGTGTGTGTGTGTGTGTGTGTGTGTGTGTGTGTGTGTGTGTGTGTGTGTGTGTGTGTGTGTGTGTTTGTGTGTGGGGGGGGGTTCAAGGATGGGGGTGCAGGAGTGATGAGTCAGAGTGTGTTTGGTGGATGGACTATATCAAAGGAGAAGGAGCCAAGAGGCAGAGATGACAGGCTCAGGATGAAGCGAGAGAGAGAGAGAGAGAGAGAGAGAGAGACATAGACATAGACATATATAGACAGAGACAGAGTGCATGAGAAATGAGAGGGATGGGCGTGAGCGAGGATCAGAATCAATTTATTGCCGCAGATTTTCCCGTACAAGGAATTTGAGTTGGTGCATTTCTGTCGGCCACATATGGGTGTGCCACACATCTCTGAGCAACACTGTTAAATGGATGGTATGCTCACTGCGCTGGTTCTGTGTGTGTGTGTGTGTGTGGGGGGGGGGGGGGGGGGGATTTGCAACATCTGCAGTGGTTCTCAAAATTGGGGTCCTCATGGTTTCTTGAGGGGTGGACAATAGAAACAGTCAGCACTCAAGGTAATTGTCTCCACCAGGCCGAAGGCATGTGGGGAGAGTATGTTTTGCACTCCGTCCGTCCGCGTGTCCGTCCGTCCGTGTGTCCGTCCGTGTGTCCGTGAACAGCTAATCTCGGCCACCGTTAACCCGGTCGATGCCATATTTTGCACACACACTCCCTGGATGCCAACCATGAACCTCTGCCCCAAACTTTCCAGAACGGCCTGTTATAGCGCCACCAGGAGGCCGCTTTGTGCAAAACAAGTTTTTGCACAGTACACCTACAGATTTTGTCCAAACATCACGCAAATTGGTACACAGTCTCTCTAGAGCCATTCAACGAAACGGGTCTTTCAGATTTATCAGACTCCATCCTGATTGGTTAAGATTGGCTTCCAAAGTTCACAGGAGTGCTCAGTTTCAAACAAAATGCTGAAAATCATGAACACATCGCGTGATTTCCGTGAAATTGTGCACCCACATTCCCACTAGGCCGAGGACGAAATGCCACATAAACAATTTCAACTCAGCCTCAAGGTGGCGCTATAACTGGCCGAAAAGTGTTTTTACCTCTAACTGCACGGATCTGTGGATAACCTGGTGGAGACCTGTGCCCGGAAGGGCACTTTTTCTAGTTTTTCTTATAATATTTTTGACCCATTCAGGCCGGAAACCCCTTTTGGGGTTCTTGTTGCCGTGTACAGTATATTTAGCAGCATAACATTTTTGTAATTTTTGAATTAATATTTGAAAAAAACTTATTTTCTTATTTTAAATTTTTTAATCAGGCCCGTCCGAAATGGGTATACTGCAGCAGTGATCTCAGTCAAACAAAGAGTTGTTTCGGCTACTCATGCAGTCAGGCCTTCATCGGTGTATCAAATGGACGCTTTACAGGTAACTCTGAGAGTTATGGACGATCCATGAAATGAAGACTGTTTGAGGACCACACAGTCGACTGTTTGAGGACCACACAGTCGACTGTTTGAGGACCACACAGTCGACTGTTTGAGGACCACACAGTCGACTGTTTGAGGACCACACAGTCGACTGTTTGAGGACCACACAGTCGACTGTTTGAGGACCACACAGTCGACTGTTTGAGGACCACACAGTCGACTGTTTGAGGACCACACAGTCGACTGTTTGAGGACCACACAGTCGACTGTTTGAGGACCACACAGTCGACTGTTTGAGGACCACACAGTCGACCACACAGTGTTGATTTCGTCGACTAAAACTAAGATGAAAAATGTTCGTCGACTACCTTTTTTCCACTGACAAAAAACTAAATGGAAACTAAATGAAAACTAAGCTACGATTACTAAAACTAAATATACTGACAATTTCGTCAACAAATAAAAACTAGACTAAAATGTTAAGAAGGGACTAGTGGACAAGAGATCCAGTATAAGTAATTTTACACTTGGTTGCATGCTGAAAATAGCAGATCTACAAGCTCAAGGGGGGGGGGGGGGGGGGTACAGGAAAGTGATTGAGGACTTTGTGGACTGGAGTCACCTGAAGCGGCTTCAGCTCAATGTCTCCAAAACGAATGGGAGAACGCGATTGACTTCTGGAGAGCTCCTGCTGATGTTTTATCAGTCAGTGGACTCCAACGCCAGTCAGAGGGTCACAGCCAGACTAGACAGACTGATTAGGCAAACAGGAAAGGTTGTGGCAGTTCAACCTGCCACTGGGACTGAATGGTTAACATTTTATATATTGTGTGATGCTTTATTAATGTTAATTGACTGTTGACTCCATTGAAGGGAGCAACTACCAACTACTAGCTGTGGGGTGTGGGGAACATGCCAACAGTGGGAGGGTTGTGTTTAGAGATCTCTTGACTTTGATTATATTATATGGGAATCATTTATAGAGTAGTGTGTGACACTTTAAAATGTGTGTTATGACTTATGAATGATTTGTGATGTCTCTGGACATTGATGCACTGGTTCGATTGTGGAATCAATCCAGGGTTGGTTTGGTCTAAATGGGAGGGGCCTAGCCTTTATAAGGAGCACCTGCCACTGCCGCAATCAACGTAGGATTGTAGGGAGCAGAGCAGACCTTGAAAGAGCCAACCTGGCCAGTGGGCTGTAAATACCTCTTTTGTTTGGTTTGTTTGAATGACCATTTAATGTGGACTCTGCAAAGGTGAAATAAAAACTGATTGTTTTTGTATAGAAAAGACTCCTTGCTATTTTTGGTATTTTGCCATTTTGGGAGTATTTTGAGAGCTGGTTCAGTTGGCCTACACTACCTTCACTCAGACCAGAGTGTGACAAAGGTGACAGGGACCAAGCCTGACTCTGTGGCGGTGATGGCAGAGAAGAGGACTCTGGCCAAGACACTAAGCCACCCTGGATGATGTCACCCACTGCACACAGCACTTTATTCTCAGAAGATGAATAATGAATCAACGGGGGCCGTGGGGGGGAGACGAGGAGGGAGGGGGTTGGTCAGTTACCATCCAGCCACTCTACCCTTTGAGCCACCGCCGCCAAAATTAAAAAGAATAATTACATTTTAGTCTACTAAATCAACTGTAGATTTATTTGACTAAAATCTTATATTTAGTAAAATGAAAACTATTGAAGAGATAAGACTGTGACAAACTAAAACCAAAAACAACACTACCACACAGTTCCACATGGGTAAAGCAGGCCAGCTTACCTGAGGCTGGGTTCAGAAGGCATGCCCCGACAGCAGGGTGGAGCTGGTGGGGTAGAACTGTAGTGTGCACACTGGGCCCATGCATCAGCCTGAGGAGAGAGAGAGCAGCTTTATAGTCAATCCGTTCATGATTTAACCAGCTTGCCTCTGCCTGACAGACAGCGTCCTCCTCCTGTGCATTGTGTGTGTGTGTGTGTGTGTGCGGCATGCGCACCGGTGATGTAACTAATGTGTCAAAAGCCACATAGTGGTGTTTTTTACCCTCGTCACCGCTACGCTGCTACGCCAATGCATATAATCTTCGTCACTCTGGAAGCATTAGTTTTGCACAAAAAACACTCCTTGGAAGGAAAACGGCCATAGCCGTCATCACAAATGTGATGAGGTCAGCACATTTGGGCAAGTACCTATATGGCTGTTTTTAGCCCAAGGAGTGTTTTTGTATGACTATTTCTCCACCCTCTCTAGACTAACCATATTGGGTCTTCAACACGAGATGCCGGACTCGTATTGAGCACCAAAGTCTGACTTCAATATTGGTAGAGGTTCACATACTTTTTATTTGCATTGTAATCCTCATAGGGTTTTTTTTTTTTAGATCGCCTCATATAAGACCCGTGTTTGAAAAATAAACACGTCATCCCGGCCGTTTCACTCATATGGATATGGAGAATCAACGGACTACAAGAAAACACTAATGTTAGTACTGCTGCTGAATTAGTTACATTTTCGATAGAAACAGACACTGAAACATGACTGATCTACTGTCGTAAACGATACAGAGACACCTCCCCGACAATATCGCAGAGACAGTTTGTTTATTTTTGGACCACAATTCTTATGAGATGATTTTAAAATGACCCCATGTTATTCTCCATAGAGAAATTACTTCCACGATACCAGAGTACGTCAGGAGGACTTCGGCACTCTATAGGGGGTCCCCAGGGTTACTAAAGGGGTACATGTAATGTATATTTGTGTGATACATTACATGTCTAATAAATATATGTATTATACATGTACATATATAATGTATCCAGCATTTTCTTTCCAATTTCAAAGTGTACTTTCAAGATACAATCAACCACCACAGTATACGGAACACAGACGTGGCGATAGACAGACAGACAGACAGACAGACAGACAGACAGACAGAGCCCCACATCAGACTCAGAGGAAGGGATTTCAGCCTTCTCGCATCAAGCTGGAAATCCATCCAGAATCCAGCATTACACTCGAGTCCTTCTGAATGATGTAGTAACAACCTTGACATAAAAGTGCTACACACACCTGAATCTGATAGCCCTCCCCCCCCGGTCTGCTGCGTAACACACCTGAATCTGATAGCCCTCCCCCCCCGGTCTGCTGCGTAACACACCTGAATCTGATAGCCCTCCCCCCCCGGTCTGCTGCGTAACACACCTGAATCTGATAGCCCTCCCCCCCCGGTCTGCTGCGTAACACACCTGAATCTGATAGCCCTCCCCCCCCGGTCTGCTGCGTAACATTATACCCGACATAACAAGAGTGAAAGTGAAAGACAGGTCAGCCTTGAGGCACCCCGAATCCCAAGCTGCTGATAACACACGGTTTGAAACCCTATCACTCATGACGATGGAGAGGCCCCAGGGTCCTGGATTAGGATTAATTTGGAGATTGGAGAACTTGTAGTACAAGTTGTACACGTACTGTAAAAAGGTCTAACTACAGACAGTGTACAAGGTATCTAGCCAGGCACACTGCTGCCTGCTGTGTGTGTGTGTGTGCGTGCGTGGAGGCGTGCGTGTAAATGCGGTCCTGAGGGAGCTCAGGCTATCGATCCATCCGTCAGTGACCTTCAGGTGGCTTGGCCGCAGGGGCGGGCGACAGCCACTGACACATGGGAGAGAGAGAGGAGGCAGGGGCGGGCGACAGCCACTGACACATGGGAGAGAGAGAGAGAGGAGAAAGTGAACTTGAAGGTAGTGCTGCACGATAAATCGAAAAAAGATTGCGATCTAGATTCAGACACCTATAGGCGATCTCATTTCTACTATTTTAGCTAATTGTGCAGCACTTGTTTTGTCCAATTCATTTTAGTTACGCTTATGTTTTTGCTACAAGAGAGAGACACATTTACCACATTTTTTACGTAGTAATGTTCAGCAACTACAGACTAAAGACAATGTATATTTTCATGGAGAAAAAAAAAGAGAATTGTATGAGAATCGAGATTCACATTTGAGCAAGAATCGTGCAGCTCTACTTGAAGGTGTCTCTCTCTGCTTCGAACTCCTATGTCAGTCAAATGTGGCCAATAATGTAATGACTTTATATATCGTTGCTGTCGAACAGAAACCTGTTATCTCCAGATTATAGTTTTTTCACCCATAAATTAATGGCCTACAGCCTACAACATGATCACACTATACATCACACAAAAGCATTCAAAGTAGCTGATGTACAAGCTCATGAATTTGAATCCTGAAAAGTAACAGTTTGACATAATGAGGTTTCCAGGCCAACAGAGTGTATTTCGAACTACGACAAGCATAGCTCCCTCCTTTCACAATAGTTTCGGCTTCACAATAACATACATGGAGTGTTAGCCTATTGCAGTGGTTCAAAGCAGGGTCCAGGCCAGGACCCTGAGGGTTCCTGGGGCGTTCCAAATGGACCCGGAGCTCTGTAACTCTAAGAGTACAAAATGGGTCAACGTTTGAGTGGTGAAGCCACTCCAATCCACAGCAATGTGTGTCCCCATGTTTAGGCTCCCATGTGTCTGTCTGTCTGTCTGTCTGTCTGTCTAGGAGGGTACCAACAGGTGACAAAGTGGCGCTGCTGTGCACAGGTGCATGATGGGAACTGGAAGCTGAGTATTTAGCAGCCATTATGTGTCACACACACACACACACACGGGATGAGGGCTTGTACAATACAGTACAGTTCCACTCAGTTCAGATGAGTCTGATTTTTACACTCAGTTATGGCTTATGGTGTCTTTGAGAACTATATGGTGGAGAACTATTATGGTGTCATTTAAGAACTATAATTTTCCTATTGTATTGCATAAAAGGTATCCTAAACAACCTTGTGCACCTCAATGTTAAATTGGCTATTATAAAATAAGATAAAGAATGTGGGAAAACTCTCTGATGTAATCTAAAGAATGGTTGAACATGGTTGAACATTTGTCATTTAAAGGTATATTCAGTGATTTCACTCAAAAAACCTTAGGTTTCGTTTTTGGCTGTGGGACCCAGCCTTTCGTCCAATCAGGATAGAGAGTCAAAAACGAAACCTAAGGTTTTTTGACCCCCAGGGGTTAACTGGGGACAGGGAGGAACTCCTTATATGGCCAGCACACTCTATAGTAGGGAGGATTATCACAACAAAACAAGAAAATAAGTGATATTTGAATTAAGTGAAATCACTGAATATACCTTTAAGGCATAATTGCCTAATTAATTGCTTATACAAATAGGTCTGATAGATTGTTTGTTTAGATAAGATTCTTTATTGTATGTGTCATGCACCATTGGTGCCCAGCCCACATGGACTTATAGGGCATAATGATGTACCTTGCATATTCAAATACTTCAGACATTCACACAATGTGTAGGTAGGCAGGCTATCCACTCTGCATGTACCCACGCCGACAGGTGGACTGGATATAGAGACATGTAGCAACATGGATAGCCATGCTATGAAGGTGTATATACTTTCGGAATTGGAACTACATGAATACCTTTTTTGTATTTGGGAAAATACCAAAAAAGGGTTCTGAAAGGGCTACCATGAAGGCTATAAACAAAGCCTCAGTTGACTGCGGTAAAGACGTATAGGCTACAGTTGTGTGTTCAGTAAATAGCAGATCTATAAGGCTATATATAAGCTCACAACGCCTCACGTTGTGAGCTTGTATAATATAGGCTAGATCTGCTATTTTCGTCATGCTGCATATGTGCATGCAACACACCAGCATGCACCCATAAAACCAGGCTAACGGTGACAGCTTGCCAATAATGATACGGAACGGTCTCTGTCTGTGTCGGCTATCATTCACTACATCACTTTAACATCTCCAACCGACCGAGCTGTCAATGGGTCTCCTAGCAACAGCGCATCGCCTCAGTCCATAAACTATAATGTCGTAGCCCCATAAAACATCACCTATAGTTTGTTGTCAGCTCATGTTGCATTGTATGCAACAACACAGACAGAATGTCCTAAAAAATACGCTACCATTCTACTACACAAATAAACAACCCCACATTTTAACACGTTATGCCTATAGTTGCCTACAGAAGGATGCTTTTATATTTCTCTAAAATAAATATCCTATACATACAGCTATACGCACCTCTTAAGAATGTGTTGTGCTCTGTTGAACAAGTCCTGTTTTTATGGCAGCCTCTCCGTTGGTACAGTACTGTCATTAAAGCGAGATGTATACTTCTTTATCTGTTTGCCATCTGGCGACTGAAGAAAGCGTCCATGCAATGCCAGTCGTCTCGGATGCAGCTGCAGTTCCAGTGGAGTTGGACACTTTATTACTACAGCGTCTAAATTGTTACGATAGCCCCGCCTCTCTACAGTCAGCGGTCACATGGGATTGGGACACACAAGGGGATACAACAGCGCCCTCGGGTGAATAGTTGGTATAACTGCCCCTAAAACCTTCATTTTGATGCAGAATAGACAATTAACGCTCTCCAAGTGATGCTCACAACAATTGAAGGGCTTTTTATATACAGTGTGAGTCAGACACCGTGAACAACTGTAAATGAATTCGCACAAAACAAATAATTTTAAGAATTATTAACGTGAATTATGAAATGTCCTTGGTTGACAGACAGTCATGCTGTCCTTTAAAAATGTCCGCGAATTGTCCATATTTATCAATGAAATCCATGTGTGAGCTCACATGCCCTTTTGATGTAAATCAACTACATGTCAGTGGGACACTGGGGAGTGTTGGCTGGGAGGAGGAGTAGGACTAAGGCCCTATACGTCCTCTCTGGGGGGGAGGGGGGTAATACCTGTCAGTGGGGAGTGTTGGCTGATGAATGCATATCAACATCCTAATACATCCTAATACTGGGGGGTGAAATTATGACAGGCAATTCCTGCTGTCAAAATATGACCCCCCCCCAGTCAAAAAACACTTTGTTTGAAATAGACACTCATGCTTTCCAAGGTGTGATTTGGAGTCCTTAGGATAAATACAAAATGAATATCAACATCTTACAATTTTTTGAATTGTGGGTTTGGTGTCACACAAACACAAACAAATCAAATGCACTGACAAGATAACTGTACAGACAAACAACATACCATGTGCGCCTTCTGCACAGACAGGTGATTGTAATGAGGTGATTACTGTAATTATAGGCTCACATTCAACCTGTTACCTGCCCATTAAATAAACCACTTAATGCGCCGCACAGTAGATGGGCCGGAATCCGTGGATATGCACGGCTTGGGATATCCGTGGATATGCTCCTGAGGAGGAGGATTCTAAAAACTACGTATAAATCCTAAAGCCTTGTTTATACTTTTGATTGATTGATTGAAATATTTATTAACAGTTTGTAGAATTTACAGTACATTTTAAGCACAAACTCAATACAAAGACTGTTAACTGTGAGTGGACGACCCAATTAAGCATTACACTTGTTTACAACAGGGTCCACATTGTTCAATTCATCAAAACATTTAGAGACATACAAATAGACACTTCTATGTAGCTAAAGAACAGAACAGGAATTCATCATATAGGAAGCAAAAAAGGGAAAAGATACATTATACAGTGAGGGAAAATGGGGTGTGGGTGGGGGATTCAGATTTTACAGAGGCCAGTTTCGAATTGCAGCCATCCGTAGGTGCCCTTTGAGAGCGGTTTTGAAGGAGTCAAGGGATTCACATGTCTTAATGACTGTTGGTAGGGCGTTCCACATTTTGGTGGCATAGGAGCGAAAATAATTTAGTCCCTTGTTTGTGCCAAATTTGGGTTGTACATGGTTTGTTGCACTCCCTCTGGTGTTGTGGGTACCTCACTGTGCGCAACGGTCCTATGCTGGAAAATAGCAGATATGCAAACTCACAGCACATCTCATTCAAGACACTGAACTTGCAGATCTGCCATCCAAATTAATTATATGGTTAAATGGGCCCTATAAGAGATGCAGAAATTAACTAGAAAAAGTGTCTCCACTCTCCACCAGGAGGATAGGAGAGTGTGTGATGTTTGGCAAAATGTTTAGGAGTCATTTAAACATGTTTGTTTGGGTTTGTGTGTGTGTGTGTGTGTGTGTGTGTGTGTGTGTGTGTGTGTGTGTGTGTGTGTGTGTGTGTGTGTGTGTGTGTGTGTGTGTGTGTGTGTGTGTGTGTGTGTGTGTGTGTGTGTGTGTGAGAGAGAGACGCAACTTGGCCTGTTGTAGCGCCACCATGAGGCTGATTTGAAAACTGTCAAGTGGCATTTCTTCCTCAGCCTATAGTGGACCATGACTATTGACTATTTATTTAACAACCAATTAAGGTCTCCAGGCAGGGCTCACCTTTTTCATAAAATATTATGGGTGGCCCAAAACTGGATCACAAACGTTTTGCAGGTTGCCATGAGTTCTGCCATTGATTGATTGATTGATTGATTGATTGATGTGTTATTTGAGTTGGGAACAGGTGTTATTGACATTTTCCATGTTCCAAACTTCCAAGTCGCCCCCATCAGAATTTTCACCAGACATAATCTTTACCTTGATGTTCTCAGTTCCGTCAGTAGATGGTGCCAGATAACCGGCTTTCAAACGGATGGATAGTTAATCTGTTCACCATTATTTAATACAATAATTTATATTTTGATTCATTTCACTAATATATCTCCAATCCATGCCTACAGTATAGGGATTCTGAAACGTAGTGCACTGATTGTCAAACCTTTTTTTATGTCAAGAAGAACCTAAAATGTCGTAGGCTATGCAGGGACAGGAGTCACTTTTGTTTAAACTTCTCACTACCTCATCATCGAGTCAGAGGTTAATTGCCAAACAAGGTAGTATATTTATTTCGTTGTTTTCAGTTACAGTTTATTTTATTTAGTGTTTGCTATTTTTGTAGTTTGTATTTAAAGGCTTTAAAATGAATAGATAAACTAGAAAAAGTGCCCTTCTGGGCACAGGTCTCCACCAGGATAGGAATGTAGGACATTGCAGCTTGCCTTCATCTGGTGGTTGGATAAAAGGGCAACAAAAGTAAACTAGGGAGTTGGCATACAAAGTTATCCACAGATCCGTGCAGTTAGAGGTAAAAACACTTTTCGGCCAGTTATAGCGCCACCTTGAGGCTGAGTTGAAATTGTTCATGTGGCATTTCTTCCTCGGCCTAGTGGGAATGTGCGTGCAGAATTTCACGGAAATCACGCGATGTGTTCATGATTTGCAGCATTTTGTTTGAAACTGAGCACTCCTGTGAACTTTGGAAGCCAATCTTAACCAATCAGGATGGAGTCTGAGAAATCTGAAAGACCCGTTTCGTTGAATGGCTCTAGAGAGACTGTGTACCAATTTGCGCGATGTTTGGACAAAATCTGTAGGTGTACTGTGCAAAAACTTGTTTTGCACAAAGCGGCCTCCTGGTGGCGCTATAACAGGCCGTTCTGGAAAGTTTGGGGCAGAGGTTCATCGTTGGCATCCAGGGAGTGTGTGTGCAAAATTTGGCATCGACCGGGTTAACGGTGGCCGAGATTAGCTGCTCACCGACACACACACGGACGGACACACTGACGGACACACGGACGGACGGACGGACGGAGTGCAAAACATACTCTCCCCCCATGCCTTCGGCCTGGTGGAGACAATAACAATAGGCCTATAGCCTACAATAGCACAGTGAGTCACAGACTGGGGGGTCCGGGGAACCCATGCAGTACCTACCTGTCAGTTGCTGCAGGTGTCCGGGGACCCCCCAGTAGGCCTACCTACCTGTCAGTTGCTGGTGTGCGGGGACCCCCGTTAGGCTACTGGCTGGGGGTCCCAGAGATAGAAATGCCACTAAATGGGGGTCCGCAGTCTAATGCATGTCAAACTAGCCCTAACCATCTCGAGCTCCATCTCGAAAGTGATGGAAAAAATAGTCTATGAACAGGTTGAAAAGTATCTTGCCACTAATAAATTGCTGTACGAGTTCCAATCTGGCTTCAGAACATCCCACTCCACTGACACATGCCTCCTCTATTTGAGCGATCACATCAAACACGAGGTGGATGCTGGAAAATACTGCGGCATGGTCATGCTGGACCTCCAAAAGGCTTTTGACACCGTGAACCACTCCATACTGGTTAACAAGCTTAAAGCTATTGGTTTTGATAGCACATCAGTGAGCTGGATGCAATCCTACCTGGAGGGGAGAGAACAGATGGTGGAGGTGAACGGAACACTGTCCCCTCCCCTCCCAGTGAGCTGTGGTGTCCCACAAGGAAGCATACTAGGGCCTTTACTGTTCCTAATTTATGTTAACGACATGACTTCAGCTTGTGACTGCAACTTGTTCCTGTTCGCAGATGACTCAGCACTGCTGGTCTCGGACAGGAACAAACTGCAGGTTGAAAAGACCCTCAGCTCTGAACTCGGTAGAATCTGCACCTGGCTCGCTGATAACAAACTATCCTTACACCTGGGAAAAACTGAATCCATCCTCTTCGGATCAAATAGTAAACTCAGCAAGGCAGATGGCTTCTTGGTTAGAGTGGGTGACAATATTATCAGACGAAAAGATCAAATTACCTACCTAGGTTCCATCCTGGAGGCTAATCTTTCCGGTGATAAAATGGCCACCAACGTAATCAAAAAAGTCAATCAAAGAACAAGATTCCTTTACAGGATCTCCTCACTGGTCAGCAAAAACACCTTGAAGACCTTAACAGGAGCCCTCGTACAAGGTTTCTTTGACTATGCATCCACCTCTTGGTACCACAGCACCTCAAAGGCCCTTAAAACAAGGCTCCAGACCTCCCAAAACAAACTGGTCAGGCTCCTACTTGGCCTCACCCCCCGAACCCACCTCACCCCTGCCCACTTTGACAGGCTGGGATGGCTTAGGGTCGTCGACAGAGTACAGCATCTTGCAATGGGTCTGGTCCACAAGATTCGATACACCACCAAGATACCCATGTACCTGTCTAAATACTTCCTTAATGTAAACGAAGTCCACACCCACAACACCAGAGGGAGTGCAACAAACCATGTACAACCCAGATTCGGCACAAACAAGGGACTAAATTATTTTCGCTCCTATGCCACCAAAATGTGGAACGCCCTACCAACAGTCATTAAGACATGTGAATCCCTTGACTCCTTCAAAACCGCTCTCAAAGGGCACCTACGGATGGCTGCAATTCGAAACTGGCCTCTGTAAAATCTGAATCCCCCCCACCCCATTTCCCTCACTGTATATTGTATAGGCCTATTGTATATTTTCCCAGTGCTTGTATATTTTCCCTTTTTTGCTTCCCATATGATGAATTCCTGTTCTGTTCTATTTGTATGTCTTTAAATGTTTTGATGAATTGAACAATGTGGACCCTGTTGTAAACAAGTGTAATGCTTAATTGGGTCGTCCACTCACAGTTGACAGTCTTTGTATTGAGTTTGTGCTTAAAATGTACTGTAAATTCTACAAACTGTTAATAAATATTTCAATCAATCAATAACCTCACAAAAACAAGCAGTCCGTGTTGTAGGAAAATTACCAACGGGGTTCGAACCGGCAAAATTAAGAGGCTAAGACTAAATCAGATGACTAGTCCAGTACACCACCAAGGACACTGCCAAGTTAGAGATCGGGCTCTGTATTGTGTATTTAAGTTGTGACGTCAGCCACTTCCGGATTCTACTCCAGGAAGTTCCACGTCATATATTTTCTCTCGCGGGCGTGGCCTCACCCCGGAAGGAAGTGACGGCCGGCACCCTTAAATACGGAAGAGACGCGTGGAGCCGAGTTTGGTCAGTGTTTGTTTGGAAGTGCCACGTCACCATGTCGGGTCCCTCTTCGGAGCAGGTATGTTATTTACTACTTAACGCTGTTGTTGTTTTTGTGTTCAAACGTCTATCACCTATGAAATTACTTGTTATGATGTTTATATATGTTGTTTCTACAAAATTGTAAAACAGTGTTTCAGTAGCTGAATGGTTACCGTCGACGGTTTATAAACACCGGGAAGAAAACACACTCTCAGTCCTGGACGGGGTGTAGAACCCGGGCCCTAACGTTACATTAACGTCGACAGTACCCACTCGACTACCGGAACACGGCTTTGAAGAGTAGTATTCACATATATAAACACAACAAGTAACTTCAAAAGTGAACATGTTTGAGCCACGGACTACCATTTCACATTAATAGACTCTCACAATGGTGGTCAGTGGCTCAAATGCTGAATAAATAATCGACTAGAGGTGAATAGAGTATTGTTTGGTATGTAAAAGGACAAACATTGTGAAAATTGTCGGGAAGCAACAAACATTCTTTGAAATTGGAGGGAAACGATTTCGGGCACTCATGTTAACAAAGCTCAGTCACTAACCACTATGGCTATGCTACAATCAGCATTATATAATTGTAGCGCCGGCCGCAGCTAGAAGAATATGCAGGCTTTAGACTCTCTTTATAAGGATAGATGACAAGGAGTTTATCATTGGAACGCCACCGGTCGCTCCGTTTATTATAAATCCCCACAACAACTGATCACAGCCATAGAGTTATATATCTAAGATCACAGCCAACACTGGCGCATCACAACACTGCGTCATCAAAGCACGCCAGCCTTCAGGCAAAAGCAAACGATCCTCGAGCCTACATAATCAAAGGATCAAAAGTAGCAATCTTCTACATTCTCTAATTGTGTAGTTTTTTGGAAATTAAGCAGATGCTTAACAACAATTGAACTATTGAGAGTGTAAAGATCTACTATTGGGGTCCATTTGGTTACCTAAATTAAATTGCTCTGTATTGTGACAGTAATCATTGCTATATTGTGTTAAATAGCTCTATATTGTGACAGTAATCATTGCTATAGTGTTTGTTCAGTAACAGAGGTCTCCCGGTCTCCAGCTTTTTGTTAAACAGAAAAAGCATTTTCTGAAACTGCAATTTTATCCAATCAGGAACGCAGTCAGGATACAGATTAAACAAGTGGAATTGTAAAGACTGTAACAGACAAAATTAGAACTGGAACATTATAAGCTCATAAATAGCTACTTTCTCCTGATTGGCTGAAAATGTGTCACCTACCTGATTTTTTTTTTTTTTTTAATATCGTCACCTTATTAAACTAATTGCCTTCAAGGTTTTCAGGAAACACAAAAAACTGTGCCAAATGTAGAATAGGCCTACATTTGGCACAATTGGCCTACAATTTCAAAAATTATTTCAATTCCAAAAAATATGAAAAAATATGACTTGACATACAAATAAAGGTGTATGTCATTCATGTAACATGTAAGGATAAAATGACTTAGGCCAATATCTGAACATGCCATTTTAACTTAGGCAATTATAAACGTTATTTAGGCCAAATTACTTCTGCAGTAAGTGACTTAGGCAAAATGTTTTATTCCAATTATTTTTAATAGACCATGGTTTAGGGTCAGCCTCAGAGTGTTTAAAATAATATCAGAGCACAAAGACATTTGACACTGAAGGGGAGTTAATGGGAGTGAATTTCGAGTGAATGGGACTGAAAGGGAGGTACTGTTACTATGGGAGTGATTGGGAGTTAATGGGACTGAATGGGAGGTACTGTTACTATGGGACTGATACTATGGGAGTGACAGTCCCATAGTAACAGTACCTCCCATTCAGTCCCATTCAGTCCCATTCACTCTGAATGGGAGTGAGTGGGAGTGACAGTCCCATATAGTAACAGTACCTCCCATTCACTCCCTTTCACTCTGAATGGGAGTGACAGTCCCATCGTAACAGTACCTCTCATTCACTCCCATTCACTCCGATTCAGTCCCATTCACTCCCCATTCACTTTTATTCACTCCCATTCAGTCACATAGTAACAGTACACCCCATTCACTCCCAATTCAGTCTCATTCACTCCCATCGTATCGTCCCATATTAACAGTACCTCCCATTCAGTCCCATTCACTCCCATAGTATCAGTCCCATAGTAACAATACCTCCCATGCACTCCCATTCAGTCCCATTCACTCCCATAGTATCAGTCCCATAGTAACAGTACCTCCCATTCACTCCCATTCAGTCCCATGTACTCCCATAGTATCAGTCCCATAGTAACAGTACCACCCATTCACTCCCATTCAGTCCCATGCACTCCCATAGTATCAGTCCCATAGTAACAGTACCTACCTTTCACTCCCATTCAGTCCCATTCACTCCCATTCTATCAGTCCCATGGTAACAGTACCTCCCATTCAGTCCCATTCACTCCCATTTTGAAAGGTGTGTTAAAATGGCCTAAGTCACATTTTATTATGACTTAGGCAAAATAATATGGCCTAAGTCTCCCTCTTGACATAGGCCATTGTTTGAATAGGGTGTAACGGAAGGCCTGTTACATTAGGGCTTGGGCGATTTTACCAGAGGTGGCCAGCATCACCAGGTGGTGATTTAGGCCAAAAGATTACTTAGGCCATTAGTTTAATAAGGTGACGATATGATATATATGATATGGTACTTTATTGTCAGTTCAGAAATTTATCTTGCAACACAGCAGCCAAGTATGCAGAACACATATACACGCATTTGACATAACACAAACAACACAATTGACATACATAAAGACATGAAGACAAGAGCAATATCCACCGCTTAGATTATCCTGTGGCTACTACAACTCCTGATTAAACCCTTTTATATTTATTAAAGAGCTGGAGAGACAGGAATATTCCTGTTACTGAACACACACTATAGCAATTATTACTGTCACAATAACTTTGTACTTTTGCTACTGATGTTTGTGTGCAACATTTGAGCTGGTGTCAAGTCACCTTAATTCAAGTGATAGATTATATACAGGGGCATGCCATATGGTCTACCTGCACAGCCTTTGTGATCTACTGGTAGATCACAATGTACCTTTTGGGCACCCCTGCAATACAGGATTCCTGTCCAGAATTGTTTTTTATTAAATATAGAGGGTTTAAGTGTAGGGTTTGTCATGTTGGTGTTCTCTATTACTTTTCGTCCTGGGCATGACGTTAAACTGTCCAGTGTAACTCCAAGTTACATGGGGTGGGTATGGTTTGAGAGTTTGTGATGCTCAGTTCTTTTTTTGCGTCTCGGTTCCTCAGGTGGAAGCTGCATAGTTGGGTTTTTGATGGGTTGGGTTTCAGGTGGTTGTATTGTAGTAGCTTGACATTTCTTGGAGGGCACTTTCAAGGACAGACTCAATCTTCTGGAAGTCTGCTTGTTGGGTCATAATGCAGAGGTTGTCGGCGTAGATGAAACGCTGGCATTAGGCATTGGGTAGTGGCTGGTCGTTTGTGTAGATATTGAAAAGGAGGGGGGCGAGCACGCTACCTTGTGGGAGGCCGTTATTTTGGGCTTTCCATTTACTCCTCTGGTCATTTAACTGGACATAGAAGCGCCTGTTGTTGAGGAGGCTTTTCCTGACCATTGTGCGGTGTTGGACAGTGTCGTAGGCAGCAGAGAGATCTCTGAATGCTGCTCCAGTTATTTGTTTCCCCTCAAACCCATCCTCAATGTGTTGGGTGAGGTTGAGCTCTGTCCAGCACAGGAGCGGCTGGGACGGAAACCAGCTTGGTCTTTAGTCAGCTTGGTATCTATGAGTGGCAACGAGGCGTTGGAGTAGCAGCTTCTCATATAGCCTTGTAGGTGATGCAGAGGGAAATGGGTCGGTAGCTCTTTGTGGATAATGGGTCTTTGCCAGGTTTAAGGATTGCAACCACTTTGGCCTTTTCCCAGACAGAAGGGATGGTTTTCTGTGCTATGCATGTGTTCAGCATCCCCACAAGCCAGGTCTTTGCGTTGGGTCCCAGGTTCTGTAACATTTCTGCCAGTAGGTCATCAATCCCTGCTGCTTTTCCGGGTTTCAACTTTCCCATTGCAGTTTCAAGTTCTTCTAGGTCGAAGGGTTTGGTTTGAGCGCTGGCTGATTGTGGTTGGTCTGATACCACTGTGCGATGGTATTCTCCTGTGGGTCGGTGGCGGTCTTGGTCACAACTGGTGGCCAACAGTTGTAACCAACACCGCCACCGACTCACATAGATTACCATCGCACAGTGGTATCAGACCAACCACAATCAGCCAGCCTCAAACCAAACCCTTCGACTTAGAAGAACGTGAAACTGCATTGGGAAAGTTGAAACCCGGAAAAGCAGCAGGGATTGATGGCCTACTGGCAGAAATGATACAGCACCTGGGACCTAACGCAAGGACCTGGCTTGTGGGGATGCTGAACACATGCATAGCACAGAAAACCATCCCTTCTGTTTGGAAAAAGGCCGAAGTGGTTGCAATCCCTAAACCTGGCAAAGACCCATTATCCCCGAAGAGCTACCGACCCATTTCCCTCCTGCATCACCTACAAGCTCTATGAGAGGCACTATAATTTCTGAAAAGACTATATTTACATCAATATGTCTGGGTCCCCACCTACTCACTCAGGGTTGACGTGTCACACCTGCAGTGATGGGAGGGGCACCAAAATGTGGTATTTTGATTGTTTAATGGGGGCACTCCCTTAGTATAAAAGTGTATGTTTTGTGTACACATGACCTGATGAAGATCAAATAGATCGAAACGTTGTCAGTATTTCAATAAAGAACGTCTTTCTTATACCTGTGGTCTGCGGGCTCCATCCAATACCTACACCAGTTGTGATGCAACAGAGTTTGCTGTGACTGTTGTGAATTATGGGTGGTGTGGTTTCTGCCAAGACGGTGGATTGTGGCCCATGCCTTCCTGCTGTTATTTGTCATGTTGGTGTTCTCTATATCTTTTCGTCCTGGGCATGACGTTAAACTGTTCCGTTCGAGAGTACCAGCGACCCTCGAATGTAAACAGCCACGAAAGGAAATTATGTGTGTGTGAGGTGTTCTCTATGGGTTGGGTTTCAGGTGGTTGTATTGTAGTAGCTTGACATTTCTTGGAGGGCACTTTCAAGGACAGACTCAATCTTCTGGAAGTCTGCTTGTTGGGTCGTAATGCAGAGGTTGTCGGCGTAGATGAAACGCTGGCATTAGGCATTGGGTAGTGGCTGGTCGTTTGTGTAGATATTGAAAAGGAGGGGGGCGAGCACGCTACCTTGTGGGAGGCCGTTCTTTTGGGCTTTCCATTTACTCCTCTGGTCATTTAACTGGACATAGAAGCGCCTGTTGTTGAGGAGGCTTTTCCTGACCATTGTGCGGTGTTGGACAGTGTCGTAGGCAGCAGAGAGATCTCTGAATGCTGCTCCAGTTATTTGTTTCCCCTCAAACCCATCCTCAATGTGTTGGGTGAGGTTGAGCTCTGTCCAGCACAGGAGCGGCTGGGACGGAAACCAGCTTGGTCTTTAGTCAGCTTGGTATCTATGAGTGGCAACGAGGCGTTGGAGTAGCAGCTTCTCATATAGCCTTGTAGGTGATGCAGAGGGAAATGGGTCGGTAGCTCTTTGTGGATAATGGGTCTTTGCCAGGTTTAAGGATTGCAACCACTTTGGCCTTTTCCCAGACAGAAGGGATGGTTTTCTGTGCTATGCATGTGTTCAGCATCCCCACAAGCCAGGTCTTTGCGTTGGGTCCCAGGTTCTGTAACATTTCTGCCAGTAGGTCATCAATCCCTGCTGCTTTTCCGGGTTTCAACTTTCCCATTGCAGTTTCAAGTTCTTCTAGGTCGAAGGGTTTGGTTTGAGCGCTGGCTGATTGTGGTTGGTCTGATACCACTGTGTGATGGTATTCTCCTGTGGGTCGGTGGCGGTGTTGGTCACAACTGGTGGCCAACAGTCGTAACCAACACCGCCACCGACCCACATAGAATACCATCGCACAGTGGTATCAGACCAACCACAATCAGCCAGTCCTCAAACCAAACCCTTCGACCTAGAAGAACTTGAAACTGCAATGGGAAAGTTGAAACCCGGAAAAGCAGCAGGGATTGATGACATGCTGGAAGAAATGATACAGCACCTGGGACCTAGCGCAAAGACCTGGCTTGTGGGGATGCTGAACACGTGCATGGCACAGAAAACCATCCCTTCTGTCTGGAGAAAGGCCAAAGTGGTTGCAATCCCTAAACCTGGGAAAGACCCATTATCCCCGAAGAGCTACCGACCCATTTCCTTCCTCTGCATCACCTACAAGCTCTATGAGAGGCACTAACATTTCTGAACAGACTATATTTACATCAATATGTCTGGGTCCCCACCTACTCACTCAGGGTTGACGTGTCACACCTGCAGTGATCGGAGGGGCACCAAAATGTGGTGTTTTGATTGGTTGATGGGGGCACTCCCTTAGTATAAAAGTGTATGTTTTGTGTACACATGACCTGATGAAGATCAAATAGATCGAAACCTTGGCAGTATTTCAATACAGAACGTTTTTTTTTACACCTGTGATGTGCGGGCTCCATCCAATAACTACACCAGTTGTGTTGCAACAGAGTTTGCTGTGACCGTTGTGAATTATGGGTGGTGTGGTCTTTGCCAAGATGGTGGATTGTGGCTCATGCCTTCCTGCTGTTATTTGTCATGTTGGTGTTCTCTATATCTTTTTCGTCCTGGGCATGACGTTAAACTGTTCCGTTCGAGAGGACCGGCAACCCTCGAATGTAAACAGGAGTAGCAGCCTCTCTTGTAGGTGATGCAGAGGAGGGAAATGGGTCGGTAGCTCTTTGGGGATGATGGGTCTTTGCCAGGCTTGGGGATTGCAACCACTTTGGCCTTTCTCCAGACAGAAGGGATGGTTTTCTGTGCCATGCATGTATTCAGTATCCCCACGAGCCAGGTCTTTGCGTTAGGTCCCAGGTGCTGTATCATTTCTGCCAGTATGTCATCAATCCCTGCTGCTTTTCCGGGTTCCAACTTTCCCATTGCAGTTTCGAGTTCTTCTAGGTCGAAGGGTTTGGTTTGAGGGCTGGCTGATTGAGGTTGGTCTGATACCACTGTGCGATGGTATTCTCCTGTGGGTCGGTGGCGGTTTTTCGCGTCTCGGTTCCTCAGGTGCAAGCTGCATAGTTGGGTTTGTGTGTGTCTTTCTTTTTCTGTCTTTCTTTCTTAGGACGGAGATCAAGGTAGACGCCGTTGGAAGGCTCAACACAAGCCGATGCCCCTAGAGATCCATCCCAAAGCTTCCCTCAGGGAGTTCAGCAAGCCAGCTAGCCAGCAAGCCTGCCCAGTCAGCGAACGCAGCCAGTCAGCTCCGCCAGTCAGCCAGTGTAGAAAGTCAGGCTGCCAAGCCAGAGCATATCAGCCCTTGCAGTCAGCCACTGCAGCCATACCAGCCTTGCTCAGTCAGCTCAGCCAGGCCTCTCTCGAGGCCTGGCTCTCTGTCTGCCTGGCCCGGTCTGCCCTGCCCTGCCTTGCAGCAACAGAACCAGCCTTTCTGGCAAGCCAGCCATCTCAGAATGCGAGCTGAGCAAGCCAGTGCAGCAGCAAGCCCAGACTAGGTTACCGCAGCCTTACTGTGCAGCCACAGCCACTCAGCCAAGACCAGCAGGAGCTGGCCAGGCTCCAACCCTTGCAGCGCAGCCTTAGGCCGGATAGTCCCCCTGCCTGCACTTTGTTGCCTTCCTGGCCTGTCTGCCTGCCTAGGCGCCTCGGTCTTCCTGTCTGTCTGCCTTGGCCTGCCTGTCTGAAACTGGTTTAGACTAACTGCGTGCTTGCCAGCTGCGTTGGCTTGCTGAGCTCGTATTCTGAGCTGGCTGGCTTGCTAGCAAGGCTGGTTCTGTTGCTGCAAGGCAGGGCAGGGCAGACCGGGCCAGGCAGACAGAGAGCCAGGCCTCGAGAGCGGCCTGGCTGAGCTGACTGAGCAAGGCTGGTATGGCTGCAATGGCGGACTGCAAGGGCTGATATGCTCTGGCTTGTCAGCCTGACTTTCTACACTGGCTGACTGGCGGAGCTGGCTGGCTGCGTTGGCTGACTGGCCGGGCTTGCTGGCTAGCTGGCTTGCTGGGCTCCCTGAGGGAAGCTTTGGGATGGATCTCTAGGGGCATCGGCTTGTGTTGAGCCTTCCAACGGCGTCTACCTTGATCTTCATCCTAAGAAAGACAGACAGAAAAAGAAAGACACACACAAAGTCAACTATGCAGCTTCCACATGAGGAAGGCAGGCAGGAAGGCAGGCAGGCACGCAGGCAGGCACAAGCTGCCTGCGTGCTTGCTTCGCCCTCCAGTTGCTGCTCCAGTTATTTGTTTTCCCTCAAACCCATCCTCAATGTGTTGGGTGAGGTTGAGCTCTGTCCAGCACAGGACGGGACGGAAACCAGCTTGGTCTTTAGTCAGCTTGGTGTCTATGAGTGGTATGAGGCGTTGGAGTAGCAGCCTCTCTTGTAGGTGATGCAGAGGAGGGAAATGGGTCGGTAGCTCTTTGAGGATGATGGGTCTTTGCCAGGTTTGGGGATTGCAACCACTTTGGCCTTTCTCCAGACAGAAGGGATGGTTTTCTGTGCCATGCATGTGTTCAGCATCCCCACGAGCCAGGTCTTTGCGTTAGGTTCCAGGTGCTGTATAATTTCTGCCAGTATGTCATCAATCCCTGCTGCTTTTCCGGGTTTCAACTTTCCCATTGCAGTTTCGAGTTCTTCTAGATCGAAGGGTTTGGTTTGAGGGCTGGCTGATTGTGGTTGGTCTGATACCACTGTGCGATGGTATTCTCCTGTGGGTCGGCGGCGGTGTTGGTTACGACTGTTGGCCACCAGTTGTGATGCAACAGAGTTCGCTGTGACCGTTGTGAATTATGGGTGGCTCCCTGAGGTCCTTGATCCCCATGGGGTCCAACAGTGGTCATTGAAGCGTGCACACACACATGCACACATGCACCTACACACGCACAGGCGCACATGCGTATGCACACCTGGACCTTTAAATGAACAACAACACAAAAACTAAGGCACTGGTGTCGGACTTCTGGTTTACCGGAACGGGGTTCAACTCCCTGCAGTGCCCTGCTCAATGTGTTGTATTTCATTCATTGGTCCATGGTCTCAGGTCATTGAGCGGCGCGCTATAGTGCGCGATTCTTCATCATTGTTGAGGATTTTTTAAAGGTGAAAATCAAGGAAAAGCAAAAGGCTATAGTCCATGGTCACGGACCGCATACTGGTCAAGGTCATTTATACTGGTGAAGATCATTTACTAGTCTTATAAAGGTCATTTATACTGGTCAAGGTCATTTACTAGTCTCATGAAGGTCATGTATACTGGTCACAGTCATATACTGGTCACGGTCATTTCTACTGGTGAAGGTCATTTATACTGGTCAAGGTCATTTGTACTTGTCAAGGTCATTTATACTGGTCAAGGTCATTTACTAGTCTTATTGAAGGTCATTGATATTGGTCAAGGTCATTAAGTGGCACGCTATAGTGCACGATTCTTCATCATTGTTGAGGATTTGAAAAAAAGGTTAAATCGCAGAAAAGCAAAAGGCTAAAGTCCATGGTCACGGAGGGCATACTATAGTATGTTGTTTTTCTTTTTTTGGTGGTGTGCGGGCTCCATCCAATAACTACACCAGTTGTGATACAATAGAGTTTGCTGTGACCGTTGTGAATTATGGGTGGTGTGGTCTTTGCCAAGACGGTGGATTGTGGCCCATGCCTTCCTGCTGTTATTTGTCATGTTGGTGTTCTCTATATCTTTTCGTCCTGGGCATGACGTTAAACTGTTCCGTTCGAGAGGACCGGCGACCCTCGAATGTAAACAGCCACGAAAGGAAACTATATGTGTGTGAGGTGTTCTATCATTTCATTCCAGTACTACTACTTTGGGTAGTGGCTGGACGTTTGTGTAGATATTGAAAAGGAGGGGGCGAGCAGGCTACCTTGTGGTAGGCCGTTCTTTTGGGCTTTCCATTTACTCCTCTGGTCATTTAACTGGACATAGAAGCGCCTGTTGTTGAGGAGGCTTTTCCTGACCATTGTGCGGTGTTGGACAGTGTCGTAGGCAGCAGAGAGATCTCTGAATGCTGCTCCAGTTATTTGTTTTCCCTCAAACCCATCCTCAATGTGTTGGGTGAGGTTGAGCTCTGTCCAGCACAGGACGGGACGGAAACCAGCTTGGTCTTTAGTCAGCTTGGTGTCTATGAGTGGTATGAGGCGTTGGAGTAGCAGCCTCTCTTGTAGGTGATGCAGAGGAGGGAAATGGGTCGGTAGCTCTTTGGGGGTGATGGGTCTTTGCCAGGTTTGGGGATTGCAACCACTTTGGCCTTTCTCCAGACAGAAGGGATGGTTTTCTGTGCCATGCATTTATTCAGTATCCCCACGAGCCAGGTCTTTGCGTTAGGTCCCAGGTGCTGTATCATTTCTGCCAGTATGTCATCAATCCCTGCTGCTTTTCCGGGTTTCAACTTTCCCATTGCAGTTTCGAGTTCTTCTAGGTCGAAGGGTTTGGTTTGAGGGCTGGCTGATTGAGGTTGGTCTGATACCACTGTGTGATGGTATTCTCCTGTGGGTCGGTGGCGGTGTTGGTCACAACTGGTGGCCAACAGTCGTAACCAACACCGCCACCGACCCACATAGAATACCATCGCACAGTGGTATCAGACCAACCACAATCAGCCAGTCCTCAAACCAAACCCTTCGACCTAGAAGAACTTGAAACTGCAATGGGAAAGTTGAAACCCGGAAAAGCAGCAGGGATTGATGACATGCTGGAAGAAATGATACAGCACCTGGGACCTAGCGCAAAGACCTGGCTTGTGGGGATGCTGAACACGTGCATGGCACAGAAAACCATCCCTTCTGTCTGGAGAAAGGCCAAAGTGGTTGCAATCCCTAAACCTGGGAAAGACCCATTATCCCCGAAGAGCTACCGACCCATTTCCTTCCTCTGCATCACCTACAAGCTCTATGAGAGGCACTAACATTTCTGAACAGACTATATTTACATCAATATGTCTGGGTCCCCACCTACTCACTCAGGGTTGACGTGTCACACCTGCAGTGATCGGAGGGGCACCAAAATGTGGTGTTTTGATTGGTTGATGGGGGCACTCCCTTAGTATAAAAGTGTATGTTTTGTGTACACATGAGCTGATGAAGATCAAATAGATCGAAACCTTGGCAGTATTTCAATACAGAACGTTTTTTTTACACCTGTGATGTGCGGGCTCCATCCAATACCTACACCAGTTGTGTTGCAACAGAGTTTGCTGTGACCGTTGTGAATTATGGGTGGTGTGGTCTTTGCCAAGATGGTGGATTGTGGCTCATGCCTTCCTGCTGTTATTTGTCATGTTGGTGTTCTCTATATCTTTTCGTCCTGGGCATGACGTTAAACTGTTCCGTTCGAGAGGACCGGCAACCCTCGAATGTAAACAGGAGTAGCAGCCTCTCTTGTAGGTGATGCAGAGGAGGGAAATGGGTCGGTAGCTCTTTGGGGATGATGGGTCTTTGCCAGGTTTGGGGATTGCAACCACTTTGGCCTTTCTCCAGACAGAAGGGATGGTTTTCTGTGCCATGCATGTATTCAGTATCCCCACGAGCCAGGTCTTTGCGTTAGGTCCCAGGTGCTGTATCATTTCTGCCAGTATGTCATCAATCCCTGCTGCTTTTCCGGGTTCCAACTTTCCCATTGCAGTTTCGAGTTCTTCTAGGTCGAAGGGTTTGGTTTGAGGGCTGGCTGATTGAGGTTGGTCTGATACCACTGTGCGATGGTATTCTCCTGTGGGTCGGTGGCGGTTTTTCGCGTCTCGGTTCCTCAGGTGCAAGCTGCATAGTTGGGTTTGTGTGTGTCTTTCTTTTTCTGTCTTTCTTTCTTAGGACGGAGATCAAGGTAGACGCCGTTGGAAGGCTCAACACAAGCCGATGCCCCTAGAGATCCATCCCAAAGCTTCCCTCAGGGAGTTCAGCAAGCCAGCTAGCCAGCAAGCCTGCCCAGTCAGCGAACGCAGCCAGTCAGCTCCGCCAGTCAGCCAGTGTAGAAAGTCAGGCTGCCAAGCCAGAGCATATCAGCCCTTGCAGTCAGCCACTGCAGCCATACCAGCCTTGCTCAGTCAGCTCAGCCAGGCCTCTCTCGAGGCCTGGCTCTCTGTCTGCCTGGCCCGGTCTGCCCTGCCCTGCCTTGCAGCAACAGAACCAGCCTTTCTGGCAAGCCAGCCATCTCAGAATGCGAGCTGAGCAAGCCAGTGCAGCAGCAAGCCCAGACTAGGTTACCGCAGCCTTACTGTGCAGCCACAGCCACTCAGCCAAGACCAGCAGGAGCTGGCCAGGCTCCAACCCTTGCAGCGCAGCCTTAGGCCGGATAGTCCCCCTGCCTGCACTTTGTTGCCTTCCTGGCCTGTCTGCCTGCCTAGGCGCCTCGGTCTTCCTGTCTGTCTGCCTTGGCCTGCCTGTCTGAAACTGGTTTAGACTAACTGCGTGCTTGCCAGCTGCGTTGGCTTGCTGAGCTCGTATTCTGAGCTGGCTGGCTTGCTAGCAAGGCTGGTTCTGTTGCTGCAAGGCAGGGCAGGGCAGACCGGGCCAGGCAGACAGAGAGCCAGGCCTCGAGAGAGGCCTGGCTGAGCTGACTGAGCAAGGCTGGTATGGCTGCGATGGCGGACTGCAAGGGCTGATATGCTCTGGCTTGTCAGCCTGACTTTCTACACTGGCTGACTGGCGGAGCTGGCTGGCTGCGTTGGCTGACTGGGCGGGCTTGCTGGCTAGCTGGCTTGCTGGGCTCCCTGAGGGAAGCTTTGGGATGGATCTCTAGGGGCATCGGCTTGTGTTGAGCCTTCCAACGGCGTCTACCTTGATCTTCATCCTAAGAAAGACAGACAGAAAAAGAAAGACACACACAAAGTCAACTATGCAGCTTCCACATGAGGAAGGCAGGCAGGAAGGCAGGCAGGCAGGCAGGCACGCAGGCAGGCACAAGCTGCCTGCGTGCTTGCTTCGCCCTCCAGTTGCTGCTCCAGTTATTTGTTTTCCCTCAAACCCATCCTCAATGTGTTGGGTGAGGTTGAGCTCTGTCCAGCACAGGACGGGACGGAAACCAGCTTGGTCTTTAGTCAGCTTGGTGTCTATGAGTGGTATGAGGCGTTGCAGTAGCAGCCTCTCTTGTAGGTGATGCAGAGGAGGGAAATGGGTCGGTAGCTCTTTGAGGATGATGGGTCTTTGCCAGGTTTGGGGATTGCAACCACTTTGGCCTTTCTCCAGACAGAAGGGATGGTTTTCTGTGCCATGCATGTGTTCAGCATCCCCACGAGCCAGGTCTTTGCGTTAGGTTCCAGGTGCTGTATAATTTCTGCCAGTATGTCATCAATCCCTGCTGCTTTTCCGGGTTTCAACTTTCCCATTGCAGTTTCGAGTTCTTCTAGATCGAAGGGTTTGGTTTGAGGGCTGGCTGATTGTGGTTGGTCTGATACCACTGTGCGATGGTATTCTCCTGTGGGTCGGCGGCGGTGTTGGTTACGACTGTTGGCCACCAGTTGTGATGCAACAGAGTTCGCTGTGACCGTTGTGAATTATGGGTGGCTCCCTGAGGTCCTTGATCCCCATGGGGTCCAACAGTGGTCATTGAAGCGTGCACACACACATGCACACATGCACCTACACACGCACAGGCGCACATGCGTATGCACACCTGGACCTTTAAATGAACAACAACACAAAAACTAAGGCACTGGTGTCGTACTTCTGGTTTACCGGAACGGGGTTCAACTCCCTGCAGTGCCCTGCTCAATGTGTTGTATTTCATTCATTGGTCCATGGTCTCAGGTCATTGAGCGGCGCGCTATAGTGCGCGATTCTTCATCATTGTTGAGGATTTTTTAAAGGTGAAAATCAAGGAAAAGCAAAAGGCTATAGTCCATGGTCACGGACCGCATACTGGTCAAGGTCATTTATACTGGTGAAGATCATTTACTAGTCTTATAAAGGTCATTTATACTGGTCAAGGTCATTTACTAGTCTCATGAAGGTCATGTATACTGGTCACAGTCATATACTGGTCACGGTCATTTCTACTGGTGAAGGTCATTTATACTGGTCAAGGTCATTTGTACTTGTCAAGGTCATTTATACTGGTCAAGGTCATTTACTAGTCTTATTGAAGGTCATTGATATTGGTCAAGGTCATTAAGTGGCACGCTATAGTGCACGATTCTTCATCATTGTTGAGGATTTGAAAAAAAGGTTAAATCGCAGAAAAGCAAAAGGCTAAAGTCCATGGTCACGGAGGGCATACTATAGTATGTTGTTTTTCTTTTTTTGGTGGTGTGCGGGCTCCATCCAATAACTACACCAGTTGTGATACAATAGAGTTTGCTGTGACCGTTGTGAATTATGGGTGGTGTGGTCTTTGCCAAGACGGTGGATTGTGGCCCATGCCTTCCTGCTGTTATTTGTCATGTTGGTGTTCTCTATATCTTTTCGTCCTGGGCATGACGTTAAACTGTTCCGTTCGAGAGGACCGGCGACCCTCGAATGTAAACAGCCACGAAAGGAAACTATATGTGTGTGAGGTGTTCTATCATTTCATTCCAGTACTACTACTTTGGGTAGTGGCTGGACGTTTGTGTAGATATTGAAAAGGAGGGGGCGAGCAGGCTACCTTGTGGTAGGCCGTTCTTTTGGGCTTTCCATTTACTCCTCTGGTCATTTAACTGGACATAGAAGCGCCTGTTGTTGAGGAGGCTTTTCCTGACCATTGTGCGGTGTTGGACAGTGTCGTAGGCAGCAGAGAGATCTCTGAATGCTGCTCCAGTTATTTGTTTTCCCTCAAACCCATCCTCAATGTGTTGGGTGAGGTTGAGCTCTGTCCAGCACAGGACGGGACGGAAACCAGCTTGGTCTTTAGTCAGCTTGGTGTCTATGAGTGGTATGAGGCGTTGGAGTAGCAGCCTCTCTTGTAGGTGATGCAGAGGAGGGAAATGGGTCGGTAGCTCTTTGGGGGTGATGGGTCTTTGCCAGGTTTGGGGATTGCAACCACTTTGGCCTTTCTCCAGACAGAAGGGATGGTTTTGTGTGCCATGCATTTATTCAGTATCCCCACGAGCCAGGTCTTTGCGTTAGGTCCCAGGTGCTGTATCATTTCTGCCAGTATGTCATCAATCCCTGCTGCTTTTCCGGGTTTCAACTTTCCCATTGCAGTTTCGAGTTCTTCTAGGTCGAAGGGTTTGGTTTGAGGGCTGGCTGATTGAGGTTGGTCTGATACCACTGTGTGATGGTATTCTCCTGTGGGTCGGTGGCGGTGTTGGTCACAACTGGTGGCCAACAGTCGTAACCAACACCGCCACCGACCCACATAGAATACCATCGCACAGTGGTATCAGACCAACCACAATCAGCCAGTCCTCAAACCAAACCCTTCGACCTAGAAGAACTTGAAACTGCAATGGGAAAGTTGAAACCCGGAAAAGCAGCAGGGATTGATGACATGCTGGAAGAAATGATACAGCACCTGGGACCTAGCGCAAAGACCTGGCTTGTGGGGATGCTGAACACGTGCATGGCACAGAAAACCATCCCTTCTGTCTGGAGAAAGGCCAAAGTGGTTGCAATCCCTAAACCTGGGAAAGACCCATTATCCCCGAAGAGCTACCGACCCATTTCCTTCCTCTGCATCACCTACAAGCTCTATGAGAGGCACTAACATTTCTGAACAGACTATATTTACATCAATATGTCTGGGTCCCCACCTACTCACTCAGGGTTGACGTGTCACACCTGCAGTGATCGGAGGGGCACCAAAATGTGGTGTTTTGATTGGTTGATGGGGGCACTCCCTTAGTATAAAAGTGTATGTTTTGTGTACACATGACCTGATGAAGATCAAATAGATCGAAACCTTGGCAGTATTTCAATACAGAACGTTTTTTTTACACCTGTGATGTGCGGGCTCCATCCAATACCTACACCAGTTGTGTTGCAACAGAGTTTGCTGTGACCGTTGTGAATTATGGGTGGTGTGGTCTTTGCCAAGACGGTGGATTGTGGCTCATGCCTTCCTGCTGTTATTTGTCATGTTGGTGTTCTCTATATCTTTTCGTCCTGGGCATGACGTTAAACTGTTCCGTTCGAGAGGACCGGCAACCCTCTAATGTAAACAGGAGTAGCAGCCTCTCTTGTAGGTGATGCAGAGGAGGGAAATGGGTCGGTAGCTCTTTAGGGATGATGGGTCTTTGCCAGGTTTGGGGATTGCAACCACTTTGGCCTTTCTCCAGACAGAAGGGATGGTTTTCTGTGCCATGCATGTATTCAGTATCCCCACGAGCCAGGTCTTTGCGTTAGGTCCCAGGTGCTGTATCATTTCTGCCAGTATGTCATCAATCCCTGCTGCTTTTCCGGGTTCCAACTTTCCCATTGCAGTTTCGAGTTCTTCTAGGTCGAAGGGTTTGGTTTGAGGGCTGGCTGATTGAGGTTGGTCTGATACCACTGTGCGATGGTATTCTCCTGTGGGTCGGTGGCGGTTTTTCGCGTCTCGGTTCCTCAGGTGCAAGCTGCATATTTGGGTTTGTGTGTGTCTTTCTTTTTCTGTCTTTCTTTCTTAGGACGGAGATCAAGGTAGACGCCGTTGGAAGGCTCAACACAAGCCGATGCCCCTAGAGATCCATCCCAAAGCTTCCCTCAGGGAGTTCAGCAAGCCAGAGCATATCAGCCCTTGCAGTCAGCCACTGCAGCCATACCAGCCTTGCTCAGTCAGCTCAGCCAGGCCTCTCTCGAGGCCTGGCTCTCTGTCTGCCTGGCCCGGTCTGCCCTGCCCTGCCTTGCAGCAACAGAACCAGCCTTTCTGGCAAGCCAGCCATCTCAGAATGCGAGCTGAGCAAGCCAGTGCAGCAGCAAGCCCAGACTAGGTTACCGCAGCCTTACTGTGCAGCCACAGCCACTCAGCCAAGACCAGCAGGAGCTGGCCAGGCTCCAACCCTTGCAGCGCAGCCTTAGGCCGGATAGTCCCCCTGCCTGCACTTTGTTGCCTTCCTGGCCTGTCTGCCTGCCTAGGCGCCTCGGTCTTCCTGTCTGTCTGCCTTGGCCTGCCTGTCTGAAACTGGTTTAGACTAACTGCGTGCTTGCCAGCTGCGTTGGCTTGCTGAGCTCGTATTCTGAGCTGGCTGGCTTGCTAGCAAGGCTGGTTCTGTTGCTGCAAGGCAGGGCAGGGCAGACCGGGCCAGGCAGACAGAGAGCCAGGCCTCGAGAGAGGCCTGGCTGAGCTGACTGAGCAAGGCTGGTATGGCTGCAATGGCGGACTGCAAGGGCTGATATGCTCTGGCTTGTCAGCCTGACTTTCTACACTGGCTGACTGGCGGAGCTGGCTGGCTGCGTTGGCTGACTGGGCGGGCTTGCTGGCTAGCTGGCTTGCTGGGCTCCCTGAGGGAAGCTTTGGGATGGATCTCTAGGGGCATTGGCTTGTGTTGAGCCTTCCAACGGCGTCTACCTTGATCTTCATCCTAAGAAAGACAGACAGAAAAAGAAAGACACACACAAAGTCAACTATGCAGCTTCCACATGAGGAAGGCAGGCAGGAAGGCAGGCAGACACGCAGGCAGGCACAAGCTGCCTGCGTGCTTGCTTCGCCCTCCAGTTGCTGCTCCAGTTATTTGTTTTCCCTCAAACCCATCCTCAATGTGTTGGGTGAGGTTGAGCTCTGTCCAGCACAGGACGGGACGGAAACCAGCTTGGTCTTTAGTCAGCTTGGTGTCTATGAGTGGTATGAGGCGTTGGAGTAGCAGCCTCTCTTGTAGTTGATGCAGAGGAGGGAAATGGGTCGGTAGCTCTTTGAGGATGATGGGTCTTTGCCAGGTTTGGGGATTGCAACCACTTTGGCCTTTCTCCAGACAGAAGGGATGGTTTTCTGTGCCATGCATGTGTTCAGCATCCCCACGAGCCAGGTCTTTGCGTTAGGTTCCAGGTGCTGTATAATTTCTGCCAGTATGTCATCAATCCCTGCTGCTTTTCCGGGTTTCAACTTTCCCATTGCAGTTTCGAGTTCTTCTAGGTCGAAGGGTTTGGTTTGAGGGCTGGCTGATTGTGGTTGGTCTGATACCACTGTGCGATGGTATTCTCCTGTGGGTCGGCGGCGGTGTTGGTTACGACTGTTGGCCACCAGTTGTGATGCAACAGAGTTCGCTGTGACCGTTGTGAATTATGGGTGGCTCCCTGAGGTCCTTGATCCCCATGGGGTCCAACAGTGGTCATTGAAGCGTGCACACACACATGCACACATGCACCTACACACGCACAGGCGCACATGCGTATGCACACCTGGACCTTTAAATGAACAACAACACAAAAACTAAGGCACTGGTGTCGGACTTCTGGTTTACCGGAACGGGGTTCAACTCCCTGCAGTGCCCTGCTCAATGTGTTGTATTTACATGGTTCATTGGTCCATTACTTAGGCCATTAGTTTAATAAGGTGACGATATTATATATATGATATGGTACTTTATTGTCAGTTCACACTGAAATTTATCTTGCAACACAGCAGCCAAGTATGCAGAACACATATACACGCATTTGACATAACACAAACAACAAGACAATTGACATACATAAAGACATGAAGACAAGAGCAATATCCACCGCTTAGATTATCCTGTGGCTACTACAACTCCTGATTAAACCCTTTTCTATTTATTAAAGAGCTGGAGAGACAGGAATATTCCTGTTACTGAACACTTAACACTTTTACTGAACACACACTATAGCAATTATTACTGTCACAATAACTTTGTAATGCTACTGATGTTATGTTAGACTATATTTACATCAATATGTCTGGGTCCCCACCTACTCACTCAGGGTTGACGTGTCACACCTGCAGTGATGGGAGGGGCACCAAAATGTGGTGTTTTGATTGGTTAATGGGGGCACTCCCTTAGTATAAAAGTGTATGTTTTGTGTACACATGACCTGATGAAGATCAGAACGTCTTTCTTATACCTGTTGTGGTCTCAGGTCATTGAGTGGCGCGCTATAGTGCGCGATTCTTCATCATTGTTGAGGATTTAAAAAAAAGGTGAAAATCAAGGAAAAGTGAAAGGCTATAGTCCATGGTCATGGACCGCATACTGGTCAAGTTCATTTATACTGGTGAAGATCATTTACTAGTCTTATGAAGGTCATTTATACTGGTCAAGGTCATTTACTAGTCTCATGAAGGTAATTTATACTGGTCACAGTCATATACTGGTCACGGTCTTTTATACTGGTGAAGGTCATTTATACTGGTCAAGGTCATTTTGTACTTGTCAAGGTCATTTATACTGGTCAAGGTCATTTACTAATCTTATTGAAGTTAATTTATACTGCTCAAGGTCATTTATACTGGTCAAGGTCATTTACTAGTCTTATTGAAGTTCATTTATACTGCTCAAGGTCATTTATACTGGTCAAGGTCATTTACTAGTCTTATTGAAGTTCATTTATACTGCTCAAGGTCATTTATACTGGTCAAGGTCATTTACTAGTCTTATTGAAGTTCATTTATACTGCTCAAGGTCATTTATACTGGTCAAGGTAATTTACTAGTCTTATTGAAGTTCATTTATACTGCTCAAGGTCATTGATATTGGTCAAGGTAATTTACTAGTCTTATTGAAGTTCATTTATACTGCTCAAGGTCATTTATACTGGTCAAGGTAATTTACTAGTCTTATTGAAGTTCATTTATACTGCTCAAGGTCATTTATACTGGTCAAGGTCATTTACTAGTCTTATTGAAGTTCATTTATACTGCTCAAGGTCATTGATATTGGTCAAGGTCATTAAGTGGCATGCTATAGTGCGCGATTCTTCATCATTGTTTAGGATTTGAAAAAAGGTGAAAATCACGGAAAAGCGAAAGGCTAAAGTCCATAGTCTCGGAGGGCATAAAGAAATGTGTGGTGCTATACAGGCCGTCCTGGAAAATTTGGGACAGAGGTTCATCGTTGGCATCCAGGGAGTGTGTGTGCAAAATTTGGCATCGACCGGGTTAATGGTGCCGGAGATTAGCTGTTAACAAACTGACGGACACAGACACACACACACACACACACTCAGAGTGCAAAACATACTCTCTCCCCATGGCTTTGGCCTGGTGCCATACCGTAATTAATCATTTCCTACAATGTAAATTGTGAAATTACTTTACTGTTAAAATGCAAAATTTACATTTCAACGAATGGACCTCGTAAAACAAAACAAAAACCAAGGCACTGGTTGTGGTACTTCTGGTTTACCGGAATGGGGTTCAACTCCCTGCAGTGCTCCGCTCAATTTGTTGTATTTACATGGTTCATTTGATTCAAGGTTCATTAATGTGCTCAGTGGCGTAAAGTACATTAAAGTACACTTTTGAGGGAAATTGGACTTTTATACTGGAGGGTTTGCAATAGTTTTCACTACGTACATCTCAGAGACAAATATAGTACCTTTACTCCACGACGATTATTTGACAAATTTAGTTAGTTTACTTTGCAGATTTTTTATTATTATTACAAAACATACATTGACCACTTCAGCCCTTCAGTAAAATATACATTTTGGCCTTTTTAAAATACCGGACCTACAAATGCATTGTGAGCTTGTAGATCTGCTATTTTCAAAAGATTTGTACACATTGAATACATTTGAAAACTTGTAAAATGGGACTTTCTAATCTACAAAATGAGTATACTTTCTATACTTTTGGCTCCACAGATGAACTTTGTTTTCATAGTCAGTAGACATGAATTATAACACAAACACTAGCATCTCTATATACCAGGGGGGCGAACATTCAACCAATTATAATACAAACACTAGAAAAAGTGCCCTTCTGGGCACAGGTCTCCACCAGGATGAGCAGATGTGAAGAATTCCAGGCAAAGGTTTTTCCTTGGCCTCTAGGGAGTTGGCATAGAAAGTTATCCACAGATCCGTGCAGTTAGAGGTAAAAACACATTTCGGCCAGTTATAGCGCCACCTTGAGGCTGAGTTGAAATTGTTCATGTGGCATTTCGTCCTCGGCCTAGTGGGAATGTGGGTGCACAATTTCACGGAAATCACGCGATGTGTTCATGATTTGCAGCATTTTGTTTGAAACTGAGCACTCCTGTGAACTTTGGAAGCCAATCTTAACCAATCAGGATGGAGTCTGAGAAATCTGAAAGACTGGTTTCGTTGAATGGCTCTAGAGAGACTGTGTACCAATTTGCGTGATGTTTGGACAAAATCTGTAGGTGTACTGTGCAAAAACTTGTTTTGCACAAAGCGGCCTCCTGGTGGCGCTATAAAGAGCAGATGTGAAAAATTCCAGGCAAAGGTTTTTCCTTGGCCTCTAGGGAGTTGGCATACAAAGTTATCCACAGATCCGTGCAGTTAGAGGTAAAAACACTTTTCGGTCAGTTATAGCGCCACCTTGAGGCTGAGTTGAAATTGTTCATGTGGCATTTCGTCCTCGGCCTAGTGGGAATGTGGGTGCACAATTTCACGGAAATCACGCGATGTGTTCATGATTTGCAGCATTTTGTTTGAAACTGAGCACTCCTGTGAACTTTGGAAGCCAATCTTAACCAATCAGGATGGAGTCTGAGAAATCTGAAAGACTGGTTTCGTTGAATGGCTCTAGAGAGACTGTGTACCAATTTGCGTGATGTTTGGACAAAATCTGTAGGTGTACTGTGCAAAAACTTGTTTTGCACAAAGCGGCCTCCTGGTGGCGCTATAACAGGCCGTTCTGGAAAGTTTGGGGCAGAGGTTCATCGTTGGCATCCAGGGAGTGTGTGTGCAAAATTTGGCATCGACTGGGTTAACGGTGGCCGAGATTAGCTGCTCACGGACACACGGACGGACACACACACGGACGGACACACACACACACACGGACGGACGGATGGAGTGCAAAACATACTCTCCCCCCATGCCTTCGGCCTGGTGGAGACAATTAGACTATAACAGTGGTTATCAAGTGGGGTCTGGCCGGGACGGGGAGGGAACATTTAATTTGGGGGTCCCGGCTAGACCTATAGCTCAGCTGTCTGTGACTGAGAACCCACTGGACTACAAAAATATATATCTTTGACTACAATAACCTGTTGCCTAACAACCAACCAGCCAATCACAGCATGACCGCCCCATAGGCTATGGGATGTAGAGGTGGCAACAAGCGATCACTCACCCAAAGAGATTCTCTGTACGTGTAGTGTGTGTGACTGTGTGTGTGTGTGTGTTTGTGTGTGTGTGTGTCGGAACAAAAACATTTGCACGCTCAAAAACAAGCTAAAGGAACTGCCCCGAGAGAGGCATCAATGTAGCGGACTATTACACACACCCGCGGAGTCGATGGTAAGAGCTTTCCTCACGTTTTATTTGGGGCTGTAAACTTTGTTTTGGTCCAGAAACTATCACCCAGCAGGCCCCACTGTAGACTGTCGAGGCAGGGAACTTTGTTATTCTCCATGCCCGAACTTTGGTGTCCCGACTTGGGGGTGGAATAATGGTTGTATGTATATTAGCCCCAGCATTTGACCCTGGGTCAGGATGTTTACCAAGAAGATATTGGTAAATAGTGCATTTATATAGCGCCTTTATCCAAGGCGCTTTACATAGATTGTGCATTACATTCACCCATTCATACACCGATTGCCCAAGGACACTTCGACATGTAGACAGGAGGAGCCTGGATTCGAACCGCCGACCCATGGATCATTGGACGACCTGCTCTACCTCTTGAGCCACAGTCGCCCCAATATTGATATGGAAGCTGTTAAATATGTTTTAGTGTCCGATCTGTGAGTCTCTCTGACATGCTTGTTACTTTAGTTATACGCGCATACCAGCCGTTGTCGTAAAATGTGTATGTTCTTGTTAATCATTTGTCACTCTTTCACATCCAACGTTACACTAACATAGTGTAAATGTTTAGTTTACCTGGTTAAATAGCTCCCTTTTGACTCGAGTGTTGCAGTGGGGTTTCTAGGTATAAATGGCCCACACTAATGGATGTTAAACTCCTAAAACCCTTGACTATTAATTCAGTATATTGATATGAACTCTGCTGTTTTCCTTTGAACTGTCTATGACTGATTGTTAGGGATAATTGCCTGTGTGTGTGTGTGTGTGTGTGTGTGTGTGTGTGTGTGTGTGTGTGTGTGTGTGTGCGCGCGCGCGCGAGTGAGTGAGAAAAGCCCGATACTTTAATTAATGAGAAGTCTGCATCAAACAAACAAGCTGAGACGTATTCTTATTGAATCAGTCGTTTATTCCCCACCCTGTATTTAATGCATCGACTTTGTGCTCTGGGAAGAAAGAAAAAAGGATTGACTTGTGTTTTGAAATACCCTTTGAACCAGTTCTGTAACACTGACATGTAAATGTAATGAACACCCAGAATCAAGGGTGATGCTTTGGAATGCCCCGATGACTAAAAGCTAAGTCAGCTAACATAACAGTAACCTGTTGTAGACACAGCAGGCAGCCTGTCAGGCATAACAAGCCAAACTATTCTATTTTACCATACTGCTAACATCATTAAAGCACTTTGTTTTAGGGGATTTGTGAGCTGTAATGCAATCCCAAACTTTAGGACTGATGATCTTCTTAAATCATGGCTTCATTTAAGTTAATTTAGTATCCCCTTGCCCCTATTGCTCTCACCTGCACAAGAGACTCTTTCGGTGTGCCTTGGCTTTGTTGAGAGTTGCTTGTCTTATGTGTATTGTTCTTAACTGTGTAGGAGGCTATATTAATAGTATTTAGTACTTGTTTTTGAAACAAGCCGCTTCGAGCTTTGTTATACTTTAGTGTAGCCTTGATACTCAGGCTTTCATTTAACTTTTGTGTGACGCTGTAGTTAGTATGATCATGTAGTAACACAGTTAAACAACTTAACACAGTTAAAATGTGCCTAACAACGACGACAACACAACATTGTGTCTACCCAGAGGCTCATGCTGAACAGAACACACAAGGGGGCTGATGGGAGTGTTCTACCTGCCATAGCTCTCCCAGCGTTGCCACAGAGATGACCCCCCCCAGGCCAAGTGGAATGCGGATGAACGTCAAGTGAGCCTGCAGTGGAATCCAACACTTTGGGCCAACATATCCTCCTTCTGAGGCCAGGAGAGAAACTTGACCCGGTCCGTACCAGTGGTGGAACGCAACCGCAGTACATTTACTCAAGTAACTCTACTTAAGAAGTGCAAGTTTTGAGGTAACTACACTTTATACTTGAGCGAGCATTTAAACATTTCTGTAGTTTACACTTCTACTCCACTACTACATCGCAGAGGAAGATTTGAGATTATGAATAAAAAAAAAGTACGTACGTTAACAACTGAATCCCCGGGCCATTTTAATCTTTCGGCTGTTTGAGATTAGCTATATTTCTTTTTACAAATTTGGACAAATTATTATTCTTTATTTTTTTTGTCTTTTTTAATCAATAAATATAGGAGTGTTACTTTACTTATTGTAACAGAGTATTTGTATATTGTGGTATTGCAAAAAAAAGAGAAAAAAAAAGAATCTGACTACTTCTTCCACCACTGTTCAGTAGTCACTAGTCACTACTAATCGAAAAATAAATTTGAATTATTGCAAGAATTGTGCAAGAATTATTGCTCAAATAGATTTTTCGATTTCCCCCACAAGAATTGAGATCACTACTAAAAACCAACCTTTGCACCCCGTGCAGCCTCCATGATGCTGCTGTCTGGACCACTGTGGCTGCTGTGGCTCCTCCCACTGATGGACGCCCACAGCCTGTTCACCTGTGAGCCAATCAGAGTCCACCGCTGCCACGGGATGCCGTACAACATGACCTTCTTTCCCAACATGATGGACCACTATGACCAGGATATCGCCGCTAGCAAGATGGAGGTGAGATTTATACACTGGATTTCATGCTTTTGCTTTCTCAGTAGTCGGTAGCGGTCCTTTTTGACCGCAAGGTCATGCGTTCGATCCCGGGCACCGCCAACTCAGCGCATGAGTAGCATGGCTTGATGTCGTACGGTAAGTACTGGGAGCTGATGGTAGGTGTTGCGCTCCACCTCAGCAAACCATCTCCCAGAGGTCTAGCGCATTGAGACAG
Organism: Protomyctophum parallelum; assembly: GCF_964188405.1. NCBI lineage: Eukaryota > Metazoa > Chordata > Actinopteri > Myctophiformes > Myctophidae > Protomyctophum > Protomyctophum parallelum. The sequence continues at coordinate 9,744,415 of NC_139698.1, read as the reverse complement.
GGATGGACTCCCGCACCCTGGCTGATGCTGACAATATGCCTTTCTGGCTGACTTACTTACCTTTGCTCTTACCCCTTTTTCTCCCATGCCAATTGATTTCCAACCCGCACTTATTTTGTGTGTGTTGCCACTGCTGTTGTATGTACAGTCTAACCTGGACTTCATCGCTTAAATGTGTGTGTGTGTGTGTGTGTGTGTGTGTGTGTGTGTGTGTGTGTGTGTGTGTGTGTGTGTGTGTGTGTGTGTGTGTGTGTGTGAGATGTGAGAAGACATGGTACCATTGTATGCATTTGTGCGAGCAAGAATGACAAATGCATGTTAAGAGAGAGAGAGAGAGAGGGGACAGCATGTGACAAACTTAAGGCTGTGAGTTCAATTTGTGACTGAGGTCTCATGATGTTTTGAAGACAATATAAGTCCCTCTTTTTTTAACACATCCTATCCAAAGGAGACCATAAAAAAAGACTGCCCCCCCCCCTCCCCCAAAATAAATTGTGGGGGACTTAAGAAGTAGCCTAAACACACTAACACAGTCTTATTTACACATGACCTGTGTGTCCTTGGAGAGTAGATACAGGGGACAGAGGGAGAGAGAGAGTGCTATAGGCTACACAATGACACTTATGTATGTACCTGGAAACGATGCAGTACTAGTACCTGAGTTGAATTACGTTTTGGCATGGATGTGGTTGTCTGGGGTTGACCTTGGCTTTCACTGGAACTGTTTGGGTTGCCCCAAAAGTGTAAACGACACTCGTTGGCACTTTGGTAGATAAAAAAAACAAAACAGCGACAACGCTCTAATTTCTTTAGAGAGTCAGTGCCAGTGAACCACAGGCTAAGGTCTACTTTCTGCTAAAGCCTGTATCCATAGAGGTCTGTGTTTCCAAATTGTATGAGTTGTCTGTGTTATGGTGGCGGAAAAAAAACAAGGAATAATAATTACTACAAATACATACGTCATACAATGTCACATAGGCAGGATTCTGGAAGACCTCTCCCATTGCCAGTGATTTCAGATTGGCTAATAGTTGAACCTTGAGTCTTGGCACCCCCCAAAAAAACGTCAGGGTTTGGTTACAGCCTGGTATTTGACGAGTAAGATGTGTTACCGTGACTGACGGAAGAAACAACACTGTTCTGAGGGAGTCTTTGTGTTGTCTGGCAGAAGTCTATGGCTTCTTATTTCACTGCAAACTTGGCCGAAGGGAATCTTTTCTACTTTGTTGTGTGGGGCCTTTGATTTGTGGAGGAAGGGGAGAGGGAGACACACCCAGATGCACACACAATGGTTTTCCTGCATACTGTGCGCAGAGAATCTCTCTCTCTCTCTCTCTCTCTCTCTCTCTCTCGCGCTCACACACACATATTTCCACCAGTTTCTGTCTCCTAGGTGACAGCCAGGTATACATACACTGCCCTACATTCATGGCTACATACGTACTGTACATAACTCTGTTTGAACTATGCCATGATTTATCGTACAGCCCCTGTAGACCGGTCCGTGTTTAGCACAGCATATCAGTAGGGTTTTCCGGTGGATGGCTAACATCTTCCGCTCCGTCCTTGTTCCCACATTATTCCACCAGTGGCTGGCAGCTTTCGAAATGCCCTGTGAGGCACTTCAGTAGGAGAATAATGGAAAAAGCAAATTGGCTTATATATATACTGTATATAATTATTATATATATATTACATACTGCCACAGAAAACGGGAAAGCTATGTTATAGAAGTAGTTCTAAAGGTATTTGTTTTGAAAAGGGAGTGTCTAACCAATGTCTAAAATCGTATAAATCCTTCAAGCACTTTGGTGTGAAACTTTTTTTTAAAACGAGTTGACTTGACTTCTGCCCCTGATCCTGGCTGGATGTTTCTGAAATGACTAGCTTTTTTTTTTACAGTAGCTCTGCCATAAAGAAAATAAAAGTCAGTGTGAGCAAGAAGAGCTCATTGAGATGGAGTCTGGGACCTCCGCAGGAGAGAGACAAGGAGTCTCACTGTTGGAGGGAGAAAAACCAACCCGTGGCCCCTGAGAGATTGGGGCCACTGCCAGACTGGAGTCTAGGAAAAGGAAGCATTGAATAGTAACTTTGTTCGATTTACGCTGTGTTGATTGTAGGAGCGTGTGTGTGTGTGCGTGTGTGTGTGTGTGTGCGTGTGCGTGTGTGTGTGTGTGCGTGTGCGTGTGCGTGTGTGTGTGCGCGTGCATAGCCTAACTTACGTTGGAGTAAATATTAGCTGTAGGGATTGACAACGGAGTCGATGCATTCGTACTCTATGCATTACTAATCTGAACGTGAATAATAACACATGCAAACGAGTTTTTAAAGCGATGTGAGCCGACTACGTCAATACAGCTATTATAATGACTGATGGCTTGATAAGGTGATGATGGATTATATTGTTTGTTTTTAAACCTTGATAAGATCTCTTCATTTTTATTCCACTGACGACAACAACAACAACAGAACTAAAAACATCCGACTCGTCATTAAAGATCGTAGAATTTGAATCGGCATAAAGTGGCACCAGTGTAATACTATACTATAAGCCTCTCCGGTGAAATCAACCATAGTTATTGTCTAAAAGAAATCCGTTTATATAATTGGGATTGCTTTGGTGCAGCGTCGACTTGCAAGGGAGGTTTTCTTTTTCATTCATGTTGTCTTGCCACCAGTTTGTTAATCCACATTTAATCCTTTGTACATGCAGTGCACATGTCATAGAAACACTACAACACTGTGGCAGAGCTAACCTATCAACAGCTCTCTCTCCTCCAGCCTTCCTGGCTAGTCGCTGTACGTTTCCAAACAGCTATGCAGTCATTTCCTGGTGCTCCATTCCCACCACTCCCCCCAGGTTCCCTTCGCTCTTCCACAAATCTGTCGAAACGGAAGAATATGTGAAAGGACTCCTTTGTGTGGCACTTATAGAACAGTAACACTGCTCAGCAAGCTCCCAGTGTTCACTTTACTGTAGAAGATCACTCTCCTGTTTGTTTCTTGTGCTGATCTTGTGTTCGTACCGTTGCCGTCGGGGAAGACGTTTCTTATCTCCGTGTTTTTAACTTCTTGTGTTTCTTGGTGAATTAACGCACAGCATCAAAAGTAGCAGCTCCCGAAAGCTCGAAACGTGTCTCGAAGCGTGGCTTGAAATGGTTCGCTTTGAGCTTGTATGGAAAGAAACACTGGCCCAAAATGTTACTTTCACAGCGAAATAAGCCCAGTTTAGCCTTGTGTTCACATTTGCTTAGCAAATTCTGTAACTTCAAAACTATGCACTGTGCAGCCCTATAAACTGTCCTGGGAGCTCAAGACACCAATCTGAGCTATGGCAGGAAGGCTGGATGGGTTCAGACAAACTTTGGAAACACTGGCCCAAAATGTTACTTTCACAGCTTGTCGATCTGCTACTTTTGCTGTTTTTGAATTTGGAAGCTGAAAAGTAAAAGTTCTGGACATGAGAGGTTTCCACCCGATAGATAGATAGACGATAGGATTGCGCAGAAGGGTGAAATCAGCCCTCAACGGCTTCTGACAGGAATTTGGGGAGGGTAATAATAAGATGGGAATTCTGTCAGAAATACACACAAAAACACTTTTGAGATTTTCAAGTTGTCCTTGATTCAGAAAAAGGTTAGGAACTGGAACCACTGACTTTGACGTGAGTGGAGGGGAAGACCCTGTAGTTGTAATGCAAGGGTGAAGACGACACTTATCGCCTGTCGGGTGGAAACCCATATGTCCAAAACTCTTACTCTTCAGGATACACATTTTATTTATTTAAATGCAAAAGTAGCAGATCTACAAGCTCAACCTTGTAGATCTGACTGCCACATTTGATGCTTTTGTGTGATGCTGTCGTGTGATCAAGTAGGGCATTCATTAAAAAAAAAACACACAATGATATGAGAGCTTTCTACCTGGACATCAACATTCTGTTTCTGACCCCCCCCCCCCATGTAGCCGTTCATGCCCCTGGCCAAGCTGCGCTGCTCGCCAGACGTGCACCACTTCCTGTGCCAGGCCTTCATCCCGGCGTGCACGGAGGAGAACAAGGTGATCCAGCCCTGCAGAGAGACGTGCCAGACCGTGCTGTCCGACTGCAGGAACGACAGCGTCACCTTCGGCATCTCCTGGCCCCCCGAGCTGCAGTGTGACAAGTAAGAAGATCACACCCATCATTCATCACACAACTGCACATGACCCCATTAGGCCATTCTGACCTGAGATCAGATTCATACGAGGTTTCCGCTGGACACACACTGGTCTGATTAACCCATTCTGACCTGAGATCAGATTTAAAAAAATGTCAGTCGTTCTTCGATTTTTCAAAAATAGCAGACCTACAAGCTCGTATCGCGCCACTCGGTGGCGCGCTATGAGCTTGTAGATCTGCTATTTTTCAATAGCTAAAGCATAACATGATGCTAACACCAAAATGGGTTCCCGTTCAGAATGGGTTAAAGAAAAATTACAGTTTCTTTTAATTTTATATCATTTATCTTCCCCCCCCTGAGATTCTTTATTTAACTACATTGCAACAGAAGTAGCATTACTTTTGACAGTGGAGAAACATAATTTCCTTCCTTGATGAGCATTAACGACCATCATCACCTGGGCACAGTCACACACAGCTCCCCTCTACAGTCACAGACACACACAGCTCCCCTCTACAGTGCTCTACTACTGAAAGTGACTATCATTTCTCTCCAAAAGCACTTGAATATGATGGAATATAAAGCTCACATTTCACCTTTCACAAAAGTTTCTTTTTTTTTTTGAAAATTGATTTTTTTATTTCAATGAATCGATTCATATCGATCGGGATTAATATCGATATATGGATTCAAGTTCTCAGTCGCCACGACTGATTTCAGTCATTTGGATTCCACAGAAACCAGCGTGGCCTCTGTGAAAAGCATGCTGCGCACCGAAAATAGCAGATCTAACAAGCTCACAACGCGTTGCAGCGTGACGTGTTGTGAGCTTCTTGTAAGCTTGAGCTTGTAGATTGGCTATTTTCGGTCATTAGTTATTTTTTTACGATGAAAGAGTATTTGAAGTGATCAAACTAGCAATAGAATACAACTTTAGAAGCATCTTCCAGAAACATGAATAGTCTTCAGCTGGTCTGCCTAAAACATCATCATTACATTTTCAGTCTTTTCAGAGATTTTATTTCGCTTTATTCCATGTGACTCGCACAACAATGTTTGCATCTCTGACACGTAAGATGAGACCTTTATTGATCCTGAGTGGGAAATTAGGTCGGCAAAGGCAGCACAGCAGTAGAGAATTGAGATACAGTTGCAGAGCAAGAAAGAATACTGTAGCTTCAACAGGATAAGGACATCACACACGCACACACACACACACACACACACCCACACACATGCATTGACTCTGTTGTCAATCTCTACAGCTAATATTTACCAACGTAAGTTAGGCTTGTGCGCACACACACACACACACAATACTAATAATACACACAGAAGCCATGCCGGATTGTGTCCGGCATGTAACTGTTGTCACTTCAGGGCTAGATAGAACGGTTACATATTAGCATTATTTGGCCTATTGTAATATGCTTAAATATGATACAATGACAATCTGGAATTTCCTTTGTGATCAATCAAACTATACTTGTTTTTTTCAGCTTTGATTCTATCTCATATTTTAGCATAGTTAGAGGCCCAAGCTACTGAAGGTGATGTTCTTGTGGTTTCACCCTGTAGGTTGGACCTGTGTAGTCCCGTTACTGAAGGTGATGTTCTTGCGGTCTCACCCTGTAGACTGGACCTGTGTAGTCCCATTACTGAAGGTGATGTTCTTGTGGTGTCACCCTGTAGACTGGACCTGTGTAGTCCCGTTACTGAAGGTGATGTTCTTGTGGTGTCACCCTGTAGGTTGGACCTGTGTAGTCCCGTTACTGAAGGTGATGTTCTTGTGGTGTCACCCTGTAGGTTGGACCTGTGTAGTCCCGTTACTGAAGGTGATGTTCTTGTGGTCTCACCCTGTAGACTGGACCTGTGTAGTCCCGTTACTGAAGGTGATGTTCTTGTGGTCTCACCCTGTAGGTTGGACCTGTGTAGTCCCGTTACTGAAGGTGATGTTCTTGTGGTGTCACCCTGTAGACTGGACCTGTGTAGTCCCGTTACTGAAGGTGATGTTCTTGTGGTCTCACCCTGTAGACTGGACCTGTGTAGTCCCGTTACTGAAGGTGATGTTCTTGTGGTCTCACCCTGTAGACTGGACCTGTGTAGTCCCGTTACTGAAGGTGATGTTCTTGTGGTCTCACCCTGTAGACTGGACCTGTGTGGTCCCGTTACTGAAGGTGATGTTCTTGTGGTCTCACCCTGTAGACTGGACCTGTGTAGTCCCGTTACTGAAGGTGATGTTCTTGTGGTCTCACCCTGTAGGTTGGACCTGTGTAGTCCCGTTACTGAAGGTGATGTTCTTGTGGTGTCACCCTGTAGACTGGACCTGTGTAGTCCCGTTACTGAAGGTGATGTTCTTGTGGTCTCACCTTGTAGACTGGACCTGTGTAGTCCCGTTACTGAAGGTGATGTTCTTGTGGTCTCACCCTGTAGACTGGACCTGTGTAGTCCCGTTACTGAAGGTGATGTTCTTGTGGTCTCACCCTGTAGACTGGACCTGTGTAGTCCCGTTACTGAAGGTGATGTTCTTGTGGTCTCACCCTGTAGACTGGACCTGTGTAGTCCCGTTACTGAAGGTGATGTTCTTGTGGTGTCACCCTGTAGGTTGGACCTGTGTAGTCCCGTTACTGAAGGTGATGTTCTTGTGGTCTCACCCTGTAGACTGGACCTGTGTAGTCCCGTTACTGAAGGTGATGTTCTTGTGGTGTCACCCTGTAGACTGGACCTGTGTAGTCCCGTTACTGAAGGTGATGTTCTTGTGGTCTCACCCTGTAGACTGGACCTGTGTAGTCCCGTTACTGAAGGTGATGTTCTTGTGGTGTCACCCTGTAGACTGGACCTGTGTAGTCCCGTTACTGAAGGTGATGTTCTTGTGGTCTCACCCTGTAGACTGGACCTGTGTAGTCCCGTTACTGAAGGTGATGTTCTTGTGGTCTCACCCTGTAGACTGGACCTGTGTAGTCCCGTTACTGAAGGTGATGTTCTTGTGGTGTCACCCTGTAGACTGGACCTGTGTAGTCCCGTTACTGAAGGTGATGTTCTTGTGGTGTCACCCTGTAGACTGGACCTGTGTAGTCCCGTTACTGAAGGTGATGTTCTTGTGGTCTCACCCTGTAGACTGGACCTGTGTAGTCCCGTTACTGAAGGTGATGTTCTTGTGGTCTCACCCTGTAGACTGGACCTGTGTAGTCCCGTTACTGAAGGTGATGTTCTTGTGGTGTCACCCTGTAGGTTGGACCTGTGTAGTCCCATTACTGAAGGTGATGTTCTTGTGGTGTCACCCTGTAGACTGGACCTGTGTAGTCCCGTTACTGAAGGTGATGTTCTTGTGGTCTCACCCTGTAGACTGGACCTGTGTAGTCCCGTTACTGAAGGTGATGTTCTTGTGGTCTCACCCTGTAGACTGGACCTGTGTAGTCCCGTTACTGAAGGTGATGTTCTTGTGGTCTCACCCTGTAGACTGGACCTGTGTAGTCCCGTTACTGAAGGTGATGTTCTTGCGGTCTCACCCTGTAGACTGGACCTGTGTAGTCCCGTTACTGAAGGTGATGTTCTTGTGGTGTCACCCTGTAGACTGGACCTGTGTAGTCCCGTTACTGAAGGTGATGTTCTTGTGGTCTCACCCTGTAGACTGGACCTGTGTAGTCCCGTTACTGAAGGTGATGTTCTTGTGGTGTCACCCTGTAGACTGGACCTGTGTAGTCCCGTTACTGAAGGTGATGTTCTTGTGGTGTCACCCTGTAGACTGGACCTGTGTAGTCCCGTTACTGAAGGTGATGTTCTTGTGGTGTCACCCTGTAGACTGGACCTGTGTAGTCCCGTTACTGAAGGTGATGTTCTTGTGGTCTCACCCTGTAGACTGGACCTGTGTAGTCCCGTTACTGAAGGTGATGTTCTTGTGGTGTCACCCTGTAGGTTGGACCTGTGTAGTGTTGTTGTGTGGTGTCACCCTGTAGGTTGGACCTGTGTAATGTTGTTGTGTGGTCTCCCCCTGTAGGTTGGACCTGTGTAATGTTGTTGTCTGGTCTCCCCCTGTAGGTTGGACCTGTGTAGTGTTGTTGTGTGGTGTCACCCTGTAGGTTGGACCTGTGTAGTGTTGTTGTGTGGTGTCACCCTGTAGGTTGGACCTGTGTAATGTTGTTGTGTGGTGTCACCCTGTAGGTTGGACCTGTGTACTGTTGTTGTGTGGTGTCACCCTGTAGGTTGGACCTGTGTAGTGTTGTTGTGTGGTGTCACCCTGTAGGTTGGACCTGTGTAATGTTGTTGTCTGGTCTCCCCCTGTAGGTTGGACCTGTGTAATGTTGTTGTGTGGTGTCACCCTGTAGGTTGGACCTGTGTAATGTTGTTGTGTGGTGTCACCCTGTAGGTTGGACCTGTGTAATGTTGTTGTGTGGTGTCACCCTGTAGGTTGGACCTGTGTCATGTTGTTGTGTGGTCTCACCCTGTAGGTTGGACCTGTGTAATGTTGTTGTGTGGTCTCCCCCTGTAGGTTGGACCTGTGTAATGTTGTTGTGTGGTGTCACCCTGTAGGTTGGACCTGTGTAATGTTGTTGCCCTGTAGGTTGGACCTGTGTAATGTTGTTGTGTGGTGTCACCCTGTAGGTTGGACCTGTGTAATGTTGTTGTGGGGTGTCACCCTGTAGGTTGGACCTGTGTAATGTTGTTGTGTGGTGTCACCCTGTAGGTTGGACCTGTGTAATGTTGTTGTGTGGCGTCACCCTGTAGGTTGGACCTGTGTAGTGTTGTTGTGTGGTGTCACCCTGTAGGTTGGACCTGTGTACTGTTGTTGTGTGGTCTCCCCCTGTAGGTTGGACCTGTGTAATGTTGTTGTGTGGTGTCACCCTGTAGGTTGGACCTGTGTAGTGTTGTTGTGTGGTGTCACCCTGTAGGTTGGACCTGTGTAATGTTGTTGTGTGGTGTCACCCTGTAGGTTGGACCTGTGTACTGTTGTTGTGTGGTGTCACCCTGTAGGTTGGACCTGTGTACTGTTGTTGTGTGGTGTCACCCTGTAGGTTGGACCTGTGTAATGTTGTTGTGTGGTGTCACCCTGTAGGTTGGACCTGTGTAATGTTGTTGTCTGGTCTCCCCCTGTAGGTTGGACCTGTGTAATGTTGTTGTGTGGTGTCACCCTGTAGGTTGGACCTGTGTAATGTTGTTGTGTGGTGTCACCCTGTAGGTTGGACCTGTGTAATGTTGTTGTGTGGTGTCACCCTGTAGGTTGGACCTGTGTCATGTTGTTGTGTGGTCTCACCCTGTAGGTTGGACCTGTGTAATGTTGTTGTGTGGTGTCACCCTGTAGGTTGGACCTGTGTAATGTTGTTGTGTGGTGTCACCCTGTAGGTTGGACCTGTGTCATGTTGTTGTGTGGTCTCACCCTGTAGGTTGGACCTGTGTAATGTTGTTGTGTGGTGTCACCCTGTAGGTTGGACCTGTGTAATGTTGTTGCCCTGTAGGTTGGACCTGTGTAATGTTGTTGTGTGGTGTCACCCTGTAGGTTGGACCTGTGTAATGTTGTTGTGGGGTGTCACCCTGTAGGTTGGACCTGTGTAATGTTGTTGTGTGGTGTCACCCTGTAGGTTGGACCTGTGTAATGTTGTTGTGTGGCGTCACCCTGTAGGTTGGACCTGTGTAGTGTTGTTGTGTGGTGTCACCCTGTAGGTTGGACCTGTGTACTGTTGTTGTGTGGTCTCCCCCTGTAGGTTGGACCTGTGTAATGTTGTTGTGTGGTGTCACCCTGTAGGTTGGACCTGTGTAGTGTTGTTGTGTGGTGTCACCCTGTAGGTTGGACCTGTGTAATGTTGTTGTGTGGTGTCACCCTGTAGGTTGGACCTGTGTAGTGTTGTTGTGTGGTGTCACCCTGTAGGTTGGACCTGTGTAATGTTGTTGTGTGGTGTCACCCTGTAGGTTGGACCTGTGTAATGTTGTTGTCTGGTCTCCCCCTGTAGGTTGGACCTGTGTAGTGTTGTTGTGTGGTCTCCCCCTGTAGGTTGGACCTGTGTAGTGTTGTTGTGTGGTGTCACCCTGTAGGTTGGACCTGTGTAATGTTGTTGTGTGGTGTCACCCTGTAGGTTGGACCTGTGTAGTGTTGTTGTGTGGTGTCACCCTGTAGGTTGGACCTGTGTAATGTTGTTATGTGGTGTCACCCTGTAGGTTGGACCTGTGTAGTGTTGTTGTGTGGTGTCACCCTGTAGGTTGGACCTGTGTAATGTTGTTGTGTGGTGTCACCCTGTAGGTTGGACCTGTGTAATGTTGTTGTGTGGTGTCACCCTGTAGGTTGGACCTGTGTAATGTTGTTGTGTGGGGTCACCCTGTAGGTTGGACCTGTGTAATGTTGTTGTGTGGTGTCACCCTGTAGGTTGGACCTGTGTAATGTTGTTGTCTGGTCTCACCCTGTAGGTTGGACCTGTGTAATGTTGTTGTGTGGTGTCACCCTGTAGGTTGGACCTGTGTAATGTTGTTGTGTGGTGTCACCCTGTAGGTTGGACCTGTGTAATGTTGTTGTGTGGTCTCCCCCTGTAGGTTGGACCTGTGTAATGTTGTTGTGTGGTCTCACCCTGTAGGTTGGACCTGTGTAATGTTGTTGTGTGGTGTCACCCTGTAGGTTGGACCTGTGTAATGTTGTGTGGTGTCACCCTGTAGGTTGGACCTGTGTAATGTTGTTGTGTGGTGTCACCCTGTAGGTTGGACCTGTGTAATGTTGTTGTGTGGTGTCACCCTGTAGGTTGGACCTGTGTAATGTTGTTGTGTGGTGTCACCCTGTAGGTTGGACCTGTGTAATGTTGTTGTGTGGTGTCACCCTGTAGGTTGGACCTGTGTAATGTTGTTGTGTGGTGTCACCCTGTAGGTTGGACCTGTGTAATGTTGTTGTCTGGTCTCCCCCTGTAGGTTGGACCTGTGTAATGTTGTTGTGTGGGTGTCACCCTGTAGGTTGGACCTGTGTAATGTTGTTGTGTGGTGTCACCCTGTAGGTTGGACCTGTGTAATGTTGTTGTGTGGATGTCACCCTGTAGGTTGGACCTGTGTAATGTTGTTGTGTGGTCTCACCCTGTAAGTTGGACCTGTGTAATGTTGTTGTGTGGTGTCACCCTGTAGGTTGGACCTGTGTAATGTTGTTGTGTGGTCTCACCCTGTAAGTTGGACCTGTGTAATGTTGTTGTGTGGTGTCACCCTGTAGGTTGGACCTGTGTAATGTTGTTGTGTGGTCTCACCCTGTAAGTTGGACCTGTGTAATGTTGTTGTGTGGTGTCACCCTGTAGGTTGGACCTGTGTAATGTTGTTGTGTGGTGTCACCCTGTAGGTTGGACCTGTGTAATGTTGTTGTGTGGTGTCACCCTGTAGGTTGGACCTGTGTAATGTTGTTGTGTGGTGTCCCCCTGTAGGTTGGACCTGTGTAATGTTGTTGTGTGGTGTCCCCCTGTAGGTTGGACCTGTGTAATGTTGTTGTGTGGGGTCACCCTGTAGGTTGGACCTGTGTAATGTTGTTGTGTGGTCTCACCCTGTAGGTTGGACCTGTGTAGTGTTGTTGTGTGGTCTCACCCTGTAGGTTGGACCTGTGTAATGTTGTTGTGTGGTGTCACCCTGTAGGTTGGACCTGTGTAGTCCCGTGGGGGGTTCGGTCAGCCCTCCGACCACTCCAAAGAGCTCTCCGTCCGCTAAGAGGGACCTGGGCTTCTGGTGCCCGCTGCCGCTGAAGACCAAGCCGGGCCTCGGCTCCTCCTTCCTGGGCGCACAGGACTGTGCACCGCCCTGCTCCAACATGTACTTCAGGTAGGGATGGGAATTATCCATCAATTAATTAATTTATAACCTTATCGATCGATTAACCGGTTAGTAGATTTTTTTGTAAAAAAGAAAAAAATAATAATAATCTGAGAATCTTAATTTCCCTCAATGTCTTAACATAAATTTAGCTGATATACAGAAAGAATACAAAAGGCATAATTATTATATTCCTTAATCAAATATTTATTTGACAATTTACGATACAGGGCCAGACAGCATTATACATTCACAGAAAACCACCCAACGATAGAACAGCAGAATTTTCGATTCATTACTACCTTGTTAAGTTTAACTGATTAATTTCTTAACCCATTTTGGGCAGGAACCCATTTTGGTGTTAGCATTATGTTATGCTTTAGCTATTGAAAAATAGCAGATCTACAAGCTCGTAACGCGCCACCGAGTGGCGCGCTACGAGCTTGTAGGTCTGCTATTTTTTTTTTAATCGAAGAACGACTGACATAGAAACATAGCTTTTTCAGAAAACTGTCAGGATGAAGAAGACATTTTTAGAATGTGATCTCAGGTCAAAATCGGTGAATTATTCGTTGTATTAACTATTAAACCATTAACATCCCTCTACCTCCAGGCCCCACGAGATCGACTTCGCCAAGAGCTTCATCGGCGTGTGCTCCGTGGTGTGCCTGGCCGCCACCCTCTTCACCTTCCTCACCTTCCTCATCGACGTCAAGCGCTTCCGCTACCCGGAGAGGCCCATCATCTTCTACGCCGTGTGCTACGCCGTGGTGTCGCTCTGCTACTTCCTGGGCTTCCTGCTGGGGAACAAGGCGGCGTGCACGGGGGGCGGCGGGGCGCCTCATGGCGGCGGTGGCGTGGACACGGTGGTGCTGGGCTCCCAGAGCAAAGGCTGCACGCTGCTCTTCATGCTGCTCTACTTCTTCTCCATGGCCGGCATGGTGTGGTGGGTCATCCTCACCATCACCTGGTTCCTGGCCGCCGGGCCCAAGTGGAGCTGTGAGGCCATAGAGAAGAAAGCGGTAGGAAACATATGTATATACGGTATATGTAACAGTGAGAGAGACAAAGACCACTTGGCGACTGTGTGGCTCAGGAGGTAGAGCAGGTCGTCCAATGATCCCTGGGTCGGCGGTTCGAATCCCGGCTCCTCCTGTCCACATGTCGAAGTGTCCTTGGGCAAGACACTGAACCCTACATTGCCTCCAATGAGTCGGTCGGTGTGAGCTCGCCACCATTGGTGTGTGAATGTGGGAAGTGAGGACGCTGGCGTCGACTGTTCACTGCTTCACCTCCAAATGTATGAATGAACCATTGTAAAGAGCTTTGAGCACTTGGAAAAGCGCTATAAAAATGCAATTCATTGCACAATTTACAGTACTGAGAAAAATGTAAAGGGATGAATTGCTCTAGCAATCGTATTATTATAATTATTATTAATCTTCTTAAGTTCTTGGTAGCTATTTTTACTCAGTGACGGAATTAGTTTTTTCTAAAAGGATATAGGTGACTTCCCTATATCTCCGGTTCCAGATAGTTTGGTGGTGCTGACGTGACTCCTTGTCGTCCTGTCCTGTAACAGGTGTCAGATAGTTTGGTGGTGCTGACGTGACTCCTTGTCGTCCTGTCCTGTAACAGGTGTCAGATAGTTTGGTGGTGCTGACGTGACTCCTTGTCGTCCTGTCCTGTAACAGGTGTCAGATAGTTTGGTGGTGCTGACGTGACTCCTTGTCGTCCTGTCCTGTAACAGGTGTCAGATAGTTTGGTGGTGCTGACGTGACTCCTTGTCGTCCTGTCCTGTAACAGGTGTCAGATAGTTTGGTGGTGCTGACGTGACTCCTTGTCGTCCTGTCCTGTAACAGGTGTCAGATAGTTTGGTGGTGCTGACGTGACTCCTTGTCGTCCTGTCCTGTAACAGGTGTCAGATAGTTTGGTGGTGCTGACGTGACTCCTTGTCGTCCCGTCCTGTAACAGGTGTCAGATAGTTTGGTGGTGCTGACGTGACTCCTTGTCGTCCTGTCCTGTAACAGGTGTCAGATAGTTTGGTGGTGCTGACGTGACTCCTTGTCGTCCTGTCCTGTAACAGGTGTCAGATAGTTTGGTGGTGCTGACGTGACTCCTTGTCGTCCTGTCCTGTAACAGGTGTCAGATAGTTTGGTGGTGCTGACGTGACTCCTTGTCGTCCTGTCCTGTAACAGGTGTCAGATAGTTTGGTGGTGCTGACGTGACTCCTTGTCGTCCTGTCCTGTAACAGGTGTCAGATAGTTTGGTGGTGCTGACGTGACTCCTTGTCGTCCTGTCCTGTAACAGGTGTCAGATAGTTTGGTGGTGCTGACGTGACTCCTTGTCGTCCTGTCCTGTAACAGGTGTCAGATAGTTTGGTGGTGCTGACGTGACTCCTTGTCGTCCTGTCCTGTAACAGGTGTCAGATAGTTTGGTGGTGCTGACGTGACTCCTTGTCGTCCTGTCCTGTAACAGGTGTCAGATAGTTTGGTGGTGCTGACGTGACTCCTTGTCGTCCTGTCCTGTAACAGGTGTCAGATAGTTTGGTGGTGCTGACGTGACTCCTTGTCGTCCCGTCCTGTAACAGGTGTCAGATAGTTTGGTGGTGCTGACGTGACTCCTTGTCGTCCTGTCCTGTAACAGGTGTGGTTCCACACGGCCGCCTGGGGCCTCCCCGGGGCGTTGACCGTCCTCCTCCTGGCGCTGAACAAGGTGGAGGGCGACAACATCAGCGGCGTGTGCTTCGTGGGCCTGTACGACCTGGCCGCGCTGCGCTACTTCGTCCTGGCGCCGCTGTGCGTGGGCGTGCTGGCCGGCCTGTCGCTGCTCCTCGCCGGCATCGTGTCGCTCAACCACGTCCGGCAGGTCATCCAGCACGACGAGCGCAACCAGGAGAAGCTGAAGAAGTTCATGATCCGCATCGGCGTGTTCAGCGGCCTCTACCTGGTGCCCCTGGTCACGCTGCTGGCCTGCTACAGCTACGAGCAGAGCCAGCGCCAAGCCTGGGAGCAGACCTGGATCAACGACCGCTGCCAGGAGTACAGCATCCCCTGCTCGCAGAAGGTAAAGCTGTGCATGTGATGTATTGATTTAAGTTCAGTAGTAGTGGTTAGTGTATAGAATATACTGTACATGGCCTGGGGGCCACATGCGGCCCCCACCTTCACTTAATGCGGCCCGCAGGTTAATATACTGAAATACTGATATATTGTATTGATTCAGACGTTACAATTCCAAACATGACGTGCTTTTAATTATATTAGTAGCTGAATGACTAGTATTAGAATTGTATTATCTTTTTTTTATGTCCATGTTTCAGAATTCCAATGAAAAAATAGCAAGAAAAATATAATCAGGATTTCAATTAAAATATAGCAAAAATAGCAGATCTACAAGTTCAAAAAGCGACACGTTTTTTGCTCTGTCCGAAATATGCTTATGTAGCCCTCTGTCTGGAGTGAGTGTGGAAATGTAGTGGCCCTCTCCATCTTCAAAGTTGAACTAGAAGGCCACAATGCCAGGTCTACAAAGTGTTACATTGTGACATGTAAGCTAGTAGGTGTCGTGAATTAACAGTTTGACTGTTTTACACGCTTAACCCGCATTTTAATCAACCCCCCTTCACTGCCGAGATTGTTGTATTACCTTTAGAGCATATGCTGAATTATTTGGGCTTTTAATCCGCGAAAATCGAGCGAAAAAAGCTTCCTCCGTTTGTTATGAACGATCGCACCACCCGCCATCTTGGTACACCCGGAAGACGCAGCACAGGACCCTCCTCCATGAGGCGTTGAACCCCATTCGTTTGCATTGGCCTCAATTTCCCAGAAGCCCTAGCAGCCCACAGCATGTGACGATTTCCGGTTTCATCATCAAAACAAATGCGTCTACTCTCTTTCTCCACGGCGAAGACGGATTTTCTATTTATTTATTACATTACGGCGGATTAAACACATAAAACAAAAGGCGGGTATGTCGTATATCGCAGCGACAGTAAACTGGATTAAACCATTCCCGGCACGGAAACTGTTTTAATAGATAAAAGATATACTGTATGTACAATACTACATGCTGAACAACAGCGGGAAAACAATCAAAGAAAGGAAATTCAATTGGGGAAGAAGGAGCTCGAGCAAATGAAGGAAAGGATTTGTGTGCTCTTGTTTTAAAAATACAAACGGACCGTTAGGAAAACATGTTTCCTCTCTTTCAGACGATGGAGTACGAGCGTCCCGACCTGTCCCTGTTCCTGGTGAAGTATCTGATGACGCTGGTGGTGGGACTGTCCGGAGTGTTCTGGGTCAGCAGCAAGAAGACCTGCTCAGAGTGGGGCTACTTCTTCAACAGGACCCGCAAGACAGAGTGAGACGGATGCTCATTTTTAACCCCTTTTGGTGTTAGCATTATGTTACGCTTTGAGAAATAGCAGATCTACAAGCTCATAGCGCACCACCGAGTGGCGCACTACGAGCTTGTAGGTCTGCTATTTTTGAAAAATCGAAGAACCACTGACATAGAAACATAGCTTTTTCAGAAAACTGTCGGGATGTAGAAGACATTTTTTTAAATCTGATCTCAGGTCAGAATGGTGTTAACATGGCATAAGAATAATATGTCCCGTTTGCTTGGTCACTGATCCAGAACAGTGTTTCTCTAACGGTTTCATTTCAAGAACCCAACGATATGCATTTTTATGCCACGGACCACCGATTGATACCATTTTCAAAATCTCTGGGACACCAATCTACACTGTAAATGGTAAATGGTGCATTTATATACTGTCTTTATATCCAAGACGCTTTACAGAGATTGTGCATTACGTTCACCCATTCACACACACACATTCATACACCGGTGGGCAGTGGAAACCATGCAAGGCACCAACCAGCACATCAGGAGCAATTAGTGGTTCAGTGTCTTGCTCAAAGACACTTCGACACTAACTCTGGGGGAGCCGGGGTTCCATCAACCTTGCGGTTTAACCCATTCTGAACGGGCACCCGTTTTGGTGTTAGCATCATGTCGTGCTTTAGCTATTGAAAAATAGCAGATCTACAAGCTCATATCGCGCCACCGAGTGGCGCGATACGAGCTTGTAGGTCTGCTATTTTTGAAAAAATCGAAGAACGACTGACATTTTTAGAATCTGATCTCAGGTCAGAATGGGTTCATCAGACCAGTGTGTGTCCAGTGGAAACCTCGTATGAATCTGATCTCAGGTCAGAATGGTTTAATACCATCCGGCCACTCTACCCCTGAGCCACCACCGCCGCCAGTGTCGTACGCTGTACCCTGTGTTCAGTGTGTATGTACATGTACAGTTGTACACTACACTGTCAGAGTTACAGACCTGTAACGGTCTGTTTGGTTCCTGACTATCATTTAGCCATAAGGACAACTGGAGGTCCCCGGACCCCACTTTGAGAACCTCTGATCTAGAACAACATAATTAATTATTGATCGTGATTCGCGGTCGTTCGTCGTGTCATTCGTCTGGTGTGTAGCTTCAAACAGGCAAGATAATTCCGTGGATATTATACGGTTGGAATGGAATGTTTGTGCGTGTACTGTAGTTGATTCAAGATTCAAGATCAAGATTGCTTTATTTGTCATTCTTTCCAACTGCAGCAGCAGAAAAAAAACGAAATTACGTTTCTCCTAGTTAAAAGACAACACAGGCTCATACAATAATATCAAGTGCAAGACAATACTCTGAATATAAATAAGTCCTAAAAAACTACAGGAATCCATAAAAAAGCACAGCCAGATAAATAGAATAAGAAAGACATTTAAAAACTGAACATGTCATCAGTTCATGTCCTATCTGCCAGGGATACTAGAGTATACATACCAGATTGATTTATTTATTAGGAAATTAACCACATTAACCCTATCTCCACGCATGTCATTATAGGCCCAACGAAAAGCTTATGCTTGCTTCATACACAGTGTACGCCTGTATCATGTGGACAAAATAACAGATCTAGAAGGTCTCGAGTAACGCACCGAGCTGTGAGCTGCCCCGTGTCCGAAACGGTTGAATAATGACAGATTTACCGTGTGGGGGTCCCTCTACTGTACCCTCTACTGTACTGTACTGTACTGTACTGTACTGTACTGTACTGTACTGTACTGGCACACCCGAAATCACCATATATACAGTTAATATGTGTGTGTGTGTGTGTGTGTTAGGTTACGCACAGGTGGTGAAAAACAACCATGTTTTCGTGCTCAGACGCACCCAGCCAGCTACCCAGGCAGGCAGCCACCCACAGGTCCCACACACATAGTCCCTTAAGGAAGTGGTTGCACCACTTAAAAATTCAAAGTGCTGTGTAATCTGTATATTTCGGTCTTTCATTTGGTATATAGTGTCCTGCCTCTCTATGAAAGGGTATCACGCGAAAACAGAAGTTCGGGAAATTGGATTAATTAAATAGACTTGCACCGAACTGTGGCAAAATCACATTGGAAATGACACCCATCTGTCATTTAATTGCCTTTCATTTGGTTGACGCAAGTATCAGCATGTGTTACTGATTATGGGGAATTTTACATTATTTAAAACCATTACATATTTCGCTGCGTGATGCCGGTGATGCGCTGAACGAGGGAATTGCGCACGATGGCACAAATATAATAACTTCTTTGACTAGACAACCAAAAACAATGAGCACAAGGAATTGACACTCTGATTATGGGAAAATTACAATCACGAAGATTTGTGGAGAATTAAGAGAGACCTACGTATGAGCTGCAGACAGTGAATGTTCTGCGTTGAGGCAGCTCCAAATCGGGATCCATTCTTTTATCAAACGGATTCGCATTACGGGTGGTTTGAAGAGGCGCTTTCCGTTGTCCTAAACCTGCATCAACACGCCTACAGACACACCTCCACCCGCACATATAGGTGTCGGCAAAATGAATAGTGGTTTGTGTGGCCGCAAGATAACGTTTACGCACAGTGGAAGCTCCTAAATGCGTAATTCACAGAAAATGTTTATTACCGTACTTGCGGATAAAGAATGGCGTACAATGGAGCCCCCAAACTGGGACCCAAAGCTCTGGGTGGATCTTTGTTGGTTGTAAAGTGTCTTGAGACAACTTGTTGTGATTTGACGCTTTAACTCATTCTGAACGGGCACCCATTTTGGTGTCAGCATCATGTTATGCTTTAGCTATTGAAAAATAGCAGATCTACAAGCTCATATCGCGCCACCGAGTGGCGCGATACGAGCTTGTAGGTCTGCTATTTTTGAAAAAAATCGAAGAACAACTGACATTTTTAGAATCTGATCTCAGGTCAGAATGGGTTCGTCAGACCAGCGTGTGTCCAGTGGAAACCTCGTATGAATCTGACCTCAGGTCAGAATGGGTTAATAAAATTGAATTGAATTGAAAATGATGATGTGTTGCCTGTGGTCCACAGCCCCATCAGCGCTATAGATCAGTGTGTTGACCCCATGATGTGTTGTCTGTGGTCCACACAGCCCCATCAGCGCTATAGATCAGTGTGTTGACCCCATGATGTGTTGTCTGTGGTCCACAGCCCCATCAGCGCTATAGATCAGTGTGTTGACCCCATGGTGTGTTGCCTGTGGTCCACAGCCCCATCAGCGCTATAGATCAGTGTGTTGACCCCATGATGTGTTGCCTGTGGTCCACAGCCCCATCAGCGCTATAGATCAGTGTGTTGACCCCATGATGTGTTGTCTGTGGTCCACAGCCCCATCAGCGCTATAGATCAGTGTGTTGACCCCATGATGTGTTGTCTGTGGTCCACAGCCCCATCAGCGCTATAGATCAGTGTGTTGACCCCATGATGTGTTGCCTGTGGTCCACAGCCCCATCAGCGCTATAGATCAGTGTGTTGACCCCATGATGTGTTGTCTGTGGTCCACAGCCCCATCAGCGCTATAGATCAGTGTGTTGACCCCATGATGTGTTGTCTGTGGTCCACAGCCCCATCAGCGCTATAGATCAGTGTGTTGACCCCATGATGTGTTGCCTGTGGTCCACAGCCCCATCAGCGCTATAGATCAGTGTGTTGACCCCATGATGTGTTGTCTGTGGTCCACAGCCCCATCAGCGCTATAGATCAGTGTGTTGACCCCATGATGTGTTGCCTGTGGTCCACAGCCCCATCAGCGCTATAGATCAGTGTGTTGACCCCATGATGTGTTGCCTGTGGTCCACAGCCCCATCAGCGGCATAGATCAGTGTGTTGACCCTATGATGTGTTGCCTGTGGTCCACAGCCCCATCAGCGCTATAGATCAGTGTGTTGACCCCATGATGTGTTGCCTGTGGTCCACAGCCCCATCAGCGGCATAGATCAGTGTGTTGACCCCATGATGTGTTGTCTGTGGTCCACACAGCCCCATCAGCGCTATAGATCAGTGTGTTGACCCCATGATGTGTTGTCTGTGGTCCACACAGCCCCATCAGCGCTATAGATCAGTGTGTTGACCCCATGATGTGTTGTCTGTGGTCCACAGCCCCATCAGCGCTATAGATCAGTGTGTTGACCCCATGATGTGTTGTCTGTGGTCCACAGCCCCATCAGCGCTATAGATCAGTGTGTTGACCCCATGATGTGTTGTCTGTGGTCCACAGCCCCATCAGCGCTATAGATCAGTGTGTTGACCCCATGATGTGTTGCCTGTGGTCCACAGCCCCATCAGCGCTATAGATCAGTGTGTTGACCCCATGATGTGTTGTCTGTGGTCCACAGCCCCATCAGCGCTATAGATCAGTGTGTTGACCCCATGATGTGTTGTCTGTGGTCCACAGCCCCATCAGCGCTATAGATCAGTGTGTTGACCCCATGATGTGTTGTCTGTGGTCCACAGCCCCATCAGCGCTATAGATCAGTGTGTTGACCCCATGATGTGTTGCCTGTGGTCCACAGCCCCATCAGCGGCATAGATCAGTGTGTTGACCCCATGATGTGTTGCCTGTGGTCCACAGCCCCATCAGCGCTATAGATCAGTGTGTTGACCCCATGATGTGTTGTCTGTGGTCCACAGCCCCATCAGCGCTATAGATCAGTGTGTTGACCCCATGATGTGTTGCCTGTGGTCCACAGCCCCATCAGCGCTATAGATCAGTGTGTTGACCCCATGATGTGTTGCCTGTGGTCCACAGCCCCATCAGCGGCATAGATCAGTGTGTTGACCCTATGATGTGTTGCCTGTGGTCCACAGCCCCATCAGCGCTATAGATCAGTGTGTTGACCCCATGATGTGTTGCCTGTGGTCCACAGCCCCATCAGCGGCATAGATCAGTGTGTTGACCCCATGATGTGTTGTCTGTGGTCCACACAGCCCCATCAGCGCTATAGATCAGTGTGTTGACCCCATGATGTGTTGTCTGTGGTCCACAGCCCCATCAGCGCTATAGATCAGTGTGTTGACCCCATGATGTGTTGCCTGTGGTCCACAGCCCCATCAGCGCTATAGATCAGTGTGTTGACCACATGATGTGTTGTCTGTGGTCCACACAGCCCCATCAGCGCTATAGATCAGTGTGTTGACCCCATGATGTGTTGTCTGTGGTCCACAGCCCCATCAGCGCTATAGATCAGTGTGTTGACCCCATGATGTGTTGTCTGTGGTCCAAACAGCCCCATCAGCGCTATAGATCAGTGTGTTGACCCCATGATGTGTCGCCTGTGGTCCACAGCCCCATCAGCGAGAGCCGTAGGGTGCTGCAGGAGTCCTGCGAGTTCTTCCTCAAACACAACAGTCGCGTGCAGCACAAGAAGAAGCACCACAACCCTGGCTCTCACAAACTCAAGGTCAGTGCTACTTTCCAATTTTGGAAACGTATAAATATTCATTAACGCACGATTACGAAATTATACAGTGCTCAAAATGTACTTATATGTTTGCTTTACGCCCCCGACTGCTCAAGGTCATCTCCAAGTCCATGGGGACCAGCACCGGCGGTCCGCCGACCAACGCCTCAGGCACCCCCACCACCACCACCGCCAACCAGGGCACCTCCGCCGTCAGCAACCACGACCTCCGGCTCCACGGCTCCCTGTCCGAGCCCAGGGGCTCTTCTGAGGCCTCGGGCAGGGAGCATCTGGACAGGGCGGCCTCCGGACGTGCCTCCAGGCGAGGAGGGGATAGGGAGAGGGAGGGTGGCCTGCACCGGGAGGCCGTCGAGAGACGAAGCAAGGCGGGAAGCTCCAGCAAGATCAGCAGCCGCTCGGAGAGCTTCCAGCGAGTGCCGGACGGAAGGTAAGGCAGTGATAGGGGAGCCTGGGCTCCAGCCTGATTCGCTGCGCAGCGTATTGTCACTCCGATACTCAGTCTGGCCAGCAGGCAGCAGACTCGCATTTCCTAACATCACCTATGGGTTGAGTTTAGTGAATGATAAGGGGACGTTGCAGCAGGACAACAGCAGTAGCTGTGCGGGGTGAGTTTAGTGAATGATAAGGGGACTTTGCAGGGCAACAGCAGTAGCTGTGTGGGGTGAGTTTAGTGAATGATAAGGGGACGTTGCAGGGCAACAGCAGTAGCTGTGTGGGGTGAGTTTAGTGAATGATAAGGGGACGTTGCAGGGCAACAGCAGTAGCTGTGTGGGGTGAGTTTAGTGAATGATAAGGGGACGTTGCAGGGCAACAGCAGTAGCTGTGTGGGGTGAGTTTAGTGAATGATAAGGGGACGTTGCAGGGCAACAGCAGTAGCTGTGCGGGGTGAGTTTAGTGAATGATAAGGGGACGTTGCAGGGCAACAGCAGTAGCTGTGCGGGGTGAGTTTGGTGAATGATAAGGGGACGTTGCAGGGCAACAGCAGTAGCTGTGCGGGGTGAGTTTAGTGAATGATAAGGGGCAACAGCAGTAGCTGTGCGGGGTGAGTTTAGTGAATGATAAGGGGCAACAGCAGTAGCTGTGCGGTGCGCATTGATACGACGTTAGAAGCCACGGTTCCAGTTCACAATTTTACATGCCTATCTTGGATATAGGACCCTCCCAGACTGAGTAGCGAGTGACAAAACAGATTCACAGAACGCATCGATTCAAGCTGGAACCCAGGCTATAGGGATAGGGGAGGTATTAGGTGTTTTATTGTATGTTTGTATCTGTTGTATTTGAGAAACCTATAGTCTAACTTTTTCTTCTTTATTTAAATGAACATCTTACGTGATCTTACTACAGACAAAATTGGAACTGGAACACTGGAACACTTCTCTCAACTGATTTTGTTTTAGCCAAAAAAGAATCAATTGCCCTACTGTAACTTAAATGCTGTATCCAACCACCTAGGAAAAGAATGAATGATTAGTGATCACTATACTAATGTTTGAATAGTGGACACAGTTGGAAGGCAAAATAAGTAGTCTGTACAGTGTACAGTAGTACACTGTCTTCTTGGGATTTATGGGTGCCATGTTTCAGCGTATGCTTTTACCGTTGTAATGTTATGCCACCCTATACATCTAACATGTGTTGGTGAACTTCCTTCAATGCTAGATATTATACTGTTGGCCTCATAGCATAATTTCCATCCATGTCACCGTTTTAAGGTTTTCAGAAAAGAAGAAAAATGACTATCCGTCTAAAGGTAGCTCTCCACCACACCGACGGCGGCGGCGGTAAGTGTTGGAAAGCGTCTCTGTTGCCGAAAACCTGCTCTTGAATGGACGGTGGGTACGCTGTCGCGTCCGGTCGCACG
This sequence comes from Protomyctophum parallelum, assembly GCF_964188405.1. Classification (NCBI taxonomy): domain Eukaryota; kingdom Metazoa; phylum Chordata; class Actinopteri; order Myctophiformes; family Myctophidae; genus Protomyctophum; species Protomyctophum parallelum. The sequence continues at coordinate 9,720,811 of NC_139698.1, read as the reverse complement.
TCGTAGGGAGGCGTCGAGCTCCGACCGCCAGATAGCAGTGGGCTTGTTGTTGGAAGGAAGCCATAGGCTATTTTTAGAACCATAGTAGCCATCTGTCGGTGTCGGCTCTCAGGTCAACGTTTTTTCTCACACCTTCCAGCCGGCTGATCTCCTGACTTCATTCGACTGCCAGTCTAGTCTGTAGCAATCTGTAGTAGTCTGTAGTGTTTGGTGGAGAGCTACCTTGAGTCGTCTCTTTGACTTTGGCAGAATGTGTTTTTAATCTGCCTAACTCTATTCTCCTAACACTGCTGATTCACCATGCATTATAGCCCATCAGAATGCTTTTTACATTCCGAAATCACTATCTGCCTAATAAGTCATCTCTTCGACTTAAAGGTAGACAGTGATTTTGGAACAGCGACAAAAAGTGTCTATACCGTGACGATATTATCTGTAAACGTAAAAAAAATCCTTAAATATCTCACGATGTTTTTTTTTAGGATGACTCCCAAGAGTGACCTATCGGAGGCCAGACACGCTCCCATTGGACCGCAGCATTCAGCTTTAAGCCTATCGCACAGCAACACCAACATCAAAGGCTCCGGCTCACACCTGGCACGGCCCGTAGCAGAGGAGAGCAGGAACAACAAGGACAACAGCTGTTGAGACACCAATTCACACATTTCAAGTGCCTACACTTTGAACCACAAGTCGTCCACTCATGACCACAAATTGTGTTTCCAAACTAAATGCCAGACGCCAGAGGGTTAAGGAACTTAAGCCAATTTTATTTCAAGGCCCTCCATAACTCTTGAGTGTACAAATGGAACCAAATGGACCCGCAAGGGTCGATTTGGAACCCCCTCAAGGATCCCAGAGAGGGGTCTCCACTGGACCCCCCACTTGTAAGAACCATTGAACTAAGTAAGCAGAGCGAGAATTAGCACTACAAACCAAGTGAGAGCATTGGTCTGCGCTATTTTTTTTATTTTCATTTTTATATTAGGACATAGAGAACGCTGTATTGTAGTAAGTAGACTTGTATTTTACAGCCAAATCTCGTACTTCAAGTATTTACAACGTGGGCACATTATTTTTATGCCACCGTGTTCAGAGGAGAGAGTCTGTACTTTGTCATACGCCGCCGACGCTAACCGAAAATATGAATCTACAATTTTACGAGCTCACAACACGTCACAGTGTGTTTTTGGACTTTTCTTCGGTGTGCGACACACTATACGGCGGAGTATAAAACAAGCCTTACGGGCCTTTCAAACGGGCAGCGATTAATGCGCCTAGTAATTCATTTTCAATGAGACCTGCTTTTTTTTACGCGTGGAGATGTCAAGGTGGCGACAACGCAACCGTATTTACATGGGCGCGGTCCTGTGAAATTGTCGCGTTTGGTTTAGTGCACACGCCCACGACTGACCAGACCTGGATTCTGTTTAGCTTTTGCGTTGTCGCGCCCCTCTTGAGCAGACCTGGAGCTGACCTGTCGTTGATTCAGACCTGGAGCAGACCTGTCGTTGATCCAGTCGACAACACCTGCGTTAATCGATGCCCGTCTGAAAGGGGCTTTACTGTTGCTATGGCTCACGATATGAGCCATAGCCATACATTGTCATTCAGCTTTACTGAGCTTTGGGCCGCACAGCGCTATGATTAATAACGAAGCCTTTCTGTGGCATTGCTGTTTTGTTTGCTGTAAAAGAACCAATTTTGATGCATATAAAAAAAAAAAGCTATACATTTTGTAGACTTATACGTATGTCATACAGTTGTAGACTGCACACTGGTAAACGGATGCAATATTTATGTAAATAATGTTTTATTTTTTAGAACTCAAAGTCTGTCACTGGACTAGTCTCTACACTGAGTGCTTTGATGAGAGAAGTCAGGATATTTGCCAAACAGTCAACTTAAAAGTCTTACTGTGGGTAAGACAACATGGTGTTGTTGTTGTTTTCAGAAGACGGTTAAGTCTAGAAATGTGTTATTTTTCTTTCATGGAAAAACATGTTCATATTGTCTAGTTCATACTTTAAGACTGTGCTGATATACTGTCGCTACAATGTTTTGTCTTTTTTCTACATAAAATGCTGTAAATATGATTTTTTTTAGGTGATTTTATTATTTTCAAATTGCCATCGGTTCCATGTCCTGTGAATTTGGGGAAATATGGCTTTATAGATTGTCCTAAAGAATGTTCCTTTTCTTTTTTCTTTTTACAACAATTGCTTTACATGTGTGGTTATTACTGTACATGGTTATTCCCAGTGGTGGCAATTAGCCAAGTACATTTACTCTAGTACTGTACCTAAGTACAATTGTTAGGTACTTTTAACTTGAGTATTTCCACTTTTCAATACTTTACACTACATGTCAGAAGGAAATATTGTACTTTTTACTCCAAAGTTACTTGAATGTACTTTACATGTTATTTTTGCAGATTTGGATCATTGTTATTTTTTACACATGAACCACTTAAGCCCTATTTTATACGACACGGAAATGCAAGTACTTTTAATTTGGCATTGGAAGTTTATTTTGATACAAATAGTTTTGTACTTACTCAAGTAAAATCTGGAACACATGGCATTTTACTACAGTAGCTTATTTTTAGATATTGTGGTATTGCAACTTTTACGTAAAGTTGAACAAAAAACGGAGTATTTCTTCCACCACTGGTTATTCCATGCGTCCATTCTTGTTGGGAGTTTTCATATGCAATACAAATTGGATCAATCTGCGGCATGGTGAAACAAGTCTTGCACTACAGAATCATCTAGTATGTCATTTTACACATAATTGAATGTTGAGTTGAATAGCCATATATATACTGGACTGTTGTCAGTAAATAATGGAGACAAGTTCACATGAGATTGACAGGCGACCATAAATGATCTCTTCAGTGGCGTGCACAGATAGACACTTTTGGCAATTTTGCTCTTCTTAATTTGTAGTGTGGACCATGGTGACATTGATCAAATCTTGATAAAAAAACGCTTCTACTATATTTAGGCCCCCACAATCTAAAGCTATGTTTCTATGTCAGTGGTTCTTCGATTAAAGAAAAATAGCAGACCTACAAGCTCGTATGAGCTTGTAGATCTGCTATTTTTCAATAGCTAAAGCACCAAAATGGGTTCCCGCCCGAAAATGTGCTGCACGCGGTGCCCTTTTTTTTCACTTGAGCACCTGCCCCTCTAAATGTCTGTGCACGCCACTGAATCTCGTGTAAGTATTTTCACAATTTATTTGAAAACCATACTTCATACACACTGTTCTACGCTGTGTGTGTGTGTGTGTGTATGTAGGGGTTTGAGGTCCACATACCTTTCCTTCCATCATTTGGTCCTGTTGTATTTTTAAAGACATCAGGACAATCCAGTTACACTTGATAAAGGGAATATCATCTATTTCACGAAACACTTTTCTATTTTACCATTCTAGATGATCTCTAGACTTAGTGTAGTTTAGCTATGAAATGCTCTTTAATGTCAGTTTTTGAATCTTTTTACTCTTGTCATGTAAACTGCATTTGAATTTTGTATCTGTGACTTTTTAATAAACTATTGAATCATGAAAAAAGGGTTTCCTAGTGTAGTGGTCCTGTCATACCTACAGTATATGGAATGAAATGCATGGCAAACACTCCCAACGCTTTGCTTAAAGCAGAACATTATTATTTTGTAAGATACTTGAAATATCTCGGTAAATAAAAACCAGCTGTGAAATGGTTGCCACATGTGACCCAGAACAAAGTATAGGACCCACCCATCACCCTAGTGGTCCAGTACAGGAAAGTTTCACGGAAATCACACGATGTGTTCATGATTTGCAGCATTTTGTTTGAAACTGAGCACTCCTGTGAACTTTGGAAGCCGATCTTAGCCAATCCAGGATGGAGTCTGAAAAATCTGAAAGACATGTTTCGTTGAATGGCTCTAGAGAGACTGTACCAATTTGTGTGATGTTTGGACAAAATCTGTAGGTGTACTGTCAAAACATTTGTTTTGCACAAAGTGGCCTCCTGGTGGCGCTATAACAGGCCAATGTGAAAACTTTGCGGCAGAGGTTCAGCTCTGGCATTCAGGGAGTGTGTGTGCAGCAGAGTATGGCTGCGATCAAGCCAACGGTGCCAGAGATTAGATGTTCACAGACGGACGAACACACGGACGGACGGAGTGCAAAACACTCTCTCCCCATGCCTTCGGCCTGGTGGAGACAATTATCTTCACATGTGAGTAGGGTAGGCCTTGTATATGCCAATATACTTTTGTAGCCTACTTCAGGCTACTAGGCTACTTAAACCTTTCTTTGACACCCAGGACACAGGAATTATTTCTACTGTGGTATTGCTGTTTCTATTTAAATAAAACAACATGATCTGAGACTGCTTCTTCCACCACTGCACATAGGCCTACTGTAGGCCACTGGTTTTTATTTTAAACAGTGGTCTGGGGACCACCAGTGGTCCTTGAGGCGGTTCCAGGTGGTCCCCAGCTAAATGATGGAGGGTTGGTAACGAAATGGACCCTTATTATAGATCTTTAACTCTTGAGAGCGTAACGTGAAACCAAATGGACCCTGATGGGTCAATATGGCTTCATTTTACGCTCTCAAGGGTTAAATTATTGTTAAATACCTGCATTAGGCTATTCATTTACAAGAAGTCTACACAATTAGATCATGTAAAAATAATTACCATTTTTGATCAATGTTTGCCTTATCTCTCCTATACCAACATGGATTTGTGACCTGCAAAATCTTATCCAACAACAACATATTCTTTAGCTTAAGGTCTGGCGAGGCAAAATCTCATCATGGTCGATGGCCGAATAAATATTGTGCCTAGATATGAAAAGGGTTGAAAATGGAAACCAGCTGCTGTGCTGCATGGCGTGTATATGCAAACAGCTCAGAACCTATAGAGCCAGGTTACAGCCCTACTGCCAGTTGACTGGCCCCAGTCCTCTGGTCCTGCCTCCTCCTTGAAGCCACGGTCAGTCAGTCAGTCAGTCAGTCAGTGAGTGAGTCTGCAGCTGGCTGCAGTGTGCAACAACTGTCCTGTCCTGGTGCCTCTCTGAAGTTCTGAACCCAACGTTACGACATCATGGTGTCTCCTGTCGCCACACGTCTGCTGCTGCTCACCTGCCTGGTTTTACCTCTGTACGGGGTGGAAAAGGTGAGGAATAGAGGATATCGAAACAAGGATGCTGAAATGGAAAAGGTAGGCCTGCGTTATTTTAAGACAAGCTTGAAAACGGTGCGTTGATTTGCATTTTTTTTTCTTTACCCCCAAGTCGGTTTTTTTTTCAATAAAGGACCACGCGTTCATAAGCTTCTGCTGCTTCTTAAAAAGCTATTCCCCATTCCCCCCTGTCTCGCGCGTAACGGTTACTTTGAATAACGTTATTCTTTCTCATAAGAAAAAGCTGCTGTAGCCTATATTACATAATATAGCCTATCAATCATATTATTATTATATTGGCCTACCTACAGTGTATGATGTGTCGGGGTGACTCAGGTCGTTGATCGTTATATATAGGCCTATTGTGTATGCCACCCTGGCAAAATCTAGCCTGGGCGTTATTATTATTGTATCGTGTGGTAGGCTATACTGTGGTTACAATTAAATGAACATTAAGCAAATTTTGTTGAAACTTGCAAGTCAAACAGAAATGAACACAAATCATTCCAAACAGCAAGACAAGGCTGTATGTCCAACCTTTGCTAAATGTGCAGAGTAAAATAATAATAATAATAAGGGTAATAATAATAATAATAATACATTTTCATCTGACAAATGGGTGGGCCACTTTAGGTTTTCATCTGACAGATGGGTGGGCCACGTTATGTTTTCATACTGACATATGGGTGGACCACTTTAGGGTTTCATCTGACCGATGGGTGGGCCACTTTAGGGTTTCATCTGGCAGATGGGTGGGCCACTTTATGTTTACATCTGACCGATGGGTGGGCCACTTTAGGTTTTCATCTGGCAGATGGGTGGGCCACTTTATGTTTACATCTGACCGATGGGTGGGCCACTTTAGGTTTTCAAGTGGGCCCTATATAGCTGGTCCAGAAAAGGTTGCGAACAACCACTGGTTTAATGAACAGCGTGTTATGTCGTCATTTTCTGTCTATAGTGCACTGGAAATGATGCAGACAAATCAAACTGCACTAGACACTCAGAGGAAGACACATCTGCTTTTTTGAACAACACGGTAATAAACCCATTTTGTATACAGTATGTCATGTATACACTACAGTATGTCATGCTTCATTCATTCCAGAACTGCTGAAAACTGGACTGAAATCTGAATGAACTTGAGCAGGAAAAAGGCATGCATTATGTTGCCATGTGGCAGGCAACAGTGGCGTGCACAGATAGACACTAGGGGGTGCTAGAGCACCCCCTGCCCTTTTGGAAATTTTGCTCTTAAAAAAAAAGAAAAAAAATCTTTATTTGTAGTGTGTGGACCATGCGGTGACATTGATCAAATCTTGATAAAAAAACGCTTCTAGTATATTATTTTAGGCCCCCACAATTCTAAAGCTATATGTTTCTATGTCAGTGGTTCTTCGATTAAAAAGAAAATAGCAGACCTACAAGCTCGTAGCGCGCCACTCGGTGGCGCGCTATATGAGCTTGTAGATCTGCTATTTTTCAATAGCTAAAGCACCAAAATGGGTTCCCGCACCAAAATGCGCTGCACAAGGTGCCCTTTTTTTTCACTTGAGCACCTGCCCCTCTAAATGTCTGTGCACGCCACTGATTATGTTGCCATGTGGCAGGCAATGTTCTCAACCCCTGCAGTACTTGAGTCAAAGTATAGATACTCATACTCCTGGCCAATATTACAAAGTTGCTCAGTCAAATTTGTACTCCTGAGGAAAGTACTGGAATACATGCAATAGTCAAGGATTATGAAGTACAACGTAGGCCTACATTGCTACATATTTACTTTTTAATATCAATGCAATGTTGTATTGATTTGAAATCTATATTTATGTAGACCCCCCCAATAATAGTAAAAATAGCAGATGTACAAGTTCACAACAACACATCGTGACGCGTTGTGAGCTCCTGAATCTGCTATTTTCACTATACTATTTGAAATGGGATTTAAGTGGTTAATTCATAATGTACTTTTTTTTAACCTTCCTATAAATGTAGAGGAGTCAAAAGCATAACCTACAACGCCTGTCTTTGAAATGTATAGTGGAGCGAAAGCCACTGACAAATACAATACTCAAGCAAAGATCCACAAAAACATAGCACTGAAGTCCTGACGTCACTCGCCCATCCCCTGCGGTTCACAGATTATTTTCTGATGGAGAATTTAAATCCTCTCATATAAGCATTGTGGTCCAAAAATAAACAAACTGTCTTGGCGATATATTGTCAGGGAGGTGTCTCTGTATCGTTTATGATTCCGACTGTCAGTCAGTCATATTTGATACAGTCTGTTTCTAGCGGAAATGTAACTAATTCGCCAGCAGTAACATTAGCGTTTTCTCACAGTCAGTTGATTCTTCATATCCATATGAGTGAAACTGCCGGGATGATTTGTTTATTTTTTACACACAGTTCTTATATGAGGGCGATCTAAAGTCCCCCTATGCAAATAAAAAAGCACATGAACCCGTGGACTTTAGCGCCCTCTACCAAAATGTACGTCAGACTTCGGTGCTCTATTACTATTACCGGTAGTTGACTTAGTGTCCAGTTCTGTCCACCACTGGCTGTGTGGTCCATGCAGGCTGGGAGGCGGCTTTCTTTGGCCCTTCCTTCAGTGTCAACCAACTGCATGACCCATTGGTGATCATTCCTCAGTCCTTCCAGGCAATGCCCGCGCCTCAATGCTTGAGTCAAAGCAATATAGTCTTTATCCGTTAATACTAACATTCAGAAAGGGCAATAAATACTGTAATTTGCACCACCACTATCTGACTCTCCAGACTGTAAGCTAATATGAAAGTCAGCTGTGAAGCTACGCACGTACTAACTACGTACACACTAGTCTATTCATTAAGGCCACTTTGAAAGGTTCTCAAATACACCAACCTCATTAAAATGTTCAGACCCGTAACTGTACCAAATTACAAAGCTATACTGTTGAAATCATTCACTAATGCGAAATTCAGATACAGTTGAGGTACAGTATTTCCATAGACCTAGTCACTTCCACATTAGGCCAGCCATTGCCAAAATGTCCTGGAACGTTATCCACTGCGTTAAAGGACAAATTCCCAGTCTGTTACAGCATACAGTATGCATGTGGTTTTGAGGTATTTTTACTTTTCCAATACCTTTTAGTTATACTTCTATTCCAATACACCTCAGAAGCAAATACATATTGTAACCTACTTTTTGCTCCAATACAATTATTTGAAACCTTTAGTTGTTACTTTGCACATTTAGATAAACCTATATTGACCACATAAGGCGAGCCCTATACTTTGGCTATTCGAAAATAGCCGATGTACAAGCTCACAACGCGTTGCATCGCAATGCGTTGTGAGCTTGTAGATCAGCTATGTTTGTCAAATTTGAGTACTTTTACTTTGCTGCAAGTCTATTGTTATGCTAATACAATTCTGAATACCGTCTTTTTACTTGTAACAAGAGTGTTTTTTCACTATGAAAATGTCTGTCAGTCAGTCAGACATCACATGACATCACATGACATCACGTGACATCATCAGAGATGGAGATCATCAATATTGGCCAGCAACTCTACATCTGTCCTCAAACCCGGGCCTGCCCAAAAGTTATTAGTGCAGCTGCGCCCAGCAGCCGGCCAAAACTAGAGTTCTCAACAGGCCCGAAAATTAAGGCCCGGCCCTACCTGGGCCCTGATCAAACCCTGTACATTCAAGACACCGCCCCCACTGCCACCCTTAGATCTCCATATATGGAGCTGACTCCATATATGGCTGACTATGTTCTGGCATTCCATATGTTGATCTGACCTCATCAAACTCTGTACACTCAAAACACGCTCCATATATGGCCAGTACATGTTGATCTGACCCCCCATGCCAAAGCACCAGCACTCGCCCAGCAGTTTGCTGTTACCCAGGCAGATGCGTACGCACGTAACCTCGCCATTTAGGGCGAGGTTGTTTATCAGCCTCAGGCATTGCCTGGTGGCATTGATACTTTTACTTTTGAAAGAGTACTTCTCCAAGTTCTCCCACCACTGACACCTCATGATCAATCTGCTGTATTTGATCACAGGCTTCAGTTATCTCAGTTTTACACCCGGGGACCACCAGTGGTCCTTGATAGTGTTCCAGGTGGTCCCCAGCTAAGTGATGGAGAGTTGGTAACCAAATGGACCATTATTAGATAGAGAGAGTAAAGTCTCGGGTCTAGGAGAGGCAAAATCTCATCAAAATGGTGGTCCGTGGCTCAAATGCCAAATAAATAATGGGCCCTGAAATGAAAATGGTTGAAAACCGTAAACCACTGCCCCACAGGGATGAGGTCAGACTTCATTACTCCACCATAGTTCAGCCTCAAAGGTGGCTCAGCTTAATGGCTAAACCAGAGGGTGGGAGGGTGGGTGCCTCACTGGGGTATGCGTCTCTCAGCGGTCGGCAGTGGAGATAAAAAAGAAAAACGTAACTCTATATATCTGTTATTCTTTCTATTAGGTTTTTTTTAACATTCTTTAAATTCTCTTTGCCTAAAATACACATATCTTTTACCCAAAGAGACTCAAGTAACAACATGTTTTTTTTTAGACTGAATCGCCTTTGTTATTTCCTTCTGCTGAGGACTGATTGACTCTGCCTGTTGGCCGAGTGCCCTCCGACACAGCTGCATGCCGAACAAAAGATTCACGTAACAAATAAATAGTAGCAAAATGTTTACTCTCCCAGACCATAATCCCTCTTTGGCATCAGCCTTTATTGGACAAAGCTGTAGTTTTACACACGTGTCACATTTATTTGATAAGACATATCGGCCTGTATAAATGGCATTTAGGGTAATTGTCAATCAAAACGACATAAATACATCCCTGGTTTTAATTAAATCTCCCACATTGCATTATTATATCATGGTATTCATGACTGAGCCTAGTTTCTCTGAAGGTCATACAGGTCATGTTTAGATCTACATTGTTTCTCTCTGTGTGTGGTGTGGCTACTGGGACAGGCTCACATGTCTCTCTCTGAGTCAGCCTGAGTAACAGGCAGCATCTGTTTAAACATAGGACACTCTGAATCACTCTCCACTGGCTCCAGACACTGACCAGACACCCACTGACTGTCGACAGGCCCTCAATGTCTGATTAATCCACAGCCTGTCACTATTAACACTTTATGTGGGCTAATAGCCGATATTTAACATCTGTTTATTTTCTTTCACTTTGGCACATTGACACTCATAAAGTGGGATGGTCCAACACTAGGCCGTTTATTATTAATATGATTTGAAATTGTGGTATAGTCAAGAATGAATAGGGCTTATTTGTCACTAGTCAAAAAGGTACAGCACAAGCAGCGAAATGCAAGTATAACTGATTGATTGCCATTCTTATTCACAGTATGCAGAATGGGTACATTTCAAACGAAAGCACAAGTCAATACAAACATTTCTGTGGACGACAGCATGAAGCATTACACTTGTTTACAACAGGGACCAGCATTTTCAAATTAATCCGAAAAGTAAACTAAGGTCCGTAATACTGTGTGATAACTGCAACGTAAAAAGTTGGACTCTGAAAACAGGAAGTTGTATTTTTATTAGATCTTCACTGTTCTCGCCCCAAACATGGGCCTGCATTTTATTTTATCTTGTTCCCTATTTCTGTTTCTTCCATTCTTCTGTCTAGGCTAGTAACTCTTTTCTTTCTCTTCTTTTTTTACTGAGAAGCGCATTAAAAAAAATAAAAAAATCGATCAATCACTTAAGCCCTATTTTATACTTTTGTGGCTTGACAGTGTATTTAAAAAAAAAAAACAATTACATCTTGTTGAACTATTTTTGAAAATTGTTGACATTTTTGAAGCTTTTCACCTATGACATGCCCAAAATAGGGATTGATTATTAACACATTTCTCGTGCCACCTTTCCCCTCTCTTCTGTTTGGGTGTTCCAGTATGGCAGCTGTATGCAGGGTCCCACTGGCACCCCTGGAAGGGAGGGCAACCCAGGCGCCAACGGGATCCCGGGCACGCCGGGCATCCCTGGGCGGGATGGGGTTAGGGGGGAGAAAGGAGAGTGCATCAGTGAGATCTTTGAGGAGCCCTGGAAACCCAACTATAAACAATGTGCCTGGAACTCTCTGAACTATGGCATTGACCTGGGGAAGATAGCTGTAAGTATCCTGATGTTACATGTAGGGCTGAAAGGGTTGGTGAACAAACGTGATATATCGTTGCTGTCGGGCAGAAACGTCTTATCTCCATATTCTAACTTTTGTAAATGAATGCCCTACTTGATCATACTATACACACACTAGACATGAAATCGTCAAAAGTAGCAGATCTGCATGCTCGAAACGTGGCACGAGTCGCAGAGCTTTGAGCTTTTAGATCTGCTACTTTTGCTATTGCTGAATTTGAATGCTGAAAAGATGACAGAAAACAGTTTTGGACGTATGAGGTTTCTGCTCGACAGAGACGATATGCCTACTTAACACCATTTCCAAATATTAAATATTAATTTAAATAAGCCCTCATAACTTATTTTAGATATGTTTACATTAGAGTACTCTCTGGTTCCTGGGTGACTTATTTTGAATCACTTAAAATTGGTGTTTCACTTTAAAAACACTTGGCTGGCCTTTGTGTGCACCCCAGACAGTTTTTAAGTTGCTTGGTTAAATATTTAGATATTTGATATTAAAGGAGAAATCCAGACCAAAACACACGTAATCAGCCTGTAATCCTGTCTCGACATGCACGGTGGCCTTGAATTGTTTCTTAGATGCCCCGTGTTCTCCATTTCCCCCGCCCCTCCCACAGTGAAGTGCAGTTGGATGGAATGGAGCTAGTTGTCTTCATTCTAAGGGTACTTTCAGACGGGCATCGATTAACGCGTCGCAGACGTCGCCTGGATCAACGCCAGGTCTGCTCCAGGTCTGCTCAAGAGGGGCGCGCGACAATGCAAGTGTAAAAAAGAACAGAATCCAGCTGTAGTCGGTCGCGGGCGTGTGCACGAAACGAGCACGCGCACGACAATTTCACAGGACCGCGCCCACGTAAATACGCTTGACTTCTCTGCGTGTACAGAAAAAAGAAAAAAAAACGCAGGTCTCATTGAAAATGAATTACTATGCCTGTCAATCGCTGCTCATCTGAAAGTAGCTCCAAACGTAATTCTTTGTTCACGAATGGTCTATAAATAGTGTCCTGGCTGGTACTCACATATGCACTGTTTGTCACCCTCGAGTTGCCGTTCATACACCCAGCGATAGAGTTCTCAATGGACCTGAAAATTAAGCCCTGGGTTCTAGTGACTCATACTGTCTTTGTAGAAAAGAGTCATCCTAGTGAGTAGCAACAACCCTCCCCCTGGCCTATTCCAGGGGGTTGGCCCCACCCACCTCACGTGCTGTCACTCCCTCTCAATCACTAATCACACCTGCTCTCACTCACTCCTCAATCAGTGGCCAGCTATATATACTGCCTGAGTGCCTGTCCATGCAGTCATTGTTTGTCAGCAGCAGCAGCAACTCCACCCTCTGTCCTGCAGCCTTATAGGCCTTGGTTATGCGTCACTGAATAAAAACCCATAACTGTGAAGCCTCACCACCTCCTTGCTCAATCAAACGCTTGTCTGTGCAAAGGAAAATAAAGGCTTAAACGGAACTATATTCTGACCGATGTACCATGGTGATGTAATAGTCCATGAGCAAGTCTCAACCTAAATGTATCCTACAGTCTTTCTAATGCATGAGGGGGCTGCATGTGTTTTGTCAATGACCCCAGAACAGAAATTCCCCTTCAAGTAACTATTAAAAGGAAAGTGCTCGTGTCTATACACAAACAATTGGCCCATGTTCGGGGGTAAACTAATAAAACAAAAATCCTCACACATCATCTAATTCTGACCAATCACAATTTGCGTCCTCACTTTTCTGCCCTCACTTTTATCTATCTAATATGTACTTTGCTCAGCCAATCAATTCATCGCTATGGGGTGATCAGCCAATCACAAGCCAATGTTTGTGCTCACAAAAACCCGGAAAGCTGGGCATAGGAGGGGCTAGCGCCCCTCAAACATAATGGTAGCTGGCATGGCGAGCTCTCTCTGCCTCCACCGGCTTCTTGACGTCTTTGTTGTGTGTTTGGCAGGACTGTACGTTCACCAAGCTGCGTTCGGACAGCGCTCTGCGAGTGCTGTTCAGCGGCTCCCTCAGGCTCAAGTGCAAGAACGCTTGCTGCCAGAGGTGGTACTTCACCTTCAACGGAGCGGAGTGTGCAGGACCACTCCCCATCGAGTCTATCATCTACTTAGACCAAGGCAGCCCAGAGCTCAACTCCACCATCAACATACACAGAACTTCAGCAGGTATATATGCTTTACGCCGACAGCTTAACCACTTACTGTACAGTAGCCTATACAGTATAGGCCCTGTTCTCAAAAATTGTCAAAAGTTGTGACCATTTTAACAATTCAAGCTAATGATTTGCTAGTGGTTGTTGCGTGTGGCCATGACATCACTTCAAATGTAACTTTATTTTTATCCTTTGTCCTGTATTATCTCTCACTGTAGCTCAAACACTCACTACGACGCCATCTGTTGGCCATTATTGAATTTATTCTTAGAATTGAACAATAACAGACGTGTTAACAGTCTGGGAAAGCGCGTTGCCTCTCAAAGCCATGGCGACTTATTTATAGCATATATTTCAGTTTATAGCATATATTTCAGTTTTGAAAGCTAACTGACTCCTTTCATTTCATTGCAAAGTTAATCACTGTCATAAAACAACCCAATGAGTTGCTGTTCAGCTTGGGTGTTCACTGCGATTAATTGTAGCCTGGAAGAAGTGGTGACCACAGTTCTCTCTCTCTTCTGTTCTCTTTGCAGTGGAGGGGTTGTGCGAGGGCTTGAAGGCGGGATTGGTGGATGTGGCGGTTTGGGTTGGGACCTGCGCCGATTATCCAAGGGGCGACGCATCCACGGGATGGAACTCTGTGTCGAGGGTTATCATAGAGGAACTGCCCAAATAAAAGGCTCTCTGAGGCCTCCTTTCCACCACGAGAACAAAGTGAACCGTGCCCTGCCATCTTCTAACAGTATTTCACCAGTTCTGGATTCGTGATACACTTATGACCCTGACCCTGAGTTTGTGGAACCCAGAACTTGTATTTTCAAATGTTTTGAAAGGGATAGCAATTTTTTTATGCTTTTTTTATTTTTTAAATAAAAAGTACCTCGCTGCTTCTTCTGGTTATAATGAAAACATAAACAAACAAACTACAAACATTACAGAACATGTTCTGCGTTACACTTGTTAGTTGAAAATAGCCATGATTTGGAGGGGAGGGCCCGATTTCCCAGAATTCTGTCTTTGTCATTTGGCTCAACCAAAACTATCACGTTGTGGTTAGTAGAGGCATCACAGCATCACCGATGTCAACCTGAATGTTTTATTTTTATACCAGACTTGTTGACAACAGGGATATAAACGGGGGAGTACTGTGTTATTTCGTGTACCAAAAATAACTGTAATGTCTTTCTTTTTACTGTAGTATCATTTTGTACTGTAGTCATTCTGCTAGAGTGCCTTGTCACAGAGAGGAGGAAATGTCAAACGTTGCTAAAAATGGTTTATTCTCGTTGAAATGAAAGACAGTTTGGTGGCCAGAGAGCTGCCAAACTGCTAGATTATACCCTTTTTAGTTAACTGGTGCCAAATTACAGAACATGTGTGTTGTCATCATATGAGCATTGAGCAGTGGTGGACAAATACTCAAGGAATATAAAAAAAGTACAAATTATGAAGTACATTTTCTTTTTAATATCGTTTTTACTGTATTGAAATCTTGAAAATGTCCCCAAAAAATGTAAAACAAAAGAAACGGAAACGTTCAAAACTAGCAGCAGATGCACCCGCTCACGTGTCGCTGTGCGATGCGTTGTGATCTTGCAGCTATTTCTAACTGTACTTAAGTTACTGTCCACCACTGATATGAGTAATATACGACCAAGATACATAATGCCATTTCATTGTGACAGGAGTTGCTGACAGGCTGGAGAGATGTTTGTATGCATTAATAAAGTCATCTTTATGTCTCTTCATCAGTCGCTGCAGACGTTTGCATGCAATGAAACACTTTACATTTTGCACTTGCAAAAATAGAAACTACCGTAAAAGCATGGCATGTAATGTCTTTACTGTTACGTCAAACAACAAAAGCAGACAGAGCTGAAGTATTTTTTTAAACTAAACAGCATTTCCATCATGTGCTTACAATTGACTTCCGACATAGAACACTTAGTTTACAAAATATCGATCGATTAATTTTCTAAGATCTTTCTTTCCTAAAATGCAGAAATCAATGGACCTTGATATTAAGCCCTATCTACAGTCAGTGAGGTTCAGACATTACAGACATCACACAAGATAAATAAAGACAAAAATAATTAACTCACATGCAAGCGATAACCCTGAGTATAAATAAATGACCATAATGTGTATTGTGCGCTTAGGCCTATAGATCTTTTATCACAAGTTACAAGTAAGGTAACGAATGTTATGCATGTCACCAATATTTAACATGAATCCTATCACCAAATGTGTTGTGTGTTAACCCATTCTGACCTGAGATCAGATTCATACGAGGTTTCCGCCGGACACACACTGGTCCTGATTAACCCATTCTGACCTGAGATCAGATTCTAAAAATGTCAGTCGTTCTTCGATTTAAAAAAATAATAGCAGACCTACAAGCTCGTATCGCGCCACTCGGTGGCGCGATATGAGCTTGTAGATCTGCTATTTTTAAATAGCTAAAGCATAACATGATGCTGACACCAAAACGGTGCCCGGTCAGAATGGTTAAGAGCCGTGTTCATTTTGACAGCAAATCTTGATTTAGTTTTAGTCAGTGTTTTGAATAACATTTAATTTAGTTTTAGTCGTCTAAAATGTCTAGTTTAGTCGACTAAATATCATAAGACTTTAGTCGACTAAATCTACAGTTGATTTTGTCAACACAAATGGCCTCGATGGCATCGTAAATGCCTGATTTTACACTTTGGAATCTCTTCTCCACTAGTAGTCCCTCTCTAACATTTTAGTCTAGTTTTTTATTTGTTGACTACATTTTCAATATATTTAGTCTTAGCTTAGTTTTTGTCGGTTCGACAAACATTCTTTCGTCATAGTTTTAGCTGACAAAATTAACACTGTTTAAAAGCTCACTAGGCCAAAGGTTCTCAAAGTGGGGTTCAGGGACCGTCAGGGTTCCTAGAGGGGGTTCCAAATGGACCCTTCAGTTATGGGGGTCCTCCTTGCAATTAAAAGGTTGGAGAACCACCACACTAGAAGCTCTTTGGTGGCTTTTCCAACGCAGTGTACAGTAAGTGACGCTGCTAACACACCATGCGCTGCAAACTCTTATCTAGGCATTAACCCATTCTGACCTGAGATCAGATTCATATACGAGGTTTCTGCCGGACACACACTGGTCTGATGAACCCATTCTGACCTGAGATCAGATTCTAAAAATGTCAGTCGCTCTTCGATTTTTCAAAAATAGCAGACCTACAAGCTCGTATCGCGCCACTCGGTGGCGCGATATGAGCTTGTAGATCTGCTATTTTTAAATAGCTAAAGCATAACATGATGCTGACACCAAAATGGGTGCCCGGTCAGAATGGCTTAAGTACAGGGGCTCTATGAGAGTACAAATGCTTGAATCACTTGAACTGAACATGATGCAGCAGACATTACACTACCAGCTTCGTAGCACAGAGTCTGTGTACTGTCTGATTGAGCCCCATCAAAAGGGCAATGTAATTAGGTCATTGACCACAATGCCTCGGATGGAAACGGTCACAAAACATGGTGCTATTCATTCGAGACGCTCCATGAACCCTGTGGCTTTGGTCAGTAGCGCAGACACAGCCTCCACTTCAAGAAACCCAGGGACACTTTCTGCCTCAAGTTCCCCCTATACAACATATTCACTATCCTCACAACAGGATTAATGTTAAATACAGGCAGTTTCTTCCCTAGAACCAGGGGCATCATTTGGTGTTAGCGTTCATAATTAACCACAAATTCGTCTCTTTCATGCATATTTTCTTTTTTGCAGATGAATCAGACTTAGCTCATCGCAGAGTGCATCTCAATGCACGCCCTTCCAACTACATGTGACACACGTTAAATACTGAACCATACATTCATTAACAATTTTCATCATAGGTGAACTGTTCCCTAAAATGTGATTCTTAAAAAAGAAAACAGCAGTTCTGCACGCTCACAACGCTTTGTGACGCGATGTGTACTGTAGATCAGCTCCTTTTTTAAATGGGTAAAGTAGTAGCTTTTTGTTTTTTACCACCCTCTAGTTTTCTTGGGACATTACGCCTCTGCTTAAAACGGAAGGGTTTGCAATGCACCCATGGCAGAAACAGAGGTCTTATGTGCAATCCAGTCTGCAGTGGAGTACCCCCCCACACCATCTTTTTTTTGGTTTTTCCACAATTCAGAGAAATGTCTTTAAGTTGCTGTTGGCAACTGATCACGGCTTCATCTCTCAGATGACAGTTTTGATCATTTCCGTCCACAACATTGTGTGTCCTTAAGTGCATACTTTTCTGTATCTTTGCCACAGCACCCCATAGACTGGAGTGTCCCTGCCACTGTCCCATGGTAACACCCCATAGACCGGAGTGTCCCTGCCACTGTCCCATGGTAACACCCCATAGACCGGAGTGTCCCTGCCACTGTCCCATGGTAACACCCCATAGACCGGAGTGTCCCTGCCACTGTCCCATGGTAACACCCCATAGACCGGAGTGTCCCTGCCACTGTTCCATGGTAACACCCCATAGACCGGAGTGTCCCTGCCACTGTCCCATCCATGGTAACACCCCATAGGCTGGAGTGTCCCTACCACTGTCCCATCCATGGTAACACCCCATAGACTGGAGTGTCCCTGCCACTGTCCCATGGTAACACCCCATAGACTGGAGTGTCCCTGCCACTGTCCCATCCATGGTAACACCCCATAGACTGGAGTGTCCCTGCCACTGTCCCATGGTAACACCCCATAGACTGGAGTGTCCCTGCCACTGTCCCATGGTTTGTCCGTTGTCCTCATTTGGACTGTCCCAGCAGGAAGCGCGATACGTTCTCATACACTACGAAGGTGATACAGCAGGCTGGAGTAACACGGATAACGTTGGGGACCACACCTTTGTAGAACCCTCTGGCACCCTCGTTCCTGGAAACAAACATTTAAACCCCATTAAATACGTAGGACAGGTATACCGAGTCGTCATGATTCATTCATTTTGCGCCATTGCGCTGATCACACATGACGTGACGAGAAAGATTCTCGTCATCTTGGCACAGGCGGGTTTAAGCGCAACATACGAGAAATCCCGACATTGGCATAGATAGTGTTACGTACCTCCACGTCCGTCTGATGACATCCATGACCCCGTTATACGTGTTGTGCTGGTCCTGCAGACGTGCGCGCACCACCTGGTACGGGTACGTGGTGGCCACCGCGAAGATCTTGGACAATGCTGCCATCGAGATATATTCCAGTGGAGTCTGTCAATGGAAGCGAGCGTGCAAGAGGGGGAAAAAAGAGAGAGAGAGATGGAAGAGAGTACTGAATTGTTAAGTAGTGAGCAATGCAGGATATGGAAAACTAAATTTTCTTTGAACCAACTGCTAGGTATCAATTGTGGGCTATTAATTTGCAGATTTAACAAGCCCTCGGCTGGAGTTCTATTTGGGCCTGGAACACGGTTCCGGACGTTTAGTGGGCTGTGCGGTTAATGACTCACTAGCTTCTTGTCTGAAGGCATGCTGTTGTATTTGTTGTATCCTCTCTTCAGCTCCTCGTAGGCCATGAACTGCAGCGCTCCATGAGAGGTTCCAAACAGACCAGGAACATAGCCCTTAACACATGAATTTATACTGTTAGTCATAATGGAACATAGCCCTTAACACATGAATTTATACTGTTAGTCATAATGGAACATAGCCCTTAACACATGAATGTATACTGTTAGTCATAATGGAACATAGCCCTTAACACATGAATGTATACTGTTAGTCATAATGGAACATAGCCCTTAACACATGAATGTATACTGTTAGTCATAATGGAACATAGCCCTTAACACATGAATGTATACTGTTAGTCATAATGGAACATAGCCCTTAACACATGAATGTATACTGTTAGTCATAATGGAGCCCATAACATAGCCTTTTAAACTTTTAATTTTTTGATCCCACGATTTATCAACCCATTTTTTCACCCAGTGTCAAGTATCTAATGTAATCCTATGCACTACACTTCCTCTGCCAACCTGGAAAGGAAAGAAAAGACAAATATCCCAGTGTAAACTGTCCACAGTTGGAAAAGCTATAAAAACAAATACATTTAAAAAAGCTTTCCGACACCAAGATGTTTCATTCTAGCCTTTCTGGTTAGGAAATCACGTTTTTGGGGGACAGACATTAAAGTAGAAATGCATCACCAACATACCTTGCTATGCAAAATTATCCAATATTGCTTATTATTATATTATTATTGCAATATTGCTCCAAGTGCAGCATGCATGCATCATCAACACAATATAGATGTTTTCCCTAGAGGATAGGATCTTCAAAATAAATAAATAAATGCATATTCTGTGGGGACTCAGTGCCCTCTAGTGGAATGGAAATAAATAAGTAATTACCAACCAACCAACAAACCAACTACCTATAACATTATGCTTTCTTTAAATCTGAAACATGACTCTGCTATTTCTGCTATGTTTAAAAAATGTTTGAAAATGTATGGCCATTTTCCAACATTGACGATTATGCACAAATAATTGCGATTATCTCAAATAATCGTGATTAGACGATGACGTAATCAATGTGACAGGCCTTTAAGTACTATAATATGTTACAGGCCCATGGTAGCCTCACCCTGTAGAGACCAGCCACTCCCTCGTGTCGGTAGATCTTGACCAGAGCATCACACATGCCCTTGTACTGTTTGGAGGACGGGTCAGAGCTGTACTGAAGCACCATGCGGGTCTTCGTTACCCAGATTGGGTTGGTTAAGGTGAGGGTCAGCATACCTGCAGAGGGAGAGAGATTATATCAAAGTTCTCTGTATGATACTAAATATTATCTCTACTGACCTCAGCCCATGCTATGGAGCCTAATGGTACGTTCACGTTCACGTAGCTGAAGCTGAAACCAGCTCAACTTTTTTGTAGCTTTGTAATTATAACAGTGACAGATTATAGCAAAAGTAGCTAATTGGAAACGTCACACAGTATGATTTTGAAAAGGGAAACAGTCAACAATCTGTGAAAGATTTTTTGTCGAACTCTGATCACACCGAATTAATTATGCCTTCACCGGTGTTTACTAGTAATTATGCCTCACTTATTGAAAACCCTAACTTGATTGGGTATGCAGGAAATTAAAAGTACGAGGTCCAAATAAACACAGGAGGTACTATGCCAACATAGTAGTGCGTTATCTGTCTATTGACCTCTGTATTGATTGCAGTCAGTGTGTCAGTGAGGCTGCTGTGTCTGAATGAAGGCAGTACTAACCTGATTGAGCTGCTGACACCAGGTGCTCTGTCGCACTCAGTTCCGTTTGGCGTCCTTCTGATATGTACGCTTTGATAGCATTGTAGCTTTGGGAGGGAGGGGAGAACATGGGACAAGATAAGACAAGGTGACAAATACATGCAGGCACAATGTTTCACATAACACAGATGGAGAAAGTCACCCAACTGCCGACCCCGGAATTGATCAAACATAACTGCACAGTTATAGCAGAGTGGCTTCGAGTCCGAGCCAAATATCTCTCCCGGGCCAAGGGGAAATTGCCACATAGGCTTAGTGGTTAAGATGTTTGGCTTTAGTGTATCTACCTAGAGTTCCTGTGGCATTGCATTGGTGTCATGACCTGGATCGGGTTTCCTGGTGGGGGAGGTCAAAGGTGGGTGAGTGTAGCACAGTGCCTCAAAGCCTCTGCCTCAACACCAAAAGTGTAATATGGCCCCTGGCCCCCTGGTCAAGGGGGAAATAGTTAGTGGGTAAAGGCTGTTGGCCTGTTCCCTGTTGCCATGTGGCACAGGGAATAGGCCCATATAGGCAACGCCACTAGGGGCTTGTGGTTAAATTATTTACCGTTTACCCTTCCCAAGTTCCCACGCAGGAGACCTGGGTTCGAATCCGTGGCATTATGTGTAGTCAGTAACATAACTGCTGGGTTTGTAACCTTGCAATGGAGTATGATGCAATATCCCCCAGTGACCACACCAGATGGTACTGTAGGCCAAGGTCAGTAGTCAAAAAATGTAATCTAGCAGGAAGTGCCAGATAACGTCTCTGTCAGGTGGAAACCATTATGTAAAATGGTTTGTTTCATGTTTTCAGGATTCAAATAAAAAAATAACAAAAAGCAGCAGATCTACAGTACAAGCTCAAAACGTGGCATGAAGCGATGCTCTTGTGTGACGCTGTAGTCAAGTAGGACATTAATTTACGGGAAAAAGAATACACAAAAAAGGTTTGAATACGGATATAGCAGATCTCTGCCTGACAGCAACAATAGACCAGTTCAACGGAATGACTTTAACCCATTCTGACCTGATATCAGATTCATACGAGGTTTCCGCCGGACACACACTGGTCTGATGAACCCATTCTGACCTGAGATCAGATTCTAAAAATGTCAGTCGTTCTTCGATTTTTCAAAAAATAGCAGACCTACAAGCTCGTATCGCGCCACTCGGTGGCGCGATATGAGCTTGTAGATCTGCTATTTTTCAATAGCTAAAGCATAACATGATGCTAACACCAAAATGGGTGCCCGGTCAGAATGACTTTAACGAACAAATGTGGCATGGTCGGCCTTGGCCCCTGAGCATATATACGTACAAGAAGAAGTAGAGACCCCATGACGCTCCAGCACCAACGATGTTGGGGGTGACTCCTTGGTAGAGTCCTCTCAGGCCCTCCAGTTGCCAGACGCTCTTCAAACAGTGCCAGATGCCATTATATTTGGGTCTCAGTTCCAGCCCGTCGCTTACTTCATGAAAAGAAATTGAGAAGCATAACGTCATTCATTTTCAGGTTCAAAGCTGCCTCATCCTGACATTGTGTAAACTAAGTAAACCTGTGGCTCTCAAACATTTTCCCAGAACCCCCAAATAAATATGTATTTGGCCACCGAACCATGTTTGAAAAGGTGTTGTGCCCGAGACCCCATACAAGATTTCTCTATGAAATGTTTCACATTTCCCCACATTTAAAAAATAAATTATATCTTCAAGGGCCCTTGGGGATCCCCAGATCCTACTTTAAGAACCACTGCACTAGACTACTGACCAGGGGGTTTCAACAGGTGGTCTGTGACGATACATTTAGTAATGTAGGATTTGTTGATTTTTTAATTTCTCTTTAGACTAATTGAGAAACCGTGAACTTAATGACATGGTGACCTATGATGACCGCCCATGTAGTCATTGCGACGGAAGGTCGCAGTCAACTATGGAATAATGCATTTCCCGTCAGTCACTGTATCACTCAAAATCCACATACATGGGGAAAGCCCTCATATACTGTATGGTGCCCAGGTCTCGTGACATCATCAAGGATGATAGTAAATCAGGGATCATAGTAAATGCGACCTGCTGTCACAATTAAGCCCAGCCCCATATATGGAGATCCCTGATGTCATCAATATTAGTATATGGATATATGTCAGAACCTGTTCTCCTGTGTTCGATGTCTCCCTTTTGATTGATACCTGTCCATTTAAACTCTAGACAGGCCCGGGAAATTAAGGCCCAGCCCTAACTGGGCCCTCATCAAACCCTGTATACTCAAGACACTGAATCCGCTGCCACCCTTAGATCTCCATATATGGAACTGACCTGTTCTGACATTCCATACAGTATATTGATCTAACCTCATCAAACCCTGTGTACTCAGGGACATGCTCCATATGGCCAAGTGCACACGAGGTCCTCACCCTAAACACTTTATCAGGCGTCTTACTTGTTTACTGACAAGTGAATGGAGGAAGTGCACCAGATTGTCTGGTTGAGTCATAATTAGGTAATGTAGTAGTCCAAGTGACACAAAAGCACTCATCTTATTCTTAGCCCATATCCCCACCCACCCACCCACCCGACCCGACACAACAGTGGTCTCTCGAGTCCAGGTTGATTCTAAGTCAGGGTGGTGCATATGGTACCTCGTTCACAATTAGTTGAAACCCCTGTATTAGACTAACTAGAGCACATGGCAATGGGCAGGTGATCTGAGGTCAGATCAATGCGGGTTAACAACTGGGTTGTGTTATTACAACATACAGGCAAGCTATATATGGCATGATAAACAACTCCATATAACTATACGATCAAATAAAGAAGAACAGAAACAAGACAAACAAGTATGCATAGTCGAAATGACATGACACAACCTGCCAGTGCCAGACCAGCCATAATTAATAATAACGTGACTTTTTCACCTACCAGCAAACCTGAGTTTGACCAGGTCCAGAGGGTGCAGCAGCATGGTGGACACCACTCCTCCACTGAGACCCGCGGCCAGGCTCTCCAGACGCACATGGCCGAGAACCTGCACGATGTGCCCGGCCGGGGACACCCTGTCCGGGGGGGACCGGAGGGGTGGCGGACCCCCTGGGGCCTCTGGAGCAGCAGAGGAGGTGGCGCCCATGGTTCAGGTTATTTATATTAGCTAGCTAAAAAAGCAGGTTAGCTGTGTTGAAGAAGAAGAAGAGAGCCCAGTAGAAGAAAACAATCTTAACATTCCGGTAACGTCGCAGTGACGCTGTCACATAAATCGGCTCCTGATAAGGGCGAGCTGTGCATGTTCTCGTGTGGAGCACGTTTCTCCTGGCATGTGACAGCTTGTAGTAAACATCCAGTGAAGATACTTGGGTTGGTTGGTTGGTTCGACCTTTCCAGCTCTAATCTGCTGCTGCTCTCAAGCAGTGTTGCCAGGTCAGTTGGAAGAGAAACAGCAACCGTCTATGGAAAACAAGCCCGAATGAAGCGACAACAACAACTTGAAAATAGCTGCTTGAAAATAGAAGATCTACAAGCTCGTGAGCTTGTAGATCTGTTATTTTCAATTAAATTTATTTTTCAATAAATAAATAAATAAAATAAAATGTAATATGAGGAACTCCTGTTCTGTTCTTTGGCTATATATAGAAGTGTCTATTTGTACGCCTCTAAATGTTTCGATGAATTGAACAAGGTGGACCCTCTTGTAAACAAGTGTAATGCTTTATTCAGGGTCGTCCACTCACTGTTATCAGTCTTGAAATGTACTGTAATTCTGCAAACTGTTTAATATTCCAATCAATCAATCAGTCGCTTATAAAAAGCGGACATGGCAACACTGCTCTCAAAGTAAGCCTGGTTGACCCCGCCCCCACAGACGTACGTCATGTGTCCCACAATGCAGCAGTACTGTATCACGTGACGTTGTATTTTCCTCACACACATCAACACATGGGCTAGTGAAGTTAAACATGCAGTGAAACATTTAGACACTTTCTTCTATATATATATAACCCTTTGGTACGTCATCAGTCATCTCTTGTTTTTACCAACGCGTAATGAAAGTTAAAGTTCTCTCGAGGAACCCGGACGACTTTGTCCGAGAGACTAAATATGATATCCAGCGAGGTAAGTCATCAGCTAGCTAACGTTAGCAAAGGTACATCACTAGCCCTGAAACATGACTGCCATGATAATTATACGAGAGTCAAGAACCATGGCTAGTACATCACATGCATATAATTGTGTACAGAGGTACGGTTTACAATGATTGTTAAAATGATTGGTTCTGTGGTTCTGTGGACTCAATTCATTGAGAACCGTGCTACTAGGAAGAGTTTGCTCCTGGAAACGGTTGGTACCTCATTGACTCAAATTGGCTATTTCTTTCCCCAAAATGTAAAATGAATAAAGGATAAATGTATGCTTAAAGTAAAGTGTAGTTTGAACCTTAAATTGTGCATCGTTATCAGATCTAAATGTACTCTTGTAATGGCAACTTTGATGTTGTAAACCCTGCAAGTTGCTGTCAGCTAATAGAACACACAGGGACAACTTGCACAGACTGCATGATATTGCTTTCGCTGTAAGCACTGGACCAGGGCTAGATATTGCTCTAGTCCCTTTTTTAGAAGAAAAGATTAAGTAATTAAAAGTCTGAAGAACCATTAAATTACTGGTTGCAACTTGCATCGTTGCAAGTTGGAAATGCATGCCCCAGGGCCCACCCAGTTATCATGTCTGTGCCCCTTTTAATAAAAGGGCCTTTTATGCCCATATATGGAGTTCTTTGTCTATGCGGAGTTCTTTGTCAGGCATGCCCAAATATGGAGTCTATGCAGATGTTAGAACATAATTGTGATGTCAGAACAGGCCATTACGTCTGATTTCAGACGTACACAGTACACAGAGACATGGTGCATTTATAGATACTAGAGCGGTGCCCGTTGGAGCCTCTACAGTGGTGCCTGTTGGGCACTGGCCTACATGGAACGATGCAAGTTGGAAATGCTTGCCCCACCCAAATATGTCTGTGTCCCTTTTATGCCCATATATGGAGTTTTTTGTCAGGTATGCCCAAATATGGAGTCTATACAGACGTCAGAATGATGTCAGAACAGGCCAGCTCCATATATGGACACTGAGCAGCGGCCCTGTCCAGAGGCCTTTTTGGGGCGGTTCTGGACAACCGTGGGTCCGACCGACTTGGAGTCTGGCCCGGGCAGAGGCCTTTTGCACTCCCTGTGGGGGTGTTGATTGGAACGTGGTGTGTCGCATTTGAAGTCGGTGGGGCGAGCGGTTCTCGAGTTATGTGGATATGGAGCCTATGCAGATGTCAGAAGTCGGTGGGACAAACCCGTATACGGAGTTATTTGTCAGGCATGCCCCAATATGGAGTCTGGCCCGGGCAGGAGCCTTTTGTGGCAGTTCTGGACAACCGTGGGTCCGACCGACTTGATCCACCGGAGACTGACTGCACTCACTGATAGTGAGTCATGGCTGATGACTTTGAAAATGTTAGATAAATGTCTTGAACTGCAAGACAGTATAAAATGTATGCTTGTCATACTGTTTCTAACGTTGACTATTGTCTGCTTTCAGTACCCAGAAACTATGACCCAGTGCTCAACCCGTTCGAGGTTGGGAGGGAATACACCAGGGCTCTGAATGCCACCAAGCTGGAAAGAGTGTTTGCAAAGCCATTCCTGACTTCCCTGGACGGACACAGAGATGGAGTCAACTGCATGGCCAAGCACGCCAAGAGTCTGTCCACTCTGCTGTCTGGGGCTTGTGATGGAGAGGTATTGAGGTGGCCCTTTCACATGTACATACAAGCTTACCGGCCATTTTCAGCAATTTCTGTGAATGTTTAAGTTATTAATTTGTCATGACCTATCTTAGCTGTACAATCTTTGTTTACAAAGACTGAAAATGCAAAGATAAGTGTAGTTTTGATTTATGTCTCAATGTTCAATGCTGAGATCATGTTAATGGCAATTATTTGTTAGACAATTAACCCGCTTATGGCCAGTGCCATAATTGACGTAATGAATCATTAATTGTAGGGATGCAATGAAAGGGAAATTCTTGGCCAATACCGAATATAGGAAACAGTTGGCCGAATACCGAATATCCGAATATGATTAATATTATACATCTTTTTTCCTACCATTGCTGTCATGGCCGTACCTTAAAGCTACCTGATTTATGGCAAAAGAAATAGTTATGGCAAAACTTAACTTAAATAATAATCACTATTATGGATCCATAAAACATTTATTCAGCTCTTTTGAATGCATTAATTGCATACACTATTCGGTGATATATTTTCTGCCTATTTCGGCCGAAACCAAATAGGCCGAAAATGCATTTTTAGCCATTTTCTGCCGAATATATTCTGCGGCCGAATATTCGGTGCATCACTAATTAATTGTAAAAATATCATGATCGTGGCATCCCTACCCCATATATCAATAGACCGCTATACCATAGTTCTCAAGACTTTGGAAGTCTATATTATCAGATATGACTAGACTTTGTTTAATGAATAACAGCGTTGATGGTGATGTGCTATATCCAATAGTAAGTGTCGCTCTAATGTGTTCCTCAGGTGAAAGTGTGGGATCTAACCAGACGTGTATGCGTCCGCACAATCCAGGCCCATGAGGGCTTTGTTCGGGGAATGGTTGTCCGATTCTGTGGCACTTCCTTCTTTACGGTAACCTTTTTGACATTTGTAACAACTTAGATTAGAAGATGAAAGTCTTTCATGAGATCTGTATTTGAACCATCTAAGTCCATAATATTTATCCATATAATGTATAATTTATGGGTAAGGGTTCCGGTTCGGGGAGTGGTCAAAATAAATGATGGAGTTGGATGGTTCTTCATTTTGGGCGGGAACCCCTTTTGGTGTTAGCATTATGTTATGCTTTAGCTATTGAAAAATAGCAGATCTACAAGCTACGAGTGGCGCGCTACGAGCTTGTAGGTCTGCTATTTTTGAAAAATGTAAGAACAACTGACATAGAAACATTACTTTTTCAGGAAACTGTCAGGATTTAGAAGACATTTTTAGAATCTGATCTCAGGTCAAAATGGGTTAACCTACTAGGAGTTTGGCAGTGGGTAAAACTATCGTGTGTGTGTGTGTGTGTGTGTGTGTGTGTGTGTGTGTGTGTGTGTGTGTGTGTGTGTGTGTGTGTGTGTGTGTGTGTGTGTGTGTGTGTGTGTGTGTGTGTGTGTGTGTGTGTGTGTGTGTGTGTGTGTGTGTTTGAGACAGGTCGGTGATGACAGGACCATCAAACAGTGGAAAATGGAGGCACCAGGCTATGGAGAGGAAGAGGAGCCCCTCAGCACTATTCTTGGCAAGGTACTGTATAGTTGACGTGGCTGTATCGTTTCCACAGCTCATCAGAGCCAGTCGTGCAACAGTTAATGGAACTGATCAATTTAATGGACTAGGGCCTTACCCGTTCTCATATATGAACAGGAAATGATGTACAGTACAGTGTGGGTAATGCAATATAATTGATCACATTGATTGGGAGGAAATTGTTAATGGATGATGTTGGGAAATTGGGTTGAAAATGTATGTTATAGATCATTAACACCTTGACCTATTTAATCCATTAATAAAATGTGCCCATCGTCAGCAAGCGCCTCTAGGCTGTGGACTGTAGAGCGATGCGATCAGTTTTCATAGCACTAATTTGACGGAGATTATCAATGTCCGTCTCGGGCACATGACCGTGCACTAAGGCTGAACGATTCATCGTTTTCAAACCGAAAATGCGATTTGAAATCACGCGATTAGCAAATCTCAAAGGCTGCAATCTTTTCTTAAATCATAATATTCAACCCGGAGCGTGTCTGATCCAGCATTTACAACACGGCTGTACTGTGCTCTCTATTCTAACCAAGTGTCCCTGCAGTGCATGTGACTGCAGTGCATGTGTACACACTCGCCCAGTGCCCAAAAAAACCAAAGTCATCATTTACGTCTACTCTGCTCTGTGTTCAGTGCGTTGATGCTAATGCTATCATGCTAGAAGTCAGCAGCAAACGATGAGCAGATGCAAGCATAGCTTCTGCGGAGCCCGAAGAAACTTTCTTAAGTCTGCACAATTTAATCCCAAAGAGATCAGGCACTTCGGGGATATGGCATTATTTTGGTTTGGACGTCCAACAAGAGAGTTTTGTGCAAGACCTGTCATGGTACAGTGACAGTCGTAGCAACACCACACAAACCTTCGCATGGCACAGGCGCTGTCCTGCTGTCCTGTCCCCTGTTTATTTTAATGCTACATTGTCGTCGTCCCCCATTCTGGTGAACCGGTCCCCGTTGTGGTGCATGTACATTTGTAATGATTTGTCTGAGCGAGGTCCGCAAAATTGTACCGAGATCCGAGTAGAGCGGTCATTAAAAAAGAGCTTATACACCAGGACCCGTGGTGGGGAAATAGCCGTCCAACAAGCGCATAAACATTAAAGTTATGAGCTTGTCTTAAACCTCAGACAAAATTATCTCTAATAATTGATAGCCTTATTATGTCATCACATCTGTCAAAATGTAGCCTACACTTATGCAAAGCATTGTGCTTTTATTTGGTTAAAAAAAATCCAACCCGTGTGAAGTGAGGGGCGCTCTTATCATCGTACATCTTCATGACGTAAAATAGACACTAGGCCTATGTCTTTGCTCAGACAGTCAGACACTGACATAAAATTGTCAATGGGAATTGATGATTAGATAACTGTAGCCTAATAGCAATTGCACTTAAATAGAAAGTCTGGAAATTACATTGCATTTATGGTCTGTATCCAGAGAGATATTTACAATTATTTAATTGCGCCAGACAGCCGACAGCTTTTCTTAAATTTATAATAGCGGTAGATAATGTAGTCACCCTGATAAAGGCATAGGGTTGAGCCCTACAAACCCTCCTGTGCGCTCAGATCAGCCAACGCAGGGAAGATGGAAGTCTCTCTCGGACAGGTCATCCTCAAGTAGTGGAAGTACCTTCACTAAAACCACCGGGACAACCCTTCTCCCTTCTGGCTCCAAAATTATGGAATGTACTTCCCACTGCAATTAGAACTGCAGACTTCCCCCCCACCCCCCCACTTTGATAACTACTGGTATAAAGGGTGAGTGAGTTGACCATAAATGGCTGGAATGGTTTATCTCACACACTTTATGGTTGTATTCTTGAATTTTGCAGGCAATCACAAAACGCTTTTAAAATATATGTTTGGCTCATTTAGCAGCTTATGAAATGCATCTATTGCCTTTAAATAGGACTGCTAGGAGAAATACAGTAGCCTCTAGCAATAAAGACATGTCATGCCCCATTTCCTTTTTGGCTCTCATTATTCTGTTTTAGTAAACAAACACAGAATAAGTTAACCAGAAATAAGCACAGAAATATTAGACCTGTCAAATTGGATGCATGATTTATTTTACTCTACTATGACGCGACGACAAGCATTCATCTAATGGACGTACGTTTGAAAGGGCTTAAACGACAGTAGGGCAGGGCTATCGTATTACATGTAATCTGAAGCCAAGGGTTGTTGCTATTTTAATAATTACAGCAACAACCCTGGGAAACTAAAGCTTCTTTCCACGAACAATCAGATACACGAACGAACTGATAAACAGAGTGAAATAGGGAATAGGGAAGCTTAATAGACACTATTAAGCTCGAATTTCACCTTTCTAAACTAACATTTGTTTATGTATTTTTAGAACATAGCCTACTGTGAAGTTGTTCACACAAAGTTCACCTAACCTTGCTACTACAGGGAAAACGTGCATATGATATATATGATTATTTACTCTTTTTTGCACTCTATATTCTATCCATTTGTTTGCTGTGTTGGCTGTTATATTATGTTATATATATTAATAATAATAATGGATTTTATTTATAACGCACTTTATATTCGTGAGAATCTCAAAGTGCTACAGCAAATGAATAAAAGCAAAAGAAACAAACACACCATTAAAAACATCTAATAGAACAGGAACATTTAAAACATAAGGGCAAGGCTATAAAAATGCTTTGGTAAAAAGGAAAGTTTTTAGTCCTCTTCTTAAAAGTGTCGACCGACTGTGGGGCTCTCAGGTGGGCGGGGAGAGCGTTCCACAGTTCGGGGGGCGACCGACCGGTCACCCATGGTGCGTAGGTTAGTCTTATATCATGTTATATGTTGTATATTTGCTGCTGCATTGTCTGAGGGAAGCCAAACTAAAATTAGTCTTACTCTGGTATACCTGTACACAAGATGTAACAATAAAGTACACCCTTGAACCTAAAATGATGATGTCTCCACCACCACAGACGGTGTTCACGGGCATCGACCATCACCAGAGTGAGGGCGTCTACGTGACGTGCGGGCAGCACGTGGACGTGTGGGACGAGCAGAGGAGCAGTCCCGTGCGCTCCTTCTCCTGGGGCGACGCCAGCTTCAGCTCCGTGCGCTTCAACCCCGTAGAGGTGAGGAGCCGCCGCGCTACGCTGAAAGACCACGCTACCCATTAAGACCTGAGGCCGCATCTGTGTCGCCTTATAGCTTTTAACCCATTCTGACCTGAGATCAGATTCTAAAAATGTCTATTACATCCTGACAGTTTCATTATTAACCCATTCTGACCTGAGATCAGATTCTAAAAGTGTCTTCGATTTTTCAAAAATAGCAGACCTACAAGCTCGTATCGCGCCACTCGGTGGCGCGATATGAGCTTGTAGATCTGCTATTTTTCAATAGCTAAAGCATAACATGATGCCAACACCAAAATGGGTGCCCGGTCAGAATGGGTTAACCACTTTAACCATTATTTTAACCCATTCTTAGACCTGAAACCGATTTCTTTAAAAGAAAAAGTCTTCTAAATCGGTTTTCTGGAAAAAGAACATTTTTTTTATGTCAGTGGGTGCTCAACCTTTTTCATGTCAAGGACCCCCAGAATTTTATTTGGCTGCGGACCCCCATCTGAAAATGTGTAGTTCCAGGGACCCCCCAGAAGCAAATATTTGAGTTAAAACATTCGCTCTGAAAGAATATAAATTCAAAGATTTGCGCCACATTTTCACAAATTAAAAAAAATAGCTAATCTACAAGCTTTTAGTGTGGCACTCGGTGCCGTACTATGAGCTTGTAGATCTGATATCTTTCAATACCTAAAGTATAACATAATGCTTAAAACACCAAAAGGGGTTCCCGTCTTGAATGGGTTAAACTTATTTTTTGACTCTGTTTATCATTAGGATTTAATCAATTCAGATTTCTTATTTTTTATGGGTACCAGGTTCTTGCCAATTTGGATTCAGTTCCCACTTGAAACGGAATTCCAACCTAAACGAGGGCATCACCTTCTTCTTCTTAACACTTATTCTTGTCTTTCCACAGACGGACATTCTTGCGAGCTGTGCTAACGACAGAAGCGTAGTGCTGTACGACATGAGAGATTCTGCCCCACTTAAAAAGGTAACAGTGTTTAACCCATTCTGAACGGGCACCCATTTTGGTGTTGGCATCATGTTATGCTTTAGCTATTGAAAAATAGCAGATCTACAAGCTCATATCGCGCCACCGAGTGGCGCGATACGAGCTTGTAGGTCTGCTATTTTTGAAAAATCAAAGACACTTTTAGAATCTGATCTCAGGTCAGAATGGGTTAAGAATGAAACTGTCAGGATGTAATAGACATTTTTAGAATCTGATCTCAGGTCAGAATGGGTTAATAACCACACAGAACCCTACAGTCCCTATTATGTCATGGTTGTTGTTGTTGTCGGGCAGAAACCTCCATATGTTAACTTTTTGTGTTTTTTTTAATCCTCAAAAGCACCATATGAGGTTTCCACCCGCCAGGCAGAGACGTCATAATAGAGGAATATTCTGTGAAAATAGCCGATCTACAAGCTCGCTTGTATGTAGATCGGCTACCCTAGAAAAACTCTGGATCTGGGTTCCAGGGCGTGGCTGGCCCCCAGACATAACAATGATAAAATAGTGCCAACAGTAAGAGGTGCACATGCACATTCTTCTAGTCTCTGGAGCTTTCCATGCCCTGGTTAAACAAAGTTTGTATTGGAAACACAAGTGTAAATGATCTTAATCTTTGTCTTTCTTTCTCCCTCCCACAGCTTGTTATGAGTATGAACAGCAACACACTGTGCTGGAATCCAATGGAAGCCTTTTACTTCACTTGTGCAAATGAAGACTACAAGTGAGCACACTGTCATTATTTATAGACTGCTGTTAACCTAGTTCATTGTTTTGTTATTTGAGTTCAAGGTCCGTTTCTGCTACACAGTAATCAATAATTTTTATATAATCGATCAGTCGGTAGCTTTCAACCCTTTTTACATCAAGGTCCATTATTTATTCTGCATATGAGCCACGGAACCACCATTTGAGATTTAGCCTCTCAGACCCAAAACTAAAGGCTCATCATACATAGTCTGGAATTTCGGTGATTATAGGTGACCACCGAACTACAACATGACGTCACGAGCCACGGTGAAGAGCAAACCACCGTCACCGCTCCAGCCCTGCTCTCAGTTTTTACTCACCACCACCGCTCAACGTTATTTCAGCTCCGGTGGTCAGCTCACCACCGGAGCGGTGGTCACCTCACCACCGAAAATCCAGACTATGAATAGGCCTTTAGAATATGTCGCTGTGACGTCATGTCAAGCAGGGAGCTGTTTCTTGTTTCTGTTTCTTCAGGAGCATTATTTTATAGTTATTATTATTATTATTATGCCTAAATATGGATATGCCAGACGTCAATGCAAATCAGCGCTGCTAGGCAACCATTTCTGTTGTGTCTGATGCGACAGAAAAGAAGAGATGGATAAAATAAATAGAATAGCTGGTTCTGAACACAATCAAAGCGAGCTTAACGAAGAGATGGATGAAGGAAATGAAAGAGCCGGGCCTAAAAATCAACTGTATAATTTATTCTACGAATGCATGGATGGAACAAGTGAAAGAATGGCCAAACTTGAAGACTCTCTAAGTGAGCTTAAAGAAGAGTTGGGTTTAAGAAATGACAAAGTATCTGAGCTTGAACACAAATTTAAGACAGACAATCAACATCTGAAGAGCTTAATCCAAGTGACAGGTGATAATGTCAATGATGGCCCAGGCGGTGGTGTAACCATCTGGGCACCCGACTGGTAATCCAGTCACAGTGTGCCGCGGGTTCGACTCCCGAGCCCGACACGGCCTTTACTGCATGTCTTCCCCCATCTCTCTCCCGTTTCCTGTCAGCCTACTAGTAGTCTGTCCCTTAAAAAAAACAATAAAAAAGGTGTAAGCCGCAAAAAAAAATTTATCTTCGATAATGTCAATGATAATGTGGATTTAAGAAATGACAGAATAGCCGAGATTGAACACACTCAAAGAAAACTTAAGAAAGACACTGAACATCTGACGAGCTTAATCGAAGCGACAGGTGATGATGTTAATGATAAAGTCAGTCATCTGCAGTCAGAGCACTCAACCCTCTCACGCCAAGTGAAAAGTCTGGAGCAGTCGAGCAGAGATGCCGTTCCGGCTGAAGAGGAGCTGCTTTGCAGGGGCCCGGGTTGAAAACCACTGTAATAGATTATTTATTATAATGGATTACCTCCATTGACTTACACACCCCATCATCTTGACTGTGTTTCTTGTCTCTCAACCAGTCTGTACACATACGACATGCGCCACCTGGATAAACCGGTTACGGTGCACATGGACCACGTCTCTGCCGCCTTAGATGTCGACTACGCCCCGACAGGGAGGGAGTTTGTCTCCTCCAGTTTTGACAAGACCATCCGCATCTTCGCCAAGGACAGCGGGCAGAGCAGGTCAGTAAGGCCGGCCACACATGATGGCTGCCGTGGTCATTTGTTTTGAACCTATTAAGACCTGAGGCCTGTAGAGGGTAATGCACTATGCACCTGACATCATCATCATACCCGGAACGCCTACTGAGTGGCAAAAAACGACTTTCTGGCCTTGACAGCCCATACACATCCAAACAGAAAAGTCCTATCTTGTTGCATTAAACAACGTTAAACAACGTTAAACTCACTTTAGGCACGTGCATACCCTTTATTCTCTAAAGGCCTTCTAAATCAGTAGTTCTTCTCACACTTTCAAGATGTTTCAAAAACGTAACAAAAATAAATAGCAGATGTACAAGCTCGACACATGTGAACGGTCACGCACTGTGAGCTTTTTCATCTGCGGGCCGTAAGGATATTGCAAGTGGGCCTCCAAATAAATGGCAAAACACTAAGGCTTAGTCAAGATATACAAAACTAAAGAACAAGTTGGGCTGTAACTGTCAATTGTTTTCTCAGCAAAATGTTCTATCAATAATGTTTTTGAATAATAGAGAAGGGTTTATTTGTTACATTTTCATTTTTCGTTCTGGGCAGTCAACAGATGGGTTTGAAAAAAAAAACCCGGAGATTAACTGTTGTACCCCTAGTGCCGCCATATTGACTTGTTTTGCTATCGTGCGTTTCTCAGGGAGATCTACCACACCAAACGCATGCAGCATGTCATCTGTGTCAAGTGGTCCGCTGACAACAAGTACATCCTCAGTGGTTCTGACGAGATGAACATTCGACTGTGGAAAGCCAACGCCGCGGAGAAGCTGGGGATGGTGAGTCTCGTCTCAATCCACCAGATTCTACAAACTGTCTTCCAAATCCTGACGGTTTTCTGAATAACCTATGTTTCTAAATCCTGGCAGTCTGAATAACCTATGTTTCTATATCAGTGGTGCTCCAATTATTTAATGTCAAGGACCCCGAAAATGATATGTAATTGGCCGCCGACCCCCATCTGAAAATATGTTGTTCCAGGGACCCCCCCCCCCAGAAGCAAAGTTTAAAAAGTTTGCTGTGAAAGAATATATATTCAAAGACTTGCACACCTTTCTTTTCAAAATCTAAAATATCAGATCTACAAGCTCGTAGCACAGTTTAGTATTTAATTTTAAAAGTGAGTGAACCTACCTCAAACCCTAACCTAACCATAACCGAAAGCACGGAGCAGCGCATGTTCGCCGACCTTTGGACTATTGGCCTAAATTCGGCCATAGGCTCTTGGCCAAATCTGCCCAAATGTGATGACCTCATCACATTTGTGATGATTGCTATGGCGGTTTTTGGTAATTGTGTGGTCACATGAATTGGAAGATGTATCATACCAAAATATAAACTAGACGTGTAGTGTAGAATACAAAAATCTTACAGTCACCTTAGGTGGTGCCAATATTGTCAAAATATAAGTGTTGGCCCCGCACTAATTTGGCCATTCATATCTTTAGCCACAGCACCCCCCTGTGTTTGACCTTATATTTTAGTTGGCTCCATTCTCACAACACAGGCCCCTGACCTCTTGCCTTCCTAAACAGCCAGTGGTGGAAAGCAACTCAAGTACTGTACTTGATTTAAATTACTTGAGAACTAAATAAATTCGGTACTTCTCTGTACATCTCAGAGGCAAAGGTAACCTTTTCTCGCCACAAAAAATATTTTGACAGCTTTACTTAATTTGTAGATTTAGATTAGAATTACAAAACATTTTACAGCTGTGGCTATTTGAAAATAATATTGGTACTTTAAGTATATCGTCTGGTGGAAACTTCATTATTCTAAAACTGTTACTTTTCAGCATTCGATTACAAAAGTCGACGAGCTCTGCGACATGTTTCTTGCTTTTAATATGATGCTGTAGTATGATCAAGTAGGGCGT
Organism: Protomyctophum parallelum; assembly: GCF_964188405.1. NCBI lineage: Eukaryota > Metazoa > Chordata > Actinopteri > Myctophiformes > Myctophidae > Protomyctophum > Protomyctophum parallelum. The sequence continues at coordinate 9,684,273 of NC_139698.1, read as the reverse complement.
TGAACACAAAGTTAAATTATGGAGTTAAGAGGTTTCTGCCAAAACTATATTTTGATAACAATACCTTTAAAATGTTGAATACAGGCGTCTATCTACTGTACGTGTAACAGAGTATTTCTATATTGCTACCTTTACTCTAGTAAAAAAATAATTAGTAAAACAATCTGAGTACTTCTTCCCCCACGGAGAGTAGGTGAAGGTGCCAGGAATGCCAGCAGTGCCACTTGCCAAATGCTTTGATGGATGCTGACTTAGCCCATTCTGACCGGGCACCCATTTTGGTGTTGGCATCATGTTATGCTTTAGCTATTGAAAAATAGCAGATCTACACGCTCATAGCACGCCACCGAGTGGCGCGCTACGAGCTTGTAGGTCTGCTATTTTTTTTAAATCGAAGAACGACTGACATAGAAACATAGCTTTTTCAGAAAACTGCCAGGATGTAGAAGGCATTTTTAGAATCTGATCTCAGGTCAGAATGGGTTAGAGAAGAATCACTCCCAATAAGTACAATGTACCGATTGGCACGGCGGCTCTCTGGTGGCAGATGCAAAGTACAAAGAAAAAAAGTCCAACGGTTTCGTCTTGTGTTCGTCTGTGTTTCTCTACAAATAATTTCCAAAACGAGACTCGATTGTGTACTGTAACTAAACTGTAATCTCACTTAACCCATTCTGACCTGAGATCAGATTCATACGAGGTTTCCGCCGGACACACACTGGTCTGATGAACCCATTCTGACCTGAGATCAGATTCTAAAAATGTCAGTCGCTCTTCGATTTTTCAAAAATAGCAGACCTACAAGCTCGTATCGCGCCACTCGGTGGCGCGATATGAGCTTGTAGATCTGCTATTTTTAAATAGCTAAAGCATAACATGATGCTGACACCAAAATGGGTGCCCGGTCAGAATGGGTTAAAACTTCCAAGTTGAGTTTTAATATCTTTTAAGCACCGTGTATATGGCTTTACGCACAATGCTGGTCTGTGTCAGCAGAAATGTACCTAATGCTGTGTGTTGCTCGTCTGTCTAATTAGCTCCTTTAAAATATTGGGGAAGGCCTCGCGTGCCCAAAACGCAATTTATGGATGAATAACAGAGATCAATGGGATATCCCTGTGCTCTGTCCAAGAGCCATCTTTCATCCTCAATCGGATTCACTCTTTCTTATTCCCTTAACCCATTTTGGACTGAAGTCGATTAAAAAAAAGGCTTCTAAATGACCGTTTTCTTTTGTGGAAAAACCAATGTTTCGATATCGGTGGTGCTCAACCTTTTTCATGTCAAGGACCCCCAGAATTATCTGTATTTGGCTGCGGACCCCCATCTGAAAATATGTTGTTCCAGGGACCCCCCCCCCAGAAGCAAAGTTTTAATTAAAAAACATTCGCTTGTCAAAGAATATATATATTCAAAGATTTGTGTCCCATTTTATGAGCTTGTAGATCTGCTATTTTTCAATAGCTAAAGTATAACATAATGCTTTAATTAAACCACCAAAAGGGGTTCCCGCCCAGAATGGGTTAATGCAGCTCCGGGGTGGAAAATTGGCCAAGTTTTGGCACTTGTTTTACTGTCACTGTATAAGAGGGGAGATTTATTCGGAAGCTTTGCACTTAAACAGATCAGACAAGCCCTGCTCCTATCAGCAGTTTGGATCAGCCAATCACTTAAAGCCCAGGCACTCTGAACATAATGAAGCATTAACAATCAAGTTGTACTGAAAGGGGTCTTTAATTATGGAGAAATGCTGAATCAAGCCTTATGTCTCTGTCTGATCTCGCTGAAGGAGGCATCGCAACTGGACCGGCTGTTGAGTTCGCTCGCTGTCACGCTGCGATATATACCGCTCGTGGCTCGTTTCTGATGCCTTAACCCATTCTGAACGGGCACCCATTTTGGTGTCAGCATCATGTTATGCTTTAGCTATTGAAAAATAGCAGATCTACAAGCTCATATCGCGCCACCGAGTGGCGCGATACGAGCTTGTAGGTCTGCTATTTTAGAAAAATCGAAGAGCGACTGACATTTTTAGAATCTGATCTCAGGTCAGAATGGGTTAATCAGACCAGTGTGTGTCCAGTGGAAACCTCGTATGAATCTGATCTCAGGTCAGAATGGGTTAACAATGGGAAGGCATCGGAAACGACTCTGCCCTTTAGCCGCCACAGTGTCAAATAGACCAATAACCCACCTGTGGGCCGTGACCATAGTTGAAGTGGGCCCCCACTTAATTGGCAAAAGACTGATACCGTTGCTGTCGGGCAGAATCCCCCCCCACCCACTCCCTCCTGTAAATGAACTCCCTACTGGATCATACTACAGTGTCACAGAAAATCATCAAAAGTAGGCACATCTATGATCTACAAATAATTGCTTTTAAAACTTGAAATTGGTGTTTTCACTCTGATAACGATGAATGGGAACTTTAAAGTATAATACGTTTTGTTCCATTCAGCCGAGCTGGGCCATAATTCAATTTGATTGATTTGGTCATTAAAATAAACATGCCATGAAGTTGCACAGCAGCCCCACCCATCTGACCACTTTCACGTGTGGTTAACCGATAGGCTGCCATTTTAAGTGGGTGGATATCGAATGCTTTCAACATTTTCCAGTGGACCCTGATCCGGAAAAGGTTGGAATAAACCTCTGAATTAGATGTATTAACCCATTTTGACCTGATCAGATTCTAAAAATGTCTTCTACGTCCTGACAGTTTTCTGAAAAAGCTATATGTTTCTATGTCGGTCGTTCTTTGATTTTTCAAAGATAGCAGACCTACAAGCTCGTAATGCTAACACCAAAAGGGGTTCCCGCCCAAAATGGATTAACCCATTCTGAACGGGAACCCATTTTGGTGTTAGCATCATGTTATGCTTTAGCTATTGAAAAATAGCAGATCTACAAGCTCATATCGCGCCACCGAGTGGCGCGATACGAGCTTGTAGGTCTGCTATTTTTTTGAAAAATCGAAGAACGACTGACATTTTTTAGAATCTGATCTCAGGTCAGAATGGGTTCATCAGACCAGTGTGTGTCCGGCGGAAACCTCGTATGAATCTGATCTCAGGTCAGAATGGGTTAAGGCCTAGAGCGGGCTGACAAAAGTCGACATTATTAGCTCTTCCTTTTTCTCTTTTTAATCTTTGAGGGGCACCGGCGCCGCATGTCATTGAAATGTGCTGATACTGTATTTAGGCTAAGCAGTACAATCTAGTGCAGCACTGGTAGAGAACACTATATTTTAGTTTAAATATGATGACCTATTTGATATATAGGACATTACTTTACTGTTTTTTTGCTTCTTAGAAATCATTTTTCCTGTTTGGATACATGTGATTGCTAATGAAGAATCTTAGTTGGGTGTATTCTGATTCTGTGTCTTATATCATCTGTTACATTAGGCACAATCATTTACAACCCCACTGAGTGTGGTCAGTTTGGATACATAAGGTTGATGCTTCTAACTAACCAGACGGACATTTTTTGATTGTGTTAGAAGTATTTCAGTTGGCTTGGCCGGCTCGCCTTCCTTCCTATATCTCCTCAGACTCTTACCAAAAATGTCATACTGTAAATAACATTTAACAGTAAGTGGAGGTACAGTAGGGTGTTCCAACAGGATCAGCAGCTATCAGCTCTTCTCAAACAAATTGAAACTGAGAAAAATCATTGCTTTTAATTAGAATGAAAGCCCACAAGGAAGGGTGCACTTAAAGGACCTCAGCTGAGGCTCAGAGTCTGTGAGGGCCAGAGGTTTTTATGAGAGAGATGGAGGCATGAGAGATGGTTTGATCTGTTGTGTTCGCTTTTTTTTTACAGACATTGATTCAGATTTGAATGTTAAGGTTGTCAGTCTGCAGTTAACTGCTTACTGTTATCCAGGCCAATGTTTATTTCATTTCCTAGGCAGCAGATCAAAGTAAAGCGTACTTAACTGTCGGTAATGGACGAAGCGACACGCACAAATGTAACTCTTTGTTTTCAATGCTTTCATTAGGGCTGCAACTATCAATTTTTGTTTCTTCAAATATTGTATTCTATTGGATGACTTTTTTGATTAATAATAATAATAATAATCGAGAAGGGTGTTTCAATCGATTAGTTTGATTAACTGTTGGCACCTCTAAATGTTTTCATGTTTCCATCAAGACACAGAATTGAAATGAGGCATCTGCATAGACCCGTTGGTTCTATTGCTGGAGATGGAACTGATGGAAGGGTATTTCGTTTTGAATCCGTCCCGCCGCAGTTTAAGCAGTTGCTCCTGCCAGAAAAGGGAGTATCTTGCCCATGGAGCAGTTTGTCTCCTGCAATCGAAACCGGGTGAAAAGAGCTTGAAGCTAATGGAGAAGGCATTCAATATAAAGGCACTGTATAGGTCAGTTATTTGAAGGATCAGTGCTGTGCAGAACTGTTGGTACAAACGTAGTGGAATTTTGGCTATATCAGTGATATATTATTAAAACCATCTTGGCCTCTTATAATTCCACTGCTCGGCCACCCACTACCTAATTTTCTTCGCATTTCTTTTTTCTCTTTGTTATTGTGTATATGCTTATTCACTTTGCTGGCTGGACTCTCTTCACCACTCATGCAGCCTAATTCTGTCCCCTTATACACCGTTGTCTTAGGGCTGCGACTATCCATTATTTACTTAGCAATTATTCTATTGATTATTTTCCTGGGCTAATCGAGTAATCGATCAAGCACTTAAAGGACAACTTTAGTTTTTTTCAACCAAGGTTCATGTTTTAGGTTGTTATTAGAGAAAGTAAAAGATGAGTGTTAATTTTTCTTCATTTGCTGCTTTCTTTCGTTTTAGGGATTTTAGCGTTTTTTTGACAGGGGGGGGGCGGGGGCATTCGAGCATGGGGCTAAATATGTATTTCTTTACAAAATGTTATGGCGATTTATTTTTTTATTATTTACTATAGTCCTAATATACCCCAGGAAATTACATCTGGCCACGGAAGATCACAGGATCTACTGAATGTGAAGGTAGCCTATTGGGGGGGAAGCCACACTGTGTGTATAGGCTCAATATGTCAGTTTGACACATTCAGTAGATCTCGTGATCTTTTGTGGCCAGATGTAATTTCTTGGGGTTTAGTAGGACTAGAGTAAATAATAAAAAAATAAATCGCTATAACATTTTGTAAAAAAATACATATTTAGCCCCATGCTCGAATGCCCCCGCCCCCCCCCCCCCCCCCCCTGTCATAAACAGCCAAAATCCCTAAAACGAAAGAAAGCAGCAAATGAAGAAAACATTACATTCATCTTTTACTTTCTCTAATAACAACCTAAAACATGAACCTTGGTTGAAAAAAACTAAAGTTGTCCTTTAACCACTGTTTTTGCCACATGGTGACGTGCAAACAAATAGGGAAATAGCAGATCTACAAGCCCACAATGCATCATGAATGATGCAATGTATTGTCAGCAAGTAGATTGGCTAAATTTCATTTATATATATATATATATATTTTTTTTTTTAAGATATTTTTTTGCGGCTTACGCCTTTTATTGATTTTTGAAGGGACAGACAGTAGGCTGACAGGAAACGGGAGAGAGATGGGGGGATGACATGCAGTAAAGGCCGTGTCGGGTCCGGGAGTCGAACCTGCGGCACACTGCGACTGGATTACCAGTCCGGTGCCCAGACCGTTACGCTACGGCCTGGGCCTATATTTTTTATTTTAAGACACTTAAATCGGTTAACTGTCTGCACCGCTACTGTCTTCCATTTAGGGGTGTCTAGCCGTTAATAATAATTATTATTATAGCTCAGATTTATATAGCGCTTTTCTAAATACCCAAAGCGCTTTACAAGGGAACACTAGGAACAGACTTTATTAAGAGAGGAAAAAAAAAAAGGAAAACATAACAGATACAGGGTTAAAAAGATAAAAGGATAAACGAGACCTCAGCTGGGGAAAGCTATTCTGAAGAGGTAGGTTTTAAGAAATTAGTAACCGACAAACACTAACGGCTAATGGGGGGGGGGGGGGGGGGATGATGTGCTAGCTGATAGATATATATTTGTTTCCAGTTGCTTCAATCGTTTCACTTTGGTCGTGCAGGTCAGCGTTAGTAAAAAGAAAGAAAAAAGCCCCTTTGCACCAGCTCACTCTTTTTCATGCAAGATCTATAGCTGTCTTCCACCTCCCTCGAGTGGTGGATTATATTATTGATATATTGTGATACAACAGATATAAAAAGTACACAGACATTTGGGAGTGTAACCAAATGAACCCGCTCATTCCATGTTGTGGTCTGGAAACACCTTTAGGCTACTGGGAAAGTGTGCGTGCGCATCATTGTGTTCACGACAACGCACGGAACCTTGTGGCTGCTTCTTAACGGTTAATTTGCCGACAAGGTAACCGGTTAATAAAATGTCTCAATTTGGCTACCCCTACATCCATTCACACCATTGTTTTCTTTTTTTTCTCCCATTTTATACCCTCCCTGTGTTCATATTGCAATTTTTACCAGTTGTTCTCAAAGTGGGGTCCGGAGACCACCAGAGGTCCTTGATAGGGTTCCCGGTGCTCCTGAATGGACCCTTTTACATGTCTGTGTACAAATAGAACCAAATGGACCCTTACGGATCCAAATGGTTCCATTTGTGCACTCTCAGTGTTAACGGGGGTCCGTGACTCCGTGGCCTAATCTAATTAAAAACAACATATTTTCTACTCTTCCCGTAGCTGGCGCCCAGAGAGAGGGAAGCTGTGAACTACAACGAGAAGCTGAAGGAGAAGTTCCAGCACCATCCTAAGATCCGACGCATCGCAAAACACCGTCACCTGCCCAAGCCCGTCTACAACCAGGCCAAGGAGCTGGTTATCATGAAGGACTCCCGACGCAGGAAGTATGGGCTCTTGTTATTTAGTTTCCACATCGGAGACCTTTCGCCTGTAATGTCATGCCCATACTGTAGGGATCTATTACTGATTGGTTATTTATTTTATGATATTGCACCCTTACTCAGGAAGTAGGCCAGATGCAGGAAGTATGGGCTCTTGTTATTTAGCTTTGATACTTTGGCGACAAAATCAAATAATGGAAATGTGCGTTTTTCTATATATATAAACTTTACTTTACGTTGGCAGCTGATCTACAAGATCACAAAATCCCATATATCCCATTGTTCTGTGTAAGGAGATCTTATACTGTATAGCAAAATGTAGAAATGCACACCTGTGACGCCGTTTGTGTCATTTTGCGTTATCAGCAGCGATACTTTGCATCATAATGTGTTTGATGTCACAGGCGTACACTTATGCGTTTTACGGGAGAGATATCAAGCCACCTGTCAGTCTATGGGTTAGACTCCAATGCGGTGCATCGAGTTTGGCCGAGCATCTATAGAGCACCGAAGTCTGACGTCACTTTCAGTAGAGGGCGTCAGTCCCCAGGTTCATGTATTTGTTTAGTTGCATTGAAATCCCCATTGAGGCGATTTTAGATCGCCTCATATAACAACTGTGTTTGAAAAATAAACATGTCACCCCGGCCGCTTCACTCATATGGATATGAAGAATCAACTGACTGAGAGAAAACGCTAATGTTACTGCTGCTGAATTAGTTACATTTTCGCTAGAAGAAGACTGTATCATATATGAGTGACTGACTGTTGCAAACGATACAGAGACACCTCCCTGACAATAACGCCGAGACAGCTTGTTTATTTTTGGACCACAACGCTTATAGTAGACGATATTAAGATCACCCCATGTTATTCTCCATAGAGAAATTACTTCCGCGAACCAGGGGAATCGTCGGGATGAGCGAGTTACGTCAGGACTTCGGTGCTCTATACCACTCGTCTGCGAAGAATAAAGCCTGGTCACAACATAAAGGCAGAGAGTACATAGCTTTGGAAGTGTCGGCCGGGAACATCCGTCAGATGTATAATGTAAACAGATTTGGAAAGTGTCACCGTCATTTCCTTGGGGGGGGGGGGGGGGGTGATCTTTGCCTCTGCACGCACTCCTACATCTTGGGGCGGTGGCACCTGTCAGTGGGAACGTTGAACTTGAGGTGTAGGACGGAGGCACTGCCTGCATCCTCCCGGTGGGGGCTCCTCACTGGCAGGTGAGCCAGTAGGATACAACTGCAGTGGCAACACAGAATTCCTCTGTGGGGAGGAAGACATAAAGCCTACACTGGCAGGAAAAAGGGGTAAACACTTTGGCTACTCTAAATTAAAGAAATTTATAAATATAGAAAATAAATGTTCTTATGAATTATGTTTTAGGGGATTTAGGTTCAAACTCTGAAATTTCCCCTTTGGGTTTAAAATGAATACACATACATATATACAATCCTTTAAATTGAATCCATCAAAAAACTTGACAGTATTTCGGAAGAAGAACATAGGGTCTTATGAAGAAATCAGATTTCATAGCTTAGTCCTATCCTGGCCTTTGTCCCAGAGTGTTAGGAGAACCTCATTTTGTAGATGATAACTCCAGCTGCTGCCATCATCTGACTAGAGCCCATGCCACAATTTTAATCCAATGCCAATCCCGATTCTTAGACCAGATACCCATTTTGACTATGTTGTCAAAATGCAACATTTTCTAATCAATTTGAAAAAGTTTGATTTGGTTAAAGTTTCTGTTTTGAGGACATTCAACTAGATCAAAAAGGTTAGCACTTAAAGGGACATTCCACTCATTTTCAACATTTTACTATGTCATTAATATACCTTAGAGCTGCTGTGTAGAAATAATACAAAAAAGTCCCCCTATTCTGTCTTTCCTAGAACTGGAGGTCTGAAAAAAAATCATTAACATGGTTAATCACATCTTGATGATGTCATCAAGATGTGATTCACCATGTTAATGATTTTCTTTGTTAATGATTTTTCTAGGAAACACAGAATGGGGGGGGACCTTTTTATTGTTTCCACACAACACCTCTAAGGTATATTAATGACATGGTAAAATGTTGAAAATGAGTGGTATTTAACCCATTCTGACCGGGCACCCATTTTGGTGTTGGCATCATGTCATGCTTTAGCTATTGAAAAATAGCAGATCTACAAGCTCATATCGCGCCACCGAGTGGCGCGATACGAGCTTGTAGGTCTGCTATTTTTGAAAAATCGAAGAACGACTGACATTTTTTAGAATCTGATCTCGGGTCAGAATGGGTTTATCGGACCAGTGTGTGTCCCAGTGGAAACCTCGTATGAATCTGATCTCAGGTCAGAGTGGGTTAAGTCCTAAAAACATGATGGGCAGGGCTATTTTTGGAGAAGTTTCCCATTCATGACATGCCCAAAATAGGGACGGCAGGTTTGAAAGTGGTTAGAAATTGGCACATAATGGGCTGCATAATTGCACAGAAGTCAAATACAGAAGTCAAATAACCCATTCTGACCTGAGATCAGATTCATACGAGGTTTCCGCCGGACACACACTGGTCTGATGAACCCATTCTGACCTGAGATCGGATTCTAGAAATGTCAGTCGCTCTTCCATTTTTCAAAAATAGCAGACCTACAAGCTCGTATCGCGCCACTCGGTGGCGCGATACCAAAATGGGTGCCCGTTCAGAATGGGATAATGGCCGATGTATCCGTCAGACAAACCCATCGTTATGTCTCTACATTGCAGGGCTACTGGTCAAGTGGAAAATAACATGGACAGTTGGACACACGACTGTCCCCTTTGCCTTGTTACAGAATACAGATACATATTGCATACTCATTTACAGTTTTCCATCGTGAATTGATTGACCTATGAATCACTGAACTGCAGGGCAAACGCGGCCAGTCATTCAGTTGTTTTTTTGCGTTTGTTTAGATACTGACATCACTACTGTGAGGTGTGTGTGTGTGTGTGTGTGTGTGTGTGTGTGTGTGTGTGTGTGTGTGTGTGTGTGTGTGTGTGTGTGTGTGTGTGTGTGTGTGTGTGTAGACAGTGAGTGGATGCTGTGAATGATTTACTATGCATGGGTTTATGTATCTCTTTTTTCTCTTCAGGGTGCATTAGTGTAGTCAATGACGTAGGTGTAAGGTCAACAACCTATGTCTCACTCTCCCTCGCTCACTCCATCCTCTATTTGCTCTTCTCATCTCTTTCTTTGGGGCTCTCCCTCCCGTCCATCCTATGAATTATTCTCAGCAGTAGCTTGGGTTACTCATAAAGCTTGGCAATATGACTTAAAAATCAATAGCGCCTAGCAAACAATAGCAAACTTGGCATATTGTTTGCGTCGGTTCATTGATATACAAGAAATGGAAATACTTTATAGTAGTTCACCCACATTTATTTTCTATCAATTACACACTCCCATGAAGTCTTGAATTCATGGAGATTTTTTGTTTTTTGGTGCATTCTTAACTCACTCTGCGGTGAGATAGCCTTTTGACACCTCCTGACCAAAACGCCCTCTGCACTGAGTTCGTCTTTTGACGTCTTTTTTAATATCAATTGATTTTGGCTCACAACTGTGTTCTGTACACGCTCATAACAAACAAACAAATAACAGAACTGAAAATTCGGCTGGCTGTCTGCTGATGGGGACGCAGTTTTTAGAATCGTAATATCTCGGATTCTTCTGACAAAATGTATGTTTTGGGGCGAATTAAATAACTATTGTGTCACCCGTTGCATAGCGATAATTCACTTCCCGGGGCTGAACTACTCCTTTTGTCAATATATTTCCTATTAATTGCACAGCCCTGTTTATGCGCTGTACTGTGGCTTGTTTACTCACGCTGATTCTTGTGTGTGTTTTTAATTTCCTAGGGAGATGAACGTGCGCAAGCACAGCAAACCAGGAAGTGTTCCAGTGGTGTCGGAGAAGCTGAAACATGTAGTGGCGGTGGTCAAATAGACCGAGCTGTAGAAGAGACTGTACCAAGATTACATCTATACATGAGAGGAGAGAGAGAGGAAAACCCAATCGCTACCATACAGAGACTGTACCAAGATTACATCTATACATGAGAGGAGAGAGAGAGGAAAACCCAATCGCTACCATACAGAGACTGTACCAAGATTACATCTATACATGAGAGGAGAGAGAGGGAGGAAAACCCAATCGCTACCATACAGAGACTGTACCAAGGTTACATCTATACATGAGAGGAGAGAGAGAGGAAAACCCAATCGCTACCATACAGAGACTGTACCAAGATTACATCTATACATGAGAGGAGAGAGAGAGGAAAACCCAATCGCTACCATACAGAGACTGTACCAAGATTACATCTATACATGAGAGGAGAGAGAGGGAGGAAAACCCAATCGCTACCATACAGAGACTGTACCAAGGTTACATCTATACATGAGAGGAGAGAGAGAGGAAAACCCAACCGCTACCATACAGAGACTGTACCAAGGTTACATCTATACATGAGAGGAGAGAGAGAGGAAAACCTAATCGCTACCATCCAGAGACTGTACCAAGGTTACATCTACTGTACATGAGGACATTGTAATGCAGCTCTCACTTAAAATTGCAGCTGTCGATATATATATATATATTTTTCTTTTTTAAATTTTTTGATATGTGAAGGGTTGCACAACACACAGCTTGAGGAACCGAATAGAACAGGACTCCACTTCTCCATTGAACTCCATGTTCTGTTCAGTCACTATATGACTTTGAATGGTGCATTCTTGATTGTCGTTTTGGCCGACAACCTATTATTTCCACGGTTGTATCAACTGCTGTCGATAGAGATATTTCCAATACCATTTTCCACCAGTAGGGTTTACCATATACCTGTGTGTGTGATTCCGGATCTCGCAAACAGCTGGCCAATCAGCGCACCGGTCCACCCCAAAGTTTTCAAATCAGCCTCATGGTGACGCTATACCAGTCCGAGTCCTGGTGGAGATACCCACTTCGTAGAGCCCCACTTTCTATTTCTGCATCTGATGCATGAATAGAGATTACAAAAAATAGAAATTAAAATATTACTTATATTATGATGACCTGCTTTATTAGGCTTACTGAACAGAGACCACTATATAGCACATCTTTTCAGTCATGACAGATGTGCGGAGGAGTGGTGTATTACCGAGATGTCGGAGCTTCAGGTGGCTTATTGAGTTTGGTGTTAAAGCTTTTCTTTCTTACTCCCTCCTTGCATGACCGAAACTGAACTGTCATTGCATTTGCTGTCACTTTCAGAGACTTCGAAAGTGAAATTGTCTTGGGATTGGGAATCATTTTGATATTTGTTTTAAAGTAATTATCAGCAGATAGTTGATTATGATTACCGATATATTGTGCATCCTTTTATGTAAGCCAATGTTACATACAGTGGTTCAGGCAACCCCAAACTAATATGTATTTGGCCACGGATCCCCATCTGAAATGATATGGTGCTAGGGACCCCCAGAAGAGAAGATTTGTTTTAAAAAGATTTTTCAAAATGTGTCAAAAATGGCGTAAACATAGAGCAGCTTGTAGAGCTGTACTACAGTACACATGACTGAAGGGCTCCAGCACAGCTGTGAAAGGGCTTTGCTGATTGCCAGGCCAAGATCCGTTTTACTGTGCCAAGGCTACAAATATCAAACGGACGAGCATTCCAGAATGATTTTACTCAGATTAGATGATAAAGTTCTACAGCCACATTCATTTGTATTGTATTAAAATAAAAATATAAGACATAATTCACCTGTGTATCGTTTGACTTGGTATTGCCTAACATTTGGGTCCTTGCGTTGATGTTTCTATCGCTGTTATCACAGTAAATGTATCACAGGCAAATTAATTGTTAAAACTACTATCAATGATATATTGAGAAGATCCTGTGATACCTTTTTGGGGAGGGGGGGTGCTTTTTTAACACTGGAATTTTTCTCTTCGCTCTGTGACAGTCAGTCAGGGTTCCCACAGTCAGGAAATTCCTGGAAATATTTTTGAATATTAGATGGCAAAAAAGGTGGTGTAGCAAAGATTTGGCATGACATTTGTAATTGAGAATGCACTGAGCACTAACTATGAGACCCTGCAGATCATGTCTGTGTCTGTCTGTCCCGCTGTGACACCACCCGCCCGCCACCAGAGGGCGCAGCTGTAGCACACACACACACAAACACACAGTAGAAAACTTAAAAAAAATTACTAACTAAAAAGAAAAAAAAAGTACGTAATTTATTCTAATTGTTATTGCAATTTACGAGCTGCGTTTGCGCGTCTTACTTGTTTAATTATACCATTCTATATGCTATGCTTTATTGTTGCTACACTGCCTGTCTTTGGGCATTGCCCATAGGAGTGAGAGACTCATTATTGCACTGAATGATTGGAGTAGTCAAGTGTAACTCGGATGAAGGCACAGGACAGAACTAGAACCACTCTACTGAAGGCAATAGTTATGTTTGTTTCTCACGTTGCATTACATCGCCATAACTATCGATATGACGGCAATATACATGACTGCAATTAGGTCTGGTGGTGGCATCTGAATTCAATGAATGGGCTAAAAACGATGCAAAGATATTGGGGGCATTCCTTCATATCGCTATTGTCGGGCATATTTAAACTTTTTGTTTTTTTGTAAATTAATGTCTTACTTGATCATACTACAGCGTCGCTAAAGTATATAAAAAAGTAGATATGCACGTTTTGAGCTTGTAGATCTTTTCTTTTCATTTTTTTTTTTTTTTAGGTTTGAATTTGAATCCTGAAAAGTATCAGTTGAGGTTTATGAGGTCTATGAGGTTTCCACCCAACAGACGAAATTGGATGGCATTAGGATGTTTTTTTAAATCGGTGGACGTAGGTAGGTCTGTCACCGCTGTTTTTTCTCCAGTGTCCAAGTGCATTCAAGGAATTAAAAATTTCCTAGAGATAATATCAGCAGACAGTGCGTGCGTTGCATTGTGAGCTTGTAGATCTGCTATTTTCAAAAATAATTTTATACATTTGAAAACTTGAAATGTGACATTCTGCATAATAAGTACTTTTACTTTTGGTACCTTAAGTATATTTTGATGCCAATACTTTTGTACTTTTACTTCAAGTGCATTTTGAATTCCGAACTTTTACTTGTAAGTAACGGAGCAATTCTATATTGCAGTTTTGATACTTTTACTTAAGTAAGAAATGTGAGTATACTTGCTTGATGCAGACCTTCAGCATCCAAGCATGTCTTGTTGCATTATAATCCCATCAACACTAGCCTCACAGAGGCTTTACATATATATATATATATAGGGGATATTGTACGTATACTTACTTACAACTTAATCCTCTTCGTGCTGCACAGCACATGAGGTCTTCACCAATGCCGTCTGCCCTGCTAGCCCAATATTGCTGCACTTGCCCCCCCCCCCCCAGGTCCATCCATCCCAGTTCTTTAATTTCCTTCTCCACAGATATTCTCTGTGTCTCTTACGGAGCTATGTGTGTGTGTGTGTGTGTGTGTGTGTGTGTGTGTGTGTGTGTGTGTGTGTGTGTGTGTGTGTGTGTGTGTGTGTGTGTGTGTGTGTGTGTGTGTGTGTGTGTGTGTGTGTGTGTGTGTGTGTGTGTGTGTGTGGCTGGCTGGCTGGCTGGGTGCCTGGGTATGAGCACGAAAATAGCATGGTTGTTTTTCACCACCAATCACAACACACACACAAACACACACGCACTTATTAACTGTATATATGATGATTTCGGGTGTGCCAGTAGGCTACAGTTACAGTGACAGTACAGTACAGGGTACAGTACCCCCACACGGTAACTCTGTCATTACTCAACCGTTTCAGACGTGGGGCAGCTCACCGGAATCGGCCAACCCCCCCTGGGGGGGGCGTTCCGGGGACCCCCCTGAGGACTCCCCGTGGACCCCCCCCCCGGAGAACCCCACATGGTAACTCTGTCATTTCTCTATCGTTTTGGACGTGGGGCGGCTCGCGGGAACCGGGCCGGCACCCTGGCCGTGGTCCTGTGGGTCTGTAACTTCTGGGTGACCCCTGGGGACCCCCAACACAGAGAGTTGCACCACTCACTTCACACAGGTGTGATTTTTCTCTTGTCTCTTGGCAAAACACCAAGATTGTATTATTGACAATATAGCAACATTATAGTTCTTCTTTAAAACCTTAAAATACTTTTTTATTTTTGATAGCCTATATACTATTTAGTATATTAAATCTATAGGCCTACTATTTTGGGCTACTGAAACACCCTCAAGGACAGCTTGGGGTCCTCGGACGGTCGGACCACACTTTAAACCATTCTGACTTGAGATCAGATTCATACGAGGTTTCCACTGGACACACACTGGTCTGATTAACCCATTCTGACCTGAGATCAGATTCTAAAAATGTCAGTCGTTCTTCGATAATAAAAAAAAATAGCAGACCTACAAGCTCGTATCGCGCCACTCGGTGGCGCGATATGAGCTTGTAGATCTGCTATTTTTCAATAGCTAAAGCATAACATGATGCTGACACCAAAATGGGTGCCCGATCAGAATGGGTCAAACCAGTGGTTTTCAACCCTTTTCATATCAAGGTCTATTTATTCTGCATTTGAGTCACAGACCACCATTTAATCAGATTGAACCTCTTAGACCCAATATTTTGTTCACAATTCCATGCTGTAATGATGTGTAGAGACAACAGGCAAATAATAAATATTGATCAAAATAACAAAAGGACCTATAAGGGTCCATTTGGTTAGCTGGGGACCACCTGGAACCCCCCCTCAAGGACCACTGGTGGTCCCAGGACCACTGGTTGAAAACCACTGCTTTAAACCATTGCCTGGTTGGTTCGGTTCATCGGTTGGTTGAAAAGCATGGACATCATACACTTTTCATAGAATAATACATATCATAGATGGGCTCTGCGGTCCTAGCCTCAGCCTGGTTTATAAACTAGACCGAATCAGCCGGTAGCAAAACAGATTGCCTGCCGGCGGATTAGTCTGGTTTATTAGCCAGGCTAATACTCAATACTCTGGTCCTATAGACTAGTAAAAAACAAAAACAAAGGACTACTTCCTCCTGCGGAGGGACTAGGCGGATTGATATCTGCCTGAACTCCCCCTGACAGATTGGCGCGATCTTTCAAAATATCTTCTGATTTTTAGGCTAGTAGTAGGCTACTAGTACTACTGTAACTGTAGTATATGATTATTCGCAGGAGAAGAAGTTGAAGAATGATTTTCCGCGTCCGTCAATAGGTGGGTTTCTTACTTTCTTCTTACTTAGCCTAATGTTAAGTAGCCTAACATTTTATGTTTAAGACTATTTTTTATTATGTTTTCGCTCGACGCCACTCCCACTGAACAGGTGTGAGTCATCATCATCATCATCATCATCATCATCATGCTTAGGGACGATTCATACTCCTATTTTAGAGCCGAATAAAAGTCGGTTCGGCTTTGTAGAGCCTACAATTTGACGTCATTTGAGGTTCGGGGGGGCGGGTACCGTCCTAAAGTCGGCTCTTCGGTGCTACTGAAAATTTCTGACGAGCGAAATCATTTCGGCACTACAACGCCGAAACAGCGGTAAAATAGGAGTAGGCCTATGAATGGCCCTTAGCTATTTGCTAGCTAGAGGCTAAACATTCATTTATGTAGCTGTGTTGATAAAGGATTTTATTATTAGGCTAGCTACAATCATTTGTTAGTGTGTGTGTGTGTGTGTGTGTGTGTGTGTGTGTGTGTGTGTGTGTGTGTGTGTGTGTGTGTGTGTGTGTGTGTGTGTGTGTGTGTGTGTGTGCGTGCGTGCGTGCGCGTGTGTGTGTGTGCGTGCGTGCGTGTGTGCATGTGTGCGTGTTGTTTAATGTCACTAATGTGTTGTGTTGCATGTGTGTGTGTGTGTGTGTCTGTGTCTGTGCCTAATCCTATAGGCCGGGGCTACCTATGACAGAAAATCACACCCGTGTGAAGTGAGGGGCGCTCTTATCATGCATCATCTCATACTGTGGCCAATCAGAATTCCTGTTGCCACAAATGTACGTCATATTTGGCGGAATTGACCTAATTTCTCCTTTCATTGTCAATGGCGAATATGAGACGCGTGTCAAAACTGTCAATGGCATTTAATGTTTTTGTTGCGGACATTTTGTGGGGACAAAAGCTGTATATATAGGCTTAGTGCCCCTCGACAAAAAGACAAAATGCTATTAAAAATCCTATAACATTTTGCAACAAATATTGGATACAATTCTAATAGAATAATATTCCTAATAATATTCCAATCCCAATATTCCTTCCTGAAAAAAGTATTTGTTCTTAAATATAAATCGTATAGGAGTTTCCCTTCTGGAATCCTTATAGAGCACCGAAGTCTGACGTCACTTTCAGTAGAGGGCGTCAGTCCCCAGGTTCATGTATTTGTTTAGTTGCATTGAAATCACCATAGGAGGAGTTTTAGATTGATTCATATAAGAACTGTGTTTGAAAAATAAACATGTCATCCCGGCCGCTTCACTCACATGGATATGAAGAATCAACTGACTGAGAGAAAACGCTAATGTTACTGCTGCTGAATTAGTTAGATTTTCGCTAGAAGCAGACTGTATCATATATGAGTGACTGACTGTTGCAAACGATACAGAGACACCTCCCTGACAATAACGCCGAGACAGCTTGTTTATTTTTGGACCACAACGCTTATAGTAGACGATATTAAGATCACCCCATGTTATTCTCCATAGAGAAACTACTTCCGTGAACCAGGGGAATCGTCGGGATGAGCGAGTTACGTCAGGACTTCGGTGCTCTATTGTTTTTGACTATATGGAAACCTCTGGATTAACTGGAATTTATGTGAGTCACGCAACTGCTGACAGTCCTTTCAGTATTTACCTCTCACCTCACTCACCAGTCTCACTCATCATAGCCCGGTCTCTCCCTCTATGAAATATGCATGACGCTTTCCTGCTATATAGCCCATGTGGTTTTCAACCAATGGTCCGTGGACCACCATGTGGTCCTTGAGCTGATTCCAAGTGCGGTCCCCCATGCTAAATAACAGCAAGTTGGTAACCAAATGGACCCTTATTAGATCTTGAGAATGTAAAATGGATCCTTTTGGTTTCATTTTACGCTCTATTTTTTTTTATTATTGCTTAAAAACAATCTGCATCAGTTAATTTACAAAGTCTACACAATTTCAGAATGTAGAAGAATTGCCTGTTGTCTCTCTCTCTCTCTCCTAATGGTATATAATACAACATCAATAGGCAGGTTACAGCATGGAATTGTGGACAAAATCTTCTTTGGTTTTGGGTCTGAGAGCTGGCTTAATGACGTCATGGTGGTCCGCGTGGCTCAAATGCTGAATAAATAATAAATGGACCTTGATATGAAAATGTAAAACCACTGAAGCCTAACCGTGATGATCTGGACTGGGGGAGGTCTCTCTCTCCAATCTCCACTCCAGTCCGCGTTTTGCAAAAAGCTTGATCTGTATAGGCTACTGTCAATGAACATACAGTGCGTCGGCAACCTCCCTCTCTCTCTCTCTCTCTCTCTCTCTCTGTCTGTCTCTCTCTCTCTCTCTCTCTCTCTGTGTGTGTGTGTCTCTCTCTCTCTCTCTCTCTCTGTGTGTGTGTGTCTCTCTCTCTCTCGTTCGTCCGTTTCAAGCTTTGTTCTACGTGTTTCTAGTAGCTCCGCCTACTCTCCTATCTGGGATTCTTCCTTTTCTTTTTTTTTCCCTCCTCCCTCCTCATTGCATCCATTTTTGTGCATTTAAGACATCTCCAAGAATTAAGCAACCTGCTGGGGAAGGAAGGCGAGAACGAGTGTGTGGCCAGAGAGAGAGAGAGAGAGAGAGAGAGAGAGAGAGAGAGACACACACTCGGAAGGAAAACAAGGACGGACTGGGGGCATCTATCACATTCTCAACATGCGAGTGAACCATTTCCAGAGGATGGAAGCGATGGGTTAGGACAGGATTTAACATGATTGCAAAATAAAAGGCAAGAGCTTTTCTTTTTTTTTCTCTCTCTCTCTCGACCCCTTCCCGATAACACTCTGGTGTTCTGCTGTGCATCCATATAGTGGGAGGTTGGTTGAGGCTGTATACGGTTGGACAGTTATGCTCTCATGTGGATTGTATTCTATACTATAGGCTATAGCATCAATCTGTCATCGTTTATAGTCATTTCATCTTTCGAAAAAAAAGAAACAGGGGGTGGGGGGTGGTGTGTGAATTAAACGATCCAGCTTGTTCCTGACGAACCAAATCCCTTCCTATAGCTTCTATATGCAGAGAGAGAGACACAGAGAGGTTGTTACAGTTGACTTCATGCCCTCTTTATGAGCATTTATGACTGCAAATCGATGGCGAAACCTGTAGCCTGGTGAACACCATTCTGTCTCTTATTTGAACGTGTTAACATGATAGGATATAATAATAATAATAATAATAATGCCATATAGTCTTGACTCTTTAGCAATGTAGCCTTAACGTCAAATGAGCGCAGCTCTCCTCTCTATCTCCCTCTGAGGCCCCGAACCTCGTGATTCCATGCTTGACAGCTGTGTGTGTGTGTGTGTGTGTGTGTGTGTGTGTGTGTGTGTGTGTGTGTGTGTGTGTGTGTGTGTGTGTGTGCGGCTCTCCTGAATATGAACCGTAGCCTAACATGCTATCGGTTGGTTGTTGATCCTGGCTTTCCCCCCCTCCATCCCCATCCCGCCCTCCCCACTATTATTTTCCATTTTGTAGCAATTGTGTGCAAAGATGTCTGCTCCACTCGGGCCCCGGGGCGGCCCGGCTGCTGCCAAGTCCAACGCCGTCGCCAACGCCGGTCCAGGCGGGCCGGAGATGCCGGACCTCAGCCACCTGACCGAGGACGAGCGGAAGATCATCCTCGGCGTCATGGACCGCCAGAAGAAGGAGGAGGCGAAGGAACAGACCATGCTCAAGTAAGGAGGACACGTCTTGTTTTGTAATAACGTGACAGACATGAGACCGAGGACTATAGCAGCACAGAGCAGCGACATGTAATGCAGCATGTCTGTCTGTTGGCGTTTCATGGCTTCTTCTCTGAGCCTGTATGATTGGACGTGATGCACTGCAGGCTCGTTACCACCGCCACACAGTGGGGATTGGTACGGTTGTCACCGCGTGAGAGAGAGAGAGAGAGAGAGGCTAGCCTGGTTGTATAGCTGCCTATTATGTTGCCCCTTAACATCGGAAGCAGACATGATGTTATTTATGAACATGAGCCATGTAGGTTACAGTTATACAGACATAGTGGACAGTAGGCTATACAGTAGCTACATATGATGGACTTCCTCGTTTTTAAGGGACATCCCCTCCTTGTCTTGTGCGGTTGTCCCGAGGAGGGGAGCACACAGCAGGGGGAATGGGATGACCATGAATGTCTGTGTGTTTCCATTTCCACACATGCACCACCGCTCTGTTTAGCCATGGGGTTGGGTTAGCAACGGGCGCCATTTTCGCGTAAAATCATGCCAAAATGCGTAACCTTTCATCACGTGAAACGTCACGTATGCACAGCCGGATTACACAACACGACATCATCATGGGCGAGATCTGCTTTAGATGTTGTCCTGTGTGCGCTGTTGATACTAGCTTATGAAGAGCGATTGATTGCAACGTCGTTAACGGCTCGGTGTATCCATTGCTCAGGCTGTGTGTGTGTGTGTGTGTGTGTGTGTGTGTGTGTGTGTGTGTGTGTGTGTGCGCGCGCGCGCTCGCGAATGTGTACAGATGTCGCTCGCAGCAGCTCGAGCGATTCAGCACCGCGGATAGCTCTCCCCGTCCCACTGGCTTTTTAAGGTGGAACGGACAGATGTAGGTTTTGAGTGTTGGCGGTCTATTATAACATTGGTGGTTAGGTTCTCAAACGTTTTTATTTTCAAGGACCCCCCTCCCCCCCCCCCCCCTTATAATATATATATATTTATTCATCTATTTGTTTTATTTTTTGGGATCCCACTCTACACAAAATACGAATAAGCATGGACCCATAAATGATAATTATAAGGTCCATGGAACTGCAGGGATCCTATAGTTTCTTGAGGCACTATACTGTGTCTCTGCATGCTCCATGCTCATTATGTGAGTGCCTTGCTTTATATTGTATAAGTAGCTCTGGATAAGAACATCTGATAAATGCCTCAATTCTAATTTGTACACACTCGGACCAGTAACTCTTCAAGGACCCATTGGGAACCGCTGGTCTATTGAGAACCGCTGGTCTATAGCACGGGTTCGCAAACATCTTGATGTCAAGGATCCCTAAATTGATATAAATATATATAATTTGACCGCACAGACCCCTATTTGAAAAGAGTTTGTGCCATAAGAGAAATATCTTCCCAATGTAAAAAAAAAGCAGATCTACAAGCTCATAACTTCTACTAGCTCATAACTGTGAGCTATATTGTCAATTTTTGAATAGCTAGAGTTCAAGTAAACCTATAGCTGTTACTGAACAAACACTATATAGCAATGATTACTAAATATATATAACCTTATAACAAAAAACGTTTTGTTTTAACCAAAACATATCACTTACACAGTAAAGACCTTTTATATTTTTTGAGTTGTAAGGAATGCAAGCTGTGATTGTTATAGTAGTGTATATACTGTGCCAGGGGATCCTTCAGTCTATATAACTCAGGGTGTGTTTTCTCTGGGATCGTTTTGTGGGCGGCTGTGGCTCAGGAGGTAGAGCAGATCGTCCAACGATCAGTTCTTTATAGGCGTCTCGACTCCCGGCCCCTCCGGGCCTATGGAGTGTCCTCCATAGGCAAGACACTGAACCCCACATCGCCTCCAATGAGACAAAGAAAAATTTGAGAAACCACTGCATTAGATTACAGTGATTTGTGTTTGTATATAGTCGGGGTGTGGGTCATTGGACTGGTCCTTTAATTCTCTGATGATCTGGGAGAGCTGTGTGCCATGCAGCCCTCAAGCCTCATTTACACGTTTTTACATGACCGGCATAAAGCTCACATGAAAACAACAACCACTATAGTGCCACTTGTGGTTTGGAAATCATCTATTCTCCTCATGTGGAGCACAAGTCGTGCGACTATAAGGTAAATTAGGCTTCACTGGGAGCTTTTTAGAGGCATTAGGAGCGGCTACTTTTTCCACCATCAAGTAAATATTGGCACAAAGGGCATCATTTTGTAATGGAGACTAGGGAAGTTGTGTAATCCGTATACCGACCGGCGCTATGGTAAACATGACTCATGGATCACCAAGATACAGCATGCAGCCACCTCAGCTGCCATGGGGTGTGCGTGGCGTGAATCATCCCCGCCTGTTCCCACCCACCTCCCCCCCTCTCTCTCTCAGTCTTCTTTTCCCCCCAATAGATGAGCCTTTTCACATTCCTTATTCTCTTATGTGGTGTGTCAGCTTTTAGTCACTCGCAGCCGGAAAGACTCTAGTGATGTCAAAGCCCCGTAGCGGTCATCATGAATGAGCATTGGCAGACGAGGGAGCTGTTCCTCGCTTAACCCATTCTGACCTGAGATCAGATTCATACGAGGTTTCCACGGATGGACACACACTGGTCTGACTAACCCATTCTGACCTGAGATCAGATTCTAAAAATGTCAGTCGCTCTTCGATAAAAAAAAAATAGCAGACCTACAAGCTCGTAGCGCGCCACTCGGTGGCGCGCTATGAGCTTGTAGATCTGCTATTTTTCAATAGCTAAAGCATAATATGATGCTAACACCAAAATGCGTTCCCGTTCAGAATGGGTTAAGGACCTGCTGAATGTCTGACTGTTATTATTTTTGAGGGGCGCTAGCCCCTCCTATATACAGGTTTAATGTTTGTCTTCAGTTTCAATGTTTGTTTTGTATAAACGCCATTAACAATGTAGGGAAAATGTACGTCATAATGTGCCTCATTACGTCACGTTGTCTCTGTTTTGTTAATGCCGTTTAATGTTTGTGTTGGCACTTTTTAGACTTATTCCAGGCTAACAACTTCTTTAACGCCTTTTTTTTTAAAGATATATTTTTTGTGGCTTTCGCCTTTATTTTCTTTTTGAGTGGTGCAACCACTCCTACATCCAGCAATGTCCGTGTACCTGTGTACCTGTTTGTTTGTGTACCTGTGTGAGCACGAGTGGGGTGCGCATGTGTGAAATTGGAGAGGCTGCGCACGCAGCACAGAAACAGATCACATCTTGTGCTAAATAAATAGCGTCAATGCTAGCGAGCTAAAATATAGCCATCCTTGCTCTAGAAAGCACCAATGTTTCCATCTAGACCACCGGATAATCAGCAAAGACCTCCGGACATCGCGCTAATTGACCAAACCATGGAGAGCTCCGTAGATTAGGAGTTATTCAGCTTTTAGTCTGCCTGTATAATGGGAGGTGGACGGCTGCTCGCATGCGCAATCCGGTCTAGGTACGCTAAAGAAGGAAAGGCCGACCCCCGTGGACGGCAGCTCGCATGCGCGATCCGGTCTAGGTACGCTAAAGAAGGAAAGGCCGACCCCCGTGGACGGCAGCTCGCATGCGCGATTCGGTCTAGGTACGCTAAAGAAGGAAAGGCCGACCCAAAATAATAATGAAAAAATAGTTCTCAGCGACGCGGATTGATATCCATAATAAAGCTAATCTGACGGAGCAGAGAGAGAGAGAGAGAGAGAGAGACAGAGAGAGAGAGAGAGAGAGAGGAGGGGGGGAGAGAGGGGAGTTGCACCACTCGGTTCACACAGGTGTGATGTTTTTATAGAGGCATAGGTATACAGTAGGCTGACAGGAAATGGGGAGAGATAGATTGTGGGGCGGGGGTGACATGCAGTAAAGGCCGTCGGGATCGGGAGTCGAACCTGCGGCACACTGCCAGACTGGATTACCAGCCAACAACGCCATTAACGTGTTATTTAGCGCTTTATTTAATGATAAACCTGTAAAGTTAGCTTACCGCATATCAAAGCTCTCGTTGATCGGCAGCTCCATGTTCGATTGCTTTCCCTTCAGCCTCAATGCATTGAAAACAGATGAAGGTGGTGGATGAGGCCTTTCTAGGCCTTGTTATTCAAATCACGCTGGATGAATAAAGCAAAGTGTGTTTAGTGGCTCAATAGCAATATATTAGCACCCCTCACTTCACACAGGTGTGATCTTTTATAGCACATCAACTATTATTCAAATATAGACTACAGTACAGTGCTGTATATACTGTTGGGTTAAGGCTAAATGGATCTTATGGTAGTATATTAACTAATCTAGCTGTGGACCCCCTGGAACCATTCAACCAACAAACAAGACACACACTGGATCTTGCTCCAAAGTTGTACAATATATATTTTGGTTCCTTTTTCACCATTGAACCCCCGTCAAGGACCCCAAGGGGTCCCTGGACCCCACTTTGAAAAGCACAACCCCTGTTTACACAAAGGCCACAAACGTTGACTTAAAAAATGAGACGCTGCAGGGAGGGTCAAAGGGTACATGGCTCGTGTTTCCTCTATGGCTGCAGGACCTACTCCCCTGAACTCATATCCCACCAGCAGTGTGACATATCGTGGTCATTCCTTCTCATGTTTTGAGCTCTCAGGTGGGCAGGTTAAAACTAACCCGTGGCTCCAGACATGCGTGGGCAGGTTAAAACTAAACCATGGCAGGTGAAAACTAATCTGTGGCTTGATTCCCTGTGAGGTTAGATTAGGGTTTGGGGTGGAGTGGCGGACTAATGCCTGTCACTGTTGTTAGTATAATGTTAGACCAAACACATGCACCCCCTTTTCGACCTGGACTTAGTCTGACTCATAATAATGTATGAGTTATCAGCTATGTTTGGTCATATGTGCGAAAGTAGCTCAGACTACCTCGGAAGGTGTGAGTATGTTTCACTTCTAGTCCGAGGTGTGGTTCACTACTGTGCATTGTAAACACACAAAAGCAGTCCAGGTTCACTTCACAGCCTTTGTCATAGTATTTTTAGCTCTCTAGGCTTGCATTTGACCAGAACGCTTTTGACCGTGCAACAACCCCTGTTAC